>NW_017729025.1:49065808-49076844 GCF_001723915.1 Gavialis gangeticus | reverse complement strand
GGCTAGGGTCTGGAACCAACTTCCAAGAGAGGTGGTGCAGGCTCCTACCCTGGGGGTTTTTAAGAGGAGGTTAGATGAACACCTTGCTGGGGTCGTTTGACCCCAGTACTCTTTCCTGCCACGGCAGGGGGTCAGACTAGATGATCTGCTCAGGTCCCTTCCGACCCTAGAAACTATGAAACTATGAAACTCATGGGCAGCATCCCCTGGAAAGCCAGTCTGAGAGGGAGAGGAGTCCAGGAGACCTGGCTGTACTTTAAAGAAGCTTTACTGGGAGTGCAGGAACAAACCATCCCAATGTGCAGGAAGACTAGCAAGCATGGCAGAAGATCAACTTGGCTTAACAGGGAACTCTTCAGTAAACTAAATCACAAAAAGGAAACCTTTCAAAGTGGAAAGTTGGACAAACAAGTCAGGAGGGGTATAAATGTATTGCTCGGGCATGCAGGGATGAAGTCAGGAAGGCCGAGGTATAATTGGACATGAAGGGTAACAAGAAGGGTTTCTACAGGCATGTCAGCAACAAGAGGAAGATCAGGGAAAGCGTGGGTCCTTTACTAAATGGGAGAGGAAACATAGTGACAGAGAATGCAGAAAAGGCTGAAGTCTTCAGTGCCTTTTTCACCTCAGTCTTCACAGGCAAGGTCAGCTACCAGACTACTGCACTGGACAGCACAGTCTGGGGAGGAGGTGAGCAGCCCTCAGTGGCAAAAGAACAGGTTAGGGCTATTTAGAAAAGCTGGACATTTACAAGTCCATGGGGTCAGATGGGATGCACCCGAGGGTGCTGACAGAGTTGGCTGATGTGATTTCTGAGCCACTGGCCATCATCTTTGAAAGCTTATGGTGAGTGGGAGAGGTCCTGGATGACTGCAAAAGGGCAAACATAGTGGCCATATTTAAGAAAGGGAAAAGGAGGATCCAGGGAATGGTCAACCTCACCACACTCCCTGGAAAAATCATGGAGCTGATTCTCAAGGAATGAATTTCTACGCACTTGGAGGAGAAGAAGGTGATTACTAGGAATGGTCACCATGGATTCTCCAAGGGCAAGTCACGCCTGACCAACCTGATTGCCTTCAACAATGAAATACTTGGCTCTGTGGAGGAGGGGAGACCAGTGGATGTGGTATACCCTGATTTTAGCAAGGCTTTTAATGCTGTCTTCCACAGCATTCTTGCAGACAAGCTAAGGAAGTACAGGGTGGATGAATAGACTGTAAGGTAGACAGAGAACTGGCTGGAGCATTGGGCTGAGAGGGCAGTAATCAAGTGGCTTGATGTCTAGTTGGCAGCCGGTATCAAGTGGAGTGCCCCATGGGTCGGTCCTGGATTGGTTCTGGGGTTTTGCTCAATATCTTCATCAATAACCTGGAAGATAGCACAGAGTGCACCCTCTGCAAGTTTGCAGATGACACCAAACTGGGGGGAATAGTAGACATGCTGGAGGGTAGGGCTAGGATTCAGAGTGACGTAGACAAATTGGACGATTGGGCCAAAAGAAATCTCATGAAGTTCAACAAGGACAAGTGCAAAGTCCTGCACTTAGGATGGAAGAATATACTGTTACAGCCTTGGGACCAATTGGCTAAACAGCAGCTCTGTAGAAAAGAACTTGGGGGTTTCTGTGGACAATAAGCTGAATAAGAGCCAGCAGTGTGCCTTTGTTGCTAAGAAGGCTAATGGCATACTGGGCTGCACTGGTAGGTGGGCTGCCAGAAGTCAAGGAAAGTGATTTTTCCCTTCTATCACTAGTGAGGCCACTAGTGAGCACTGTGTTAAGTTGTGGGCCCCCACTACCAAAGATATGTGGACAAATTAGACAGAGTCCAATAGAGGGTAAAGAAAATGGTGGGGGGCCTGGGGCACATGACTTATGAGGAGAGACTGAGGGAACTGGGCTTCTTTTGTCTAGAGAAGAGAAGAGTGAGAGGGGATTTAATAGCAGCCTTTAACTACCTGAAGAGGGTTCGAAAGAGGATGGAGCTAAACTGTTCTCAGTGGTGGCAGATGACAGAACAAGGAGAAATGATCGTATGTTGCACAAGGGAAGTTTAGGTTAGATATTAGGAAGAATCTTCTCACTAGGAGGGTTGTAAAACACTGGAATGCATTACCCAGAGAGGGTGAGTACTCTCCATCTTGGAGAGGTTTTTAAGACTTGGCTAGACAAAGGCTTGGCTGGGATGATCTGGCTGGGGCTGGTTCTGCTATGTGCAGGGGGTTGGACTAGATGACCTCCTGTGGTCCCTTCCAACCCTAATTTTCTATGATGCTATGATGCTGTGATTACTGGTTTTAGGATTGTGTGTGGGAGAATTTAGTGTGACACCTCCCAGCCCAACCAGTCCTTCTGTTGTCTGCAAAATGATGCACATAATCTCCTTCAGATTGAAATTAAATACATGTTTCCTGAAGGAGGAGATGAGCTGGAGAGGGCAGCAGGCTGAAGTTGAAAACTCCATGAAAAAGCAAACTCATTTAGTTGCTAAGTAAAAACTTGTACTGTGTGGGGACTGCACACTGCACTTTTTTGGGACATGATAGGCAAGTTGTGTGGTGTGACTGTTAAGTTTACCTCCATACCTTCCCATCCCAAGTTGCTTGCAGAGAACAAATACCTCAGTTTTTTCTCTATTTTAGTGAGCTTACAGATCAATAAACCTCTTGGAAAGGAGCAACATGTAAAGCTGCCAGCATTGCCCTGCCAAGGTTACAAGAAATGTCAGGCTTTGTCCACAGAATGAGGTTCTGTACATACTGTTCAGTCACTGTTATTTAGACCCAAATTTTATTTTCTGGATTTGAATCAGTGACCTAGAGGACAAAAGATGGATGCTGCTTTACCATGGTCTTGATCCATCCTATACTGCTTTTCAAAGGACTGTGGAGAAATTATTTGCACTCCTGCTATGTTTTTGCACAGCAAAGCTAATGAGCTGCAATGATTTCCTTCTTTGCTCCCTTTTTTCAGCAGTGCGATTCTTTTGCCCTTGATCTGCTGTAGGGGGAGACCAGTGATTAACAGGCAGATAGGAAGCGGATGGCTAAAGCCTTTCTCTCTAGGAAGGCTAGGAGGTCTAGCCAGCCAACCATTAGAAGCTCATTACTACAGCAATAAAAGGATTGATCCCTTCATAAAGCTCCCTCGGAACTTTAACAATTAACCCACGTGCAATTAAATGCTGGCAGCATAAAAAGCCCGCTGATAAATCAAATTTTTTATTTCTGAAGGCAAAAGGGAAGAGGGATATTAATACACTGCAGCATATGGAATTAATATAAATTAGGAACTAATAAAACAAGCTGCTTCGAGCGATGCTGCCACTGCAAAATTTTGAACAACTGACGCTCACAAGCAGTTCATTGCATCCAGGTCCTTGTTGAATCATGTGATTTATCTCATAAATAATGTGCATCTGAACCAAACTGCAAGGGACTGTGGGCAGAGAGGGAACAAAACTGACTGGCAGACAAAAGATTCGTGGTAAGAAGTAGCAGGGTGCATTGGCTGGAGCAGAGGTCTAAGAACCTTTTATTATTATATATTTTTACCATAGCAGAATCTAAGAGCCTAAGCCATGAATCAAAACTCTGCTGTGCTTAATCACAGAACAAAAGAGACGGATCCTGTCCCTAAGAACTTAAAGCGATGTGAGCAGGAGCAACAGATAGATAAAGGGATGGGCAGAAGGAGCAACACAGGGAAACAACTGGATATCTCCTCCAAGTTTTGTTTCTGGCTTTTCCCTAACTCAGTGTGTGCCCAAAGGTGAATTCCACAATTTCTCTGTGTCTCAGTTTTCCTATTTGTAAAACTGGTATAATTTGACAATATCTACCTCTCTGTAGGCTCATCTACATGTGAAATTAATGCAGCACTATACTCTGGAGCATACTGTGTTGGAGTTTATTGCTCCTCAGTGCCATGTCTTCACGTGAGTCCAGGACCACAGCATGCTGAGCCAGGTTGGAGCAGCCCTGGCTGGCAGAGGGTCTGGGGATCAGCCTGCAAGCCCAGGGCTGCTCCAACTTGTCTCTATGTGCTGCAGAAGGCTGGTTGGGGCATGAAGGTGGTATTGTGCAGGGCTAGCTGGCAGACAACCCCCATACTGAAGCACCTGCATGCCCCAGCCAGCCCTGTCAGCATCTACATGTGCATTACCATCCGCTAAAAAACGCTGCTGCAGGATAGTACTTGTGTTTACAGGTACTAACCTATGGTGGAGGTAGTTTCTTGTGGCCTAATAGGGCCACTTATGTAGACGCTGAGATGTTTACTGCAGAGCTAGTTAGGCAATTAGACAGTAAACTTCTCATGTAGATGTGCCCTGTGTAAAGTACTTTTATGTAGCTGAACCCACTCTTCCTGCCCTGTACTTCGAGGGAAATGAATAAAATAGTTCCAGTTCTGAAATACCCTGGGCTTTTTTTGGCAAGAAGGACCTGCCCTCTGTTTTTGTCCATATTCAGGTATCTATACAACAGCAACAATACTTTCGCAAGATAAGTATTTCATGCTGGTAAAGTGTTACACACTCACTGTATCTACTACAAAAACACCTTTGCCCCAGTTCTTTTCTTCTACCACATTATCCTAAAGGTCCCCATTGCACTGTAGAATGAGCTGGACTCAACATCTGGAATCATCAAAGCTTATACCCATCTTTCTTTGCCTCTTCCCTTAGGCTCAGGTGGTCTACAGATGCCTTTTCCATAGCTCTGAAAAAAACTCTTCACTGTGGAAAAATAAGAACAAGCCAGGGTTAATACACATAATAGGAAGGGAAGGTAGGTCTTTGTCTCCTTCTAAACTGTAAGAGGTTTATGATTCTAGACAAGAGGTTTAGTCCTAGTTGAAACTCATGTACAGGTTTGTAGGGCTCAGATTTTAGTTTGACTGTTGGTCTTAGTGGGCTTGGTGAGGTGAATTTTCTAAACATGTTGTCTATACTGTTTCTCTGTTCTTGGGAAGGGACATTATTGAGCATGCCAGACCCATTCATTCCTGCTTACACAAACCAAACCCAGAAATGTAGCAGGGCTTGCCTCTCCTCACCGCCGTTGGGGAGTGGGGGCAGACAGAGGCCCTAGTGGTGAGGGAGAGAGTGGGGCTAGGGCTGGGGCCTTGATCTGCCTTGCTCCCTCGCCCATGGGTCTTCTCCCTTCCCTTCCCCTCCCCTCCCCTCCCCTCCCCATAGACTTACCTGCTTGGGGAGTGGGGGTAGATCTTCGGTTCCTTTTAAATTCCAAGTGTTCTGTGACCTAAAAAGGTTGGAGAGCACTGGAGTAGGGGAACGGATGGAGGAATAATCAGGCAAAAAAGTGCTGTCCCTAGCTCTGTTCTGGCAAGGCTCTATTCAGGAAAGAAATAGGATGTGCAATAAGGTGTCACAGACATCTACTCCAGCTTTATTTCCCATGTTACAAGTTTAGCTGAGGACTAAATCAATCCCTGGATGAAGTCAGAGCATCCTCAGTAGCTTCTGTATTTAGACTTTTCTGCAATGGCCTAGGCCAGTAGCACCCTAATTTCTGAGCCCACAGGCTGGATGAGTGGTGCACTGTTAGTGTGGGGGGCTGGTCCACTGGCCTGATCCTGCAGTGGCTCAAGCTAACTGTGTGCTGCTGTGATCCCATTCATGCTGACCACTATTCTGGTCCTATACTGGATCAATTCAGCTGCATGCCTCTGATCCCGCACCAGCCCAATCTAGCCAAGCACAGCTCTCATCCCGTATGCCTGGATCTGCCTCTGTGCCTCTGATGTCATGCTTGGTTGACCTGGTCGTGTGCCACTCCCATCCTGTGCACAGGGCCATGTTATCCAGCCTACAGGGCTCCCTAAGGGTCTAGAAACTTGGTAGAGGGGAAGCAGCAATTAATTACTCCTCTGCCACCACATTTCTGGACTCCTGGAGAGTCCTGTGGGCCAAATTTGGTCCATGGGCTGGAGGTTGAGCACCCTTGGTCTAGGCTATTATATCATCTGAGGATATTCTGAGCAGAGTGTGTTCCAGAATCTTTTCTCCCACTGTAATCCTGGCATCTCCTTTCCACAACCTGGCATGATCCTATGCAGTGTTACACAAAGGGATGGAATTAGGCCTCTGTACTATCTTCATGCCTTGAAGGAACACAAATTTCTTTAGGAGAATTATTAGGAGACAAATTACCTGTGGATTTGGGCTAGTGAATACTGGTAGTACCCCTGTACAGGGGTCATGATCAAGCTCAGATGGTTCCCAAGAGGCCAGACAGTGTAATAAACACTAGCTGTAAAAATGTACCCTAATATTTTAATAGCTTAAAATGAGCTAAACAGTCAAATACAGCATAATGTACTGTATATATTAAGGCATAGGCTTAGCAACGAATTCAGCATTACAAAACACTGCACATGCACAAGGGATATGAGTTATAGTTGCTGTGGGAGCCATAACTATGAATTTCCTGACTCCTGTGCATTTTCATTTCCTGTGTATATTGGTCACGTTTTGGGAAACAGCCACTTCCTAAATTGAACTAAATCTTTTTGTAAACTTACTGTGTGGGCAAGAGAGAGCTGTGATAACAATGAACATCCAGGGATCTCACGGAGCCTTTGGACTCAGACAAGAAGGATGCCCTCCATGCAAAATGTGCTGAGCACGTGTGTCTGGACCATTCTGCTTTCCTGCACCTTTCCCATACAGATAAGCTCAGAGGCTGCAGTGAGCTTTTGTTCTTATTACTAATGGAGCAGAGTTAAAAAACAACTACAACCTCTTCATTTTCTTTTTAAGTAGAGCAGCACTAAGTCAATGCAAGCAGTACAACTATATGGAGACCCAGTTTCATCAAGGGCCCCCATTGCAGTAGCAGTTTTGTTTTAGCTTGGTAGAGGCCTCAAAATAAACCTTGAAAGTGCAGGGCCCTTGAAAGGTAAATACAACCACAGCTTGTATCTCCTGTCATCATGAACTGTTATCACCTGATTTTTTAAGGCAGGGATTGGCAGTATTTTCCAGTGTGGGCTGGAATGACCCAGCTTGTGTCTAAGGTGGGCCAGTGCTAGGATCTAGCACAGGGGCAGGTGAAGTCCGGCCTGTGGTCTGGATCTGGCCATCAATGGATTCCATTTCCCAGCAGCCTCTGTCTGTGTGGCTGGGGCTGGTTCCCATGGAGACCCCAGCAGCAGCCATGCTGTGATAGCTCAGGGCTGGGGTTTCTGCAGAGACCGGCCCCAGCAGTGCTGGCAGTAGGGTGGCCATCATAGAGGACATTCTGGTTTTCTGCTACTCTGTCCTCTATTGATACGAAACCCAACACCTTTATGTCCTATTTTTCCCTTCCAGAGAAAAATAGAGGACATAAAGGTGTCCGGTTTCATAACAATAGGGGACAGAGGACAACCGGACTGTCCTCTATGATGGCCACCCTAGGTACATACCGGAAGGGAGTTCCAAAAACACCAAGAGCTGCTCTTTGACACAACAATGGCAAATGTCCTCTGGGTACAGGAGGTGTATCAGCAAATGATCAGCAACAACATCAGGTCCAGGCTTAGAGAAGCTGAACATTGTAGCAAGCAGAGTCAGACCTGATGTTTTTGGGTGGTCCTGAGAGAAAAAAAACTTGAAATTCAAAATGATAGTCAACCAATACCACCAATGTTTAGGCCCTGTTTTGGGGTCAATACTATGTGAAACCAAGAGTTCCTAAACTTTCTGCATGAAGATATAAATTAGCCCAGACTTGTTCCAAAACCCAAACCCCTCTAGGCTCATTCTGAATCCTGGACCATAAGCTTGGTTTAAAACTACCTTGGGTTTATGCCAGAAACTTGGCTCCTTCAAAATTCAGGTCCCAGCTCCATTAGAAGGATTCAGGCCTGAACCTCACCCCAGTTGTAACAAAACTTGAGGCCGGCAGGGTTTTGTCTGGTTTCAGATTTTATTACAATTATGTTGTGCAGCTCCAATAGCTGTCTTTACCAACTGGTCCCAATTTGCTAATCTCACTTTCTTTGTTGTCACCTTCTTCCTTTATTGTCAGTCACCCTTGGCATTATGAATCATCTTTTATTCAGGCTGGGACAGTAGCATTCAGAGAGCCTGTGCTGACCTGACAAGACCTGTGCCTGTCCTGTGCTTTTCCTTCAAGCTAGAACTGTGGTTCCATCAATATGCTAATTCAAGGTGGCTGGGAGCAGAACTCCCTACCTGCAGCATCTTTTAACTCAAACATTTTTAATCAGTTTTCTAATTGGGACCTGGGGGACTCCATTATGCTTTAATAATACATTTGACAAAACCTACCTCTTTTTCTTTAAAGTCCTTAATTATGGGATGCATTTCAAATTAATTTGATTCTGGCCAAGATCCATCCCTTCTGGGCTTTTTTGTGCCTTTTAAGGTTGGCACATAGCAACATGCTGGAATCAGACATGAAATTCCTCTCCATATGGACAGTGTATTTAAGGCTATACCTTTGCACACATCTAAACAGTATGTGTTGATGGGCTTGTTTTGCTCTATTTGCCCTATATTAAATTACATCTTCACCTTTGCTTTGTGAGTAATCCACATGGCATGTCTGTGTTTGCCAGAGATTTAAGACAAACGTGAGATGCTGTGTAGGAACTGCCAGCATTGATACAAACTGAAGGCGCAGGCAGAAGTGTAGCTCTCTGGTCCAACTCATGGTGTTTCACAGAAAGTGCATGAATTAGACCAATCCTCTTAACCCAACAGCTGTTAGCTGTTGGGTCAGAAGGGTGGGAGATCAAGCTCCAGTTTGGAGCAGATCCAGGGAGAGAGGTTGCATCTCTGCAGCCTCTTTCCCTAGCTCTGCCCATCCTCTCCTGGGCCCCAGTGCTGTCTCAGAATGGGAGGGGGAGATGGTGGGGGAGGTCCGTTCTGGGGTTTTCCCAAATGATGCTGGAATGGGGCAGGGTAGGTGGGTTGGAGCCCCCCTGAGTTAGGGGCTTCAATCTACCTGCCCCACTCTCCAGCACCAGCTGGGAACTCTTGTACAAGTACAACCTCCACCTGCTCCCTTCCCCCCTCCCATTCTGAAAACAGCACCCAGCTGGTGCTGTTTTGGAGTGACTTCATTTGAACTCTCATGTAATGGGGCTTCAAATTGTCATGGGATCAGGCCCTTTTAAAGCACTCTGTGCTATGCACTTGTATTTGGTTATGGCTGTAGAGCTCTTTCAGGGGCCAGATAGAGTGAAAATTGTCACTTCTGTCTGTGCCTTGCATGTCTACGTAGTTCTGTGGCTTAAATTATACAGTTGTGCAAAATTGTACTGAGTTGTATAAGTGATTTCTTCTTGACTTCAGTTAGTGATCAGCATATTCTCTGATATAAAGCTTGATGGTGACTGCAAATTAGTTTTCTTATTAGTCAGTGCATAAAGGAAAATTCATCATTTTAGAGCATGTCCTCACCTAGCTACACACTCAGACAACTTGATACAGCTTTCCCTGCAGAAGGATGTACAAACCTGCAGAGCCAACAGCCTTACATGTTTGCCGTACACTCAGTGATATACTAACTGTTTGTTTGTATCCCAGGTCAGTAGGTAGGTTGGTTCTTATTTAAAGTCACTTAAGAGTTAAACAGTGAATTACACAAACTATGGATATTGCTGGTCATTTATATACTGCATGGATATTTCCAGGGTACTGACTAAACATCTCAAATTCTTTCTCAGTCTGCACTAGGTTTGTTGTGAAACCTAGGACCTAGGATGGCTTTTCTGGGGACAGTCTTGTCTTTGGTTGCTCCCAAGTTCTGGTCAGGAATTTAGCAGTGATATTCTTGGGACTCATGTAGTGGCTCAATGAAAGCATATTACTCTCCAGAAGGGTGTCCCATGTAATACATCTCTATGTATATGGGAGCTATAAATATTGAATGCTGTCTCTTCATTAAATAATTAAACCCTCCCCCTTGTAGAAGAGCAAAGGAGAGACAGTTTCTAGAAAACAACAGACTCCCAAGAGCCAGCAGGGGGAATGGTTCCCATTCAGCTTTATAGCTTTAAATCTGTGATGGTGTGTTTATTGGCAGCTTCTGGAGGTGTTCAGGGTTAGTGGTCACCTCTGAATGTCTGATTTACAGGGTGGGTAATAAATATGCTGAGCAGAGTGGTGGAACCTGAGGTGGCTTCTGTAGGATCCAGCTGCCAAGAAGTGCACAGAGTTTGTTGTACAACTTTATGGGTGGCCTGCGTTATGTTCCTGCAGAACAGATTAGGTGACGAAGGGCTCCAACCTCACTGAAAATCCTTTACGCCAGGATTGGGAGAAACTATGTAGGAGTCTGAATCTTTTTTGAAGGGAAAGTGATGCATTGTATTTGGAGGGTAGGGATGGGGAAAGAAGGGGCCTGGCTGGATTACCTTGTATTACCCTGGGGAGAGCTCTTGAGCTCATATACAAGAAGGTTCAAGAGAAACATGAATTAAAACATGCTATGAGAAGAAACCACAACAGTACAGAAGTGTATTTAGTCACATGTATCCTACCACTGAGGAGAGAATGATACTTCCAGGGGTAGAAGGGACTGAAAGATTTAAAAAAACAACATAGGGTAAGGGAGGAAGGAGTGAGGTCCAATAACAGTAGGAAAGTGATGCCCTTCTTGCACTGCTTTTTGCCAATGGCTGTAGATTTTCTAGCGGGTGCTTTGTGGCTGTGGTATGTGAAAGAGCTTCAAGTGGACCTTTTTGGAAAAAATGATTACCAATGAATGCTTAGATTGGATTCAAGGGACTGGGGTGCCTTTTCCAGTCCTGTGTTCCTAAGAAGTTCAGATCTTTGGCAAGATGAAAAGAGAACAAAGAAACAAGCATCCATTGGTGCAAGAGCACATCCTATGTGATTCATATGAATCACATTCCCTCTTAAGGCCTTGATAGAGACAAGGAGCTCTTCACAGTACAAGTGTCTCAGGTCATATAGTACAAGTATCCTGGGTCATCCAGCATTGCCCAGCTTCCACTGTAGCTTTAGGTAAATCCAGGTGTACAGATTACTTTTTTG
>NW_017729025.1:49037856-49060808 GCF_001723915.1 Gavialis gangeticus | reverse complement strand
GGTATGTGAAAGAGCTTCAAGTGGACCTTTTTGGAAAAAATGATTACCAATGAATGCTTAGATTGGATTCAAGGGACTGGGGTGCCTTTTCCAGTCCTGTGTTCCTAAGAAGTTCAGATCTTTGGCAAGATGAAAAGAGAACAAAGAAACAAGCATCCATTGGTGCAAGAGCACATCCTATGTGATTCATATGAATCACATTCCCTCTTAAGGCCTTGATAGAGACAAGGAGCTCTTCACAGTACAAGTGTCTCAGGTCATATAGTACAAGTATCCTGGGTCATCCAGCATTGCCCAGCTTCCACTGTAGCTTTAGGTAAATCCAGGTGTACAGATTACTTTTTTGACACCAGTTTTCTTGCTATCAGCCAAAACAGGAGAGCTGCTTCTGCAGAAAAAGCAGCAGATGTCAAACTGCATGACACATCTGCTGTGAAAGAGAAAAGCAAGTGTCTCTGTGTGAATAACTGCATAATAAATAAAAGCTCTTCTTTCTAGAAACTGTTGACATCTTGGATCAATTCTCTCCCTGGTGTAACTTTCCTGGCTACAGTGATTTTACACCAGAGAGAAACTTGCTCTCTGTGCTGAGACAAAAGAGAGCTCGGCAGATAACCTTTCATTTGTTTCACAGCTTGGAAAAGTAGCTCTATCTCTCTTTTTTGTGAAGAAACAAAACTTTAGGTAGGTTATAAATTTTAATGTTCTGTCTAATTTATCTGCTTAAATGCACTCAGATCATCTGTTAGGACCATTACCTGCTGTCATTTCCCTATTCACATTGTGAGAATCAGTAACCTCACTGTCCCTTAACTTGTGGTGAAATAGGTTTTTCATGGAAATTTTTAGCATTAACCCCATTTATTGTTTTTTCCCTTTAAAGTGCAGTAATAATCAGAAAAGTGACTATTAAAACAGCACAACTTATATCCTCTGTTCATAGCTCCAGGTCATAGCTGCTGATTAAGATCAAGCTTTCACTCCTCTTTGCCCTGCAGAGTGAATGTAGCTACAGGAGAAGGAGAGAGAGTCCTTTCTGCCTCATGCAACAGCAACTGAATTGTTAGATAGATTCCGGTTGCAGAGTGATCACTGGTGGTGACGATGTGTACAAGAGAAAATACCTATCTGGGTTCTTAGATGCTCAAAGTGAATATGTTAGAGGAGAAACTTATCTTTTGGCTTCTCAGTTTGGTCTGGTACCTGTGAAAATGACACTTATATGGTTACTTTTCTGACTGCTACTGTATTTAAAATAAAAAAAAGGTTAAAGTCTGCCCAAACCTAGGGGGGACAGGGGGCTAATGTAGCTAAGCTTCTGTAATCAACAGCACTCAAGGGAGCAGAGTAGCTAGCATTATATCTGGCTGTCTTAGGTTCTCAGGCTCAAACAACCAAGTGCACATTTAGAACTGGGCTACTTGGTGGCCACTTCTGCCCAAGTCTGCAGCAAGGCTCAAACCTATACCTTTGGATCTGTAGTAAGACACCTTAACTGCTCTGCTACAACACTTCAGATATCTTCAATGAGATTACACTGATACAAGCCTCATTCTGTAGGTATGACGTGCCCTGAATTCCCATGAAAAGCACAGAATTGTACACCCTGGACATGTCCAGATGAGCACGGATGTGCGGTATGCAGCATCACAGGGCCATCTGTGGCATCACATGCTGCACAGACCACACCTGCAGGCATTCCCTGCTCTACTAGTTTGCAGTGTGGGTGGTTTTTTGACCCTGGGATATGTTCCAGGGTCAAAAAAAACAACACCGAAAAAAACTGGGGTGGTGCACATGGTGGCAGTGTGCACTGCCCGAAACCAGAGCCTGGATAGCTGGAGCCACACTTCAGCTGCCAACCAGGCTCCCTGCTCCAGGGGCACCATGGCTGCACCTCTCTGACACCCCCAGGACCCCAGGTAAAGCTGCTGGGGTCAGCAAGAATAACAATTCTTATATAGTTATGGGAATCAATTTTAAATGTCAGCATTTTATGCAATAAATAATTCTGGCTAGGCTATATACCAAACCCTTTTGATACCTTACTATGGCCTATATTGGTACAAACACTACACCATGATACATTCTGATATTTTAACTGTGCACAGTCAGATTTTCAAAAACACAGCCTGTGTTTGTGCACCCACAGATAATGGTACCTACATAGTCAGAAGCTGGATTGAGGCTTTGTAATTAAAAAAATCAAACCTACACTGTAACATGGAAGTGCTGAATTTTTAAAGAGGGAAGAAAAAATGGTAACATTTACACTTTACCATTAAAGAATGGAATGGTCTCAAAGCAATAGTCTTTAACTGTGTCATGGAAAGACGACCGTGCTCTATATACTGAAAAATACTGCATAACTCTCAGCCAGCCGACTAAGCACTGAAATCAACAAGGTCAATGAATTACCCTGGATCAGTTCACAGATTTAAATGGCTGTGGTGTTCTCTTGTTTAATTACTAGTGAAGGTTTGAGGACATCATAAAGCCACTAGTTAATTCAGTGTCATTGATACCACCAGCTCAGATGAAGCCTAGCTGGAACTGTAGCACATGATGTAATGCAAGACTGAACTACAGGGCCTTTGTTAAAGGTCCTGAATAGTGTGGGATTTTGTGTTTTGGGATTCTTTCCATTTGCATATGGAGAAAAAAAGATCTAAAGATTTCTTGCTAGCAATCCCCCAGATCCCTTTCCCTACCCAAACTTTCTAAGGCAAAGGCTTACCCAGCTAGTTATTGTATGCAACAGACTTTTACTATGTTGAAAACTTCAATAACAAAAGTTACAGCTAAAAGGCACTCAAAGAAACCTGAACATGTGCCTACTTTACAACTAAGCTCAGAAATGGTGTGTTCAGCATAGTGAGGAAAGGTTTATCACCTGCAATTTAGAGATATCAGGTTCTAGGTAGGATAGTTAGAATATGGGTCTAGATGCTGAAATTTTCCTCAAAAGATTCAGAAAAGGAAGGGGCAGAATCCAGGATTTTTTAGCCTGTTAAGACATGATGAAATTTGTATCTGTGTCCAAACTGAGGTCCTGGATCCAGAGTTTGTCAGGGTCTGATATTCCTGAATTCAGTATGAGGACACCTCTTATGTAAAGGAAGACTCAAACCTCGTTTTTAAAGTTGAAAATAAACGACAAAACCCTGAAGTGCCTAACCCAGCTTTTTGTCATGCAGAACTCCCACTGACTTCAATGATGGTTTTGGTTGTGAAAGGACTGTGGGATTTGATACAAAGTCCACAATGCCTGTCTTTTCTTTTCCCCAGAGGACTTTAACCTGGTCTCAGTTGCACTCAGTTTCAGTCTGTATGTTTTTGATATGGTTCCAGAATTTGTCTCTTTCCCTGTTCCTGAAGGGAGACTCCTAGATAAAATACCACAAGTAATTTAATTTTTTGTGTTCAGCCTGGGTAGAAACCACTGAGGTCCATTTATGGACCTCGCCCCATACACAAAGGCAGCATCTCTCTTCCCTCCCTCCTTCAACCTCTACCAATAATTTCTCCCCATCTGTGCTAAAACAGACGCATGAATTGGTATCGACAACAAAGGTTTCAGCAAGACGCCTCCAATATTTTAAGGTATTTAAAGTATTTATACTGATTTGTCAGCAGTAAGTAGGTGACAAGTGGAGATAAAGTATTATTTATGCAGAGTTATCCCATTTCCACTTGTTTGGCTGCATTTGTGAAGGATGATACTTTGGAAAATAAAATACAGCATCTATCATCATTTGTGTGTGTATAAGAGGTGGCATTTACTGTCCTCACAGCATGATAATGGCACTGATTCTCCTCTTAGTCACACAAGGGAAAATTTGGAGCCGTTCCTTTGTTTCCAATAGGCTTTCCCCAAATTGATAGCACTGAAAGTGGGAACACAGCAAGTTGACACAGTGGAATTTCTTCAGCATCCTTATCTTTCCTGAAGGCCTGTCAGCATTAAGCCTATATCAGTGCTGCTTTTACAAATGTTTTACTAACACAAATTAAACTTTGTAATTGGGTTAGGCTAAACCAGTGGTCATGTCAGAAACCCACTTCCCTTTTTCTATAGGACCATTACAATACAGGCAGGAATAGCAGAAGCATCGCTAGTTCCTGCTGCACCAATGTGCCTTGGTTTGGGACAAGCAAAGCTGGGGCTGAGTGGGGAGTTCATTTTCCATGATCAGTTTAGTGACTGGCTTCTTCTGAAATTGGCAGTGAGTGCCAATAGTGCTGCTTTTTGTGGGGCAGACATGTATCTTTTGGGAAATGAATTGTGCTCATCATACCTGTTAGCCTGGGGCTACCATATGACTACCAGGAGACGGCAATTTTATTTGCTACTGAGTTTGAGTCCAGAGCATCCACATTTGACATTGCTGCTTGAAATCATTCTTGAATTCACAAGACAGACTAGAATTTTATGGGCTTGCAGTTGCTTTGGCAGTTGTGCCAAGGTGCTGTAAAATAGTACAATGATGTTGCAGGTTCAGATGCCAGTGGTGTTCAGTGTTTCAGGAATGAAGTCATGATTATACACCAGGACACAATGAAGCAAATCTCATGGCATACCAATTTTTCCCTCATAGGGAAATACTGTTAGATGGCACTCATCTTTGCTCAAAGCTTGGGTCATGAACAGGAGTATTCCATGATTCACTACATAGTACCATATATCTGGACAGTGAACAAATTTACTCCATTTTTGAGCTTCTTATATTTGCCTTTTCACCTGCTTACACTGTGAGGTACCTTATCTATTCCATAATTAATTTCAGCTAAATGCTCTGCTTGCAGTTACCGTAGCATGTTAGTGTTATTTTCTGCTCACTGCATGTCCTAGCAGGGGTAGCTCGAGTAGCCTGGAGTATGTTTTCTGAAATATATCCATATCTGATTTCAACTCCATTAGGTTGGAAAACGGAAAAAAAAAGGGGGGGGGGACAAGGAGGGGGACTCAAGAACCCTCTTTGAATTGTATTCATTGTTTTGAAATGTGAAATTGTGTCTGAGTGATGTTGCTCTCTATTAACTATTCACAGTTGCTGCTACACAAAGACCCTGTCCTACAATCACTTACACATGGGTTGAACTTTGGCACTATGAGGAGTCTATGGAATTCAATGGAACTAATTACGGTGGTAAATAAGTGCATCTTTTATCTCAAGTAATGCAGGCATATGGTTTTGGAAATGAAAGACCAGAGTACTAGTCCCCAGATCTGTGTGTGTATGCGAGAGAGAAAAAGAGAGGCATTTATATATACCAATATCTGTATTTTTTGAGATTTATTATATATTTGCTCTTGAGAAATGCTGCTGTTGTCAACATACAACACTGCATTTGGTCAGTACTGGCATTAGAAACCCACTAGAATAGTTTGCACCACTGGAAATCATACTACTACATCAACACAGGATGTTCTTCTTACTATGTTGTGTTCTCTGTTGAGTGGAGTGCAGAACAGACTGAATAGTCCTGGGTTTGGGAGCCAAGTTAAAAAAATTGTAAGGTAGTGGCTCTTTAAGAAACCTGGATTATTTCTGTAAAATGCAAGCTCGTCATTCTGACTTTTACAATGCACTTTTCCTCATCTCCTTCCCACTCCCTCTTCCCACTCTCTCATGTCTGTGGTAGATTAGAGGAACCTTTGACTGATAAAATATAAGTAGCTTTTATAAATAGAAAACTTTAGAAGCAAGGCTGCCAATACCACTCAGAATTGGAGAGCTCTGGGATTGTATTTGAAGGTAGTATACCTCAGATAGGTGCTCAATGGTAAACAGGTTATGCTCTCATGATTACACCCTCATTCCTCCTTCAGAGCAAAGCAATCATTTAGGGCAAATGGCAAGTTTCGATTCTGAGTGAAGGAACAAACTTGAGGAAATGGGGATTTTTAAAAAATATTTTTATTATTGATACCAGCTGACTGTATATGACATTTTTAATACAAAGAGCTCAAAGTTTTTAGCAAACGTACAGGTTGGGCACTGTACTTGAAGGGATCCTTGCATAGATTTATATGTAGGAAGGGAGCCAGCAATGAACTGCATCCACTTCTGGGGAAGAACACATTAGGTACTTAATGGCACACAACACCTCTATGCAATAGTTTAAGAAAATAAGTTAGGGAATAGTACTGGTTTGGTGCTGACTCAGAGGGACAAGTGTGACTGATGGAATCACTGACACTACTTCACACTCAACAAACTCTAGACAGAATTTTGGGGACGCTCATAACTGGATTCAGAAGTTGCAGCATGGTTTTCTCTTTCTTTCCTGCTGAACACAGCAGCAGAGGCAGTAGAATAAAATATATTATCAGGTGTTGAATACATTCATGTCCTAAATGTTTTTATTACAGTGCAGTATACTAACCTTAGCCATCCCCACACCTGACAGTGTGAGCTTTGGGGCCATTGACCACTGAGAATTGTTGAAATATATCACAATTACAGAAACACCTGGGTAGAATCACTGGGCACATCTACATGAGACGCTTAATGCCCATTGGGCTACTTCTACTGCCTGTTAGAACGGCTGGCAAAAACCATGCTAATGTGCTAATGCACAGTAGATTAGTCCAATGGGCGTTAAATGTCACTTAAAAAGCATGCATTTGTGTTAATGCGCAGCAGCACTGATTATAGTGAATTTAGTACTTGTTATTACTAATGTGTGGTAATTACGCATGTGTGCTGATTGCTATGACAATTCACAGTACTCCGTGGTCCTTGGTATGCTTTATTTTTCCCTGCTGGTATGATAGTCTAGTGGTTGTAAATGGGGTAGCAGTAGAAAGCAGCATACAGCCATAAAGCCTGTTCTTTATCCTGCATTTGTATTTGTCAGGTCCAAAAGGGAGGAAAATAAGTTTCAGTGATATTTCTAGTGTAGGGATGAGAGCTTACTTCAGATCTCAGGTGCAGACTCGATGAGGAACTCACACTGTGTAGAAAATGAAACTTACACAGATTGATGTTTTGGCTATGATGAAAAATCTAAAGCACCAGCTATAAGGACTTCCATGGCATATCTGGGGTAATCATAACCCATACTCCTTGAAGTTTCAATTAGATAGAGGATTTGTCTTTATTTATGGTCCTCCACTTCTTCATAGACTACTGTGCATTGTTAAGGAGCTGCTTTGTTTCATCCTAGAAATGGCTGTATTTGATGAGCAAGAGGTTGTGTCCTATTTGGGATTTTTCCGACAGAAAGTTGCTATCAATTAGAAATATATTAATTCCACTTATGTTGCCCCAAGTCTTGCAGAAAATCAGCAACAGAGCAAGAAGCAGAACACTGCTTGCTTGACTCACAGGTCTCTACTGCAGTCTCTGTCAGATGTTGGTTCTTCATGTCTGGTCTCCCAGAGTACATGTACTCTTTGAGTACTTGGCCCATTTGCTCTAGAAGTGTTTTTTCCTTTGTTAGCAGCATCAGAAACATTGGTTCAAAAAACCAAGTACAGGGAAGCAATTTCAGCATGGCACAGTACTCAGACTAGTGAGATTCCTGTAACATTCTTTCTATCTTGCCTATCACCATGGCGTGTAAGTGGTAGACCAGAGTAATTAATGGGTAAATATGACATGTTTTTAAAGTGGATTTAGTTATCAATTTTACAAATGTATTCTGTTGTATATATACCAGGCTCCTTTTGCCTGCCATCTCCACCACCACACTCTGCACCTGTGGTGCAGGGATCAGCACAAGGGCTGAGCAGGTCTCACTCCTGTGGAGTGTTACACCTTACACGAGTGCTAGATTTCACTTCAAGTAGTATCTCTACGCATCACTGTAATTATGGCTGGCTGTGGTCCTGGGATTTGTGATGCCACTACATCTTCACTAGGAACTGGCCTGAGCTCCCTGAACTGGATTCCATCCAGGTATCAAACAGGTACCATATAATTACAATATTTTGTCTGATTATCAGTTTGTGATGGATTTAGCCTGATGCCTTAGGGGTGATAGACTCCATAACCAGTCCCCGAGCCATTCTCTCACCCTTGTAACCAGCAGATATTAATTCACTCCATGCACAGACTTAATTCCATTTTAAAAACAAATTTCTGCCACACGGTTCATTAGCAGGCACTAAACAAGTGAAGCAAGTTTCAGAAATAATCCCCTGATCTTAATTTCTCTGTTTGACCTCCACCCTGGCCCTACAGCTTTGACTGCCACCTGTACATAGTAATTAAAAGAGAGAATGAAGCTTCCCACTGGAAAACAGCATAATTGACTCGAAGGCATCCTTTCAATCTTTCTCTCTTGCCCTCTCTTCCCCCCCCCTCCACTTCACTTTTCTCGTGGGAAGACTCTTCAGCTTCCAGAAAAAAAAATCCATTGCAGACATGTGTTTTTACTGTGAAGGACACAGAGGCCTTTCCTTTTTAGTGGCAGTGCTGCACAATGGATCAGTGACAGCCAGCTGAAAGACAAGCCTCAAATAACCCCATTTATAAAAGTAGCTAACATGAGGAAGAGTGACCCAGTGCTTGTAGCACTAACCCAAGAGTCAGGAGATCCCAATTCACTTCTCTGCTCTGATACTTTTCATGTAACCTTGAACAAATTATCCAGTCTCTATGTGCCTTAGGTCCTCATCTGTACAACAGAGATAAAAGCACTTCACTGCTTCACAGGGGTGTTGTGAATTTTAAAGAGTGGGAGCCATTCAGCTACCCATGAAAACAGGAGCCATGTAAGTACCTAAAAAAAATCAGAAGGGGGGAACATGACTTGTAGCATATTAGTTTGCATTTGTCTATGAATATGATTCCATATTTCTGTGAAGTGTGTCTAAGATAACAGTAGAAGGAACACCAAGAAATGTGTGTTTATCGGTATTTACTACTGCCCTTGGCTTAATGGAATCAGCCATGGCTCATAGGGTGTATGTAGTGAAGAGATATATGAGCTTGCACTAAACTGGCTGGACTGTAACAGTCTAGTCACAGGAGTGGACCTGAGAATGAGCTAATTTCCCCTGCTTCTCAGCACTCCTTTGACTACGTTGTAGTCATACTCATAGGCACGGCTCAGCTAGTGGAGATCCTCATGTCACTCACTACAGGGAAATGAATTCTTTTGGAACTGAAGGAGTTTGGTACTGTTTCTATTGCAGCACAATCTAGGTGGCTGTGGTGTAAAGCACAGCAGCGGATAGTCATAAGTGTGGCTGTGGCTTTGCTATAGACAACACCGATTTGTTCAATTTGTTGTTTAGTTTCCAAGAAACTCAAAAGGTGGGATTACTTTTCCATGGACATTTTGCAGTATTTACCACACTTCCTTTTAAGATTAGTTGAAAAGTTTATGCAATTGCTTGTGGCCTCTCTGTTTTCTAAACCTTTGTTAATCTTGATTTCACGCTGCTACCAGGCACTAGAGTTACTGAAACGCTCTGTCTCCAGAACAAGTACAATGTGGGAACATGCTTGGAGCATGTCTGGCTTTGCCTCCCTCTCCCTAGAAACTTGTCATTCCTTGGTTTCCTTGACATGGGCTAGGGCTGAGCGATGATGCACATGCCGGTTCAGTGGGAACTGGATTGGGTCCATTCACGTAATTTCACACATGCCAACAACCGCGCATCATAAGAGAACAATTTTAGTTACTGCCAGATTGAGTCAGCCGGCTCCACGTTCAGATCTTTCCTCACCCAAAATGCATGGATATCCTGACTCGGGTTCTTTCTCAGCCTGGTCTTCACTTGGCATCCATTTTGCTTTTGCTGTTGCTTTCATGGACAGTATTGTGCCCACGATATTAATCATGGTTTGTACACTTCTTCCCTACTCTAAGAACCAGTCTTTCTCATAGTCCCCAAAATAAATGCCCGTTATTATTCTGGGCATGGGGGACATCATCTCTGCATGAACAGGCTAAGGAGGGAAGCTTAAGTATTCAGCGGTGCTGCATGCCGGTAGATGGCAGCAAAAGTCCATTGTCAGAAACATAGTGAGTGATCAAATAAGAAGAAGGAAGAAGAGTGCCTCACAGGAGGCTGGCGTTTTAAACGTAATCATTTTTCTCCCCGGCACATCTCCGGATCTGATTTTCTCCCTAGATCTGCTACATGTCTTATTACTTTCTATAACAATTATCCAGAAGGACTTTTCATTTTGTTTGGTGTTATAGTTCCACACATGAGTGATTGTCTAATGGAAATAATACAAACCCCACCTGCATACCCCTCAAAAATAACAGCAGAACAAAGAATCAGGAGATTTTGAGACAGTTTTACTAAAGAAAGGTAAATTTCTGTGACTTATTCTATATCCCTTGGTTTCCCATCCCCCTTCCTCGCTGTGCACAAGACAAAGCATTTCTAAATTACTTTTCTGGTCCTGATCCCTCTAAAAATGCAATTCCAGATCAGGAAAGAGCAAATTTCCTTTTACCAGCTCCTGGAGAGAGGATTTACATGTTGCCTTTCTCTGTTGAAATGTACCTTTAATCTGGATTGCTCTGTGTCAAAGCTGCTCTGCTCTAGCTCATAAGCAAGAAAAATAGTGTTATTTGTACTGTCATAGTGCCACGGATCCCTAATCACAGATCAGGACCCTGCTATGCTAAATGCTGTACAACCATGGAACAAAATGATGGTTCTAGATTCAGAGATCTTGTAGTCTAAATTTTGGTTTGAGACTATGATGATTTGGCTTTGGTGCCCAAACAGAACACTCCCCAGACTGCTTGGAGAGGATGCAGGTGTTGAATCCTCCTGTGTGCTTTAAGGCTAGGGACAGACATTCAAAAAGCCTGAACTGATTCAATCTTTGCAGGTTAGTCTAACCTGCAGAGAGTGAACCAGTTTGCAAGTGGATAGACATTTGGCACATGCCTGCAGTGGTTCAAGGCAGAAGCCTAGGGGTGCTAGAGCAGCCCTCCCTTCCACAGGGAAGCTGAGGGTGGGGGGCCTGGCCAGGCCCTGGCAGACCCACTCAGTGGCTCCCTGATAGTCGGGAGCAATCCTGACACACTGGGCTGCCCGGCCCCCTCCTGCCTCTCCCCCACTGCTGCGGGGCTGGGAGGGGGGTCCTGTTCAGTGCTGGGGGGGGCTCTTCTTCCTCTATCTCCTCTGTCACCACCGTGGGGTGGGGAGGAGGGGCTCTGTAAGGCTGCCTCACCCCAGAGGGGGGACTATTCCCCCTGTTTCTCCCTCATCGCTACAGGAGGGGGGTAGGCTCTATGGGGTGCTGCCCAGCCCCAGAGGGGACCTCTTCCCTCCACTCTGCCCACCCCCCCAGGGCCGGGGGAGGTTTTATTCCATACCTGGGGGGACTCTTCCTCTACCACCTCCTCCTCCTCCCAGAGGGGCAGCAGGAGCTCAGCTGGGCAGAGTGTGGGTGTGAGGGAGGGTGGGGGATGCAGGGACCCCACACAGCCCCATGGCATGCAGCCCCTGCCGCTCGGTAGCAGCACGTGCGGATGTTAGGCCGCTCGTGCCTGATGCAGGGTGGCGCCGCCAGCACTGCGCGGAGGGAGCGGAGCTTGCCTGGTGCCCGAGGCTCTGCTTCCCGCGCCTGTAGCCCCGGCACTTGCACTGGGGGAGCCCCGCACTGGAGCCTGGGCCTGCCCCGCTCCCGGCTGCGCAGCCCCCGCGCTCCGCCAGGAGCCGAGGGACGCCGCCCCGGCTTCCCCGCAGCGTCCGGCACCGGCTTCCTGCGGGGACAGAGGCGGCCAGGGCTGCATTGGGGGAGGGAGCAGCCCCATGCAGCCGGCCCGGCCGTTTCTGTAGCCCGGCCGCTGCAGGTGCGGCTCACTGAGGGAAAGCCCCGTGGCTGGGCGGTGGGGAAGCAGAGCGCGGGGACTGTGCAGCCGGGAGTCGGGGACACAGCCGGCTCCAGTGCGGGGCTTCCCCTGCGGGCAGGGCCCGAGCTGCAGGCGCAGGGAGCGGAGCCTCGGGGACAAGGCAAGTTCCGCGCCCCCCTCCGTGCGGCGCCGGCCGGGGCCGGGGCCGTGCCCGCATCAGGCACGAGCGCCCCGACTGCCCTGCCTGTGCTGATGCCGGGCTGTGGGGATGCATGCCACGGGGGGAGTGCGTGGGATCCTTGCACCCCAACCTCCCTCACACCCCACACAGCCTGCTTAGCTGGGGCCCGCACTCCCGCTGCCCCTTCGGGGGAGGAGTTCCTCCCAGCACGGGGGCGGGCAGCATCGCCTGGAGACCCCACTCCCAGCCCCGGGGCGGCTGGGGGAGGTGGGGGGGAGGAGTCTCCACTAAGCACCTCACAGAGTCCCCCTCCGCACCCTGGGAGGAGGAGGAGGGGGAAGAGTCCCACCCAGCATGCAACAGAGGCCCCCCGCACCCTGCAGAACAACCTGCCCAGCATGGCCCTGTTAAGGTGCAGGGGGCAGGAGAAGGGTGAATTTCTCCCCGCACCCTTCCCTGCAGCTGGGGTCTGCCAGCTCCAGGAGCCACCGCTGCAGCCCCCTCCCCTCTGCTCCCCCCAGACAGGCTGACCCCGGCTGCACTGGGAGAAGAGGGGAAGGAGGGAAGAATTAATCCCCTCCCTGCTCACTTTCCTTAACGGTTGGACGATGTCTCTGTTAAGGCCAGTCGCTGCTCCCACTAGAGAGCAAAGGGCAGGGGCCAGCTCTGCTGAGGATCAGAGAGCCCATCCAGCCCAGGGAGCATGCTGGGGGTGTCTGGTTTATCTTAAACTAGGAAGGGGTCTGCGACAGACATTGCATAAACTGGTTTGAGCCAAATCAGTTAGGTCTGATACTACATTCAACCAGGTTTATCTCAAACCAGCTTTGGCCATTTTGAAACTGGTTTATATGTCCTGAATGTCTGTTCCGTTACAGCTTTAAACCAGTTTCTGATCACTTAAACTGGTTTATGTATAATGTCTGTCCCTAGCCTAAGTGCCATAGTCTGAACAGAATCCAGGTGCTGCCTTTGACTTTGGCATATCCTTGGGAGCTGGAGCTTGAGCCCATGACTTAAATTTCTGTCTCCCCAGAAATGATGCCTGACTGCTGTAGAAGAAAAACACCCCTGCTCCCACAAGTCACAGTGAAGATGTAAGCTGCCTTGCTTTACACACTGACCCATCAGACACATGCAATAGGTATAAGCAGACAGACACACCTGTGAAGACTTTCACAAGGTTTCTGAGAGCAGCATTACTTTCCTCGACCAACAAAGCATCTAGACAATGACAAACAACTTGAGTGAAGTGCCCTCAATCTCCTCATCTTTTGTGACTCCAGGTACCAGAAACGTAGGGACACAGCTGGGTGTCCAGCAGAGGTGACACGTAGGGGGTGCATGTGCACCCCCTGAGCATGCTGGTGCACCCTTTACAAAAAGGAATGTCATTGGCGCTTGCAGGCAGTTGCCCTCCCCCCACCCCCCGCGCTGCCAACACCGCTGGCAGCATCTGTGGGTGGTTGCCGATCCCTGGCTGATGCTCACCACCCCCCACCAACGACAGTACTGGTGGCATCTGCAGGAGCTCCCGCTTTCCACCACCATGCTCCTGCCACCCCCATGCCCCCCCCCCTCAGCTGCTGGGGGCACATGTCATTCATGGTGTCCAGGACACAGTGGCAGTGGTGACTTCTGATTGCTGCTGTGATCATAGTTGCAATTGCATGGCTGTTGGTAGCAGCTACTTTTTTTTGCTTCACCCCACATTGGTGCCCAAGAGGTAAGTTGCCCCATTTGACCTGCCCTAGTTATACCATTGCCAGGGACACTGTTTGTATTGAGTGTACTTTATAATAATATAACCACCCTCTGCCAGGTTACTTCACTGTTAAGGCTTCCTCTCCCTTGAGAAACTAGTTATTCTGGGAATGTGCTGGCCTATTGTCTAGGCCCATTGTATTTGAACAGAGGCTTACCCCAAATGAATGACTCTATAGTGTCAGGCCCTGTGCCCACACCTTTTTGAAACTTTAGGATAGAAGCATAAATACAAGAGAAAAAACACAGGGTTGCACACACAAAGTGGAATTCGCAGGTTGCAGAGGGTATATGCAGAGTGTTCATAATTGCATATAGAATTAATAAATTGCACAGAGTCTCCAAATCTTAATGGCACATCCTGTCTTTACTGCAATTTTAGAGAAATGGTTCACCCTCCTGTATCATTACTCTTTAAGCAATGCATGCACCTGATGTTAACTGGTTCCCTCATTTGTGACACTGGGGCATGGTGAAGAACAGGTGCACATATTATTGGAAGAGCCATTCAAGTGACATTCGGATTATTACATCATACTCTGTGGGAGCCACTTTGTCACCTCCTGTTCTTTTCCTGAGTGGTAGGGACACTATTTTTGGTGTTGTGTAGTAATTATATGCCATCTTTGGGAAATGTATGTCACTGAGTGCTGAGCCCTTATGCAGAAGGGAAAAGAAATAGCAAGATAAATTATTCCATTTTTGTGCTTATAATACACACAAGATTAAAGGTGTTTCTAAGGGATCAAGGAGACAAGCAGAGTCATTTTCACTGATAATAGAGGGACTGAGAGAGTGGTGTTCAGATCAGGACCTTGATTGTGCTTTGGCTGAAGTTCAGAATCCAAGCTAAAAGGCCAAAGCAGGACCAAAATATGTTTGTTCATGTCAAAAAATGGCCTCAAATCTTTCTCACAGATCATGGTCATACAAGGCAGAATATTTTTGGCAAGATTTTGGCTATCTTGAATTCTGTAACTCCTATAAAACCATAAATTTATGAGTCCTTTTTCTGGATTTCCTAGTTCTTTGGACCACATGGGAAAACTAACAGTGCCCTTTGGCCAGATCCAGATGTGCAAACACGTGCAGTTTGTGGAACTGCAAACCTCTTTGTGGCACCACAAACCAAACCTGTTGCACTTTTAACCACATGCGGTGCTGCTAATTTGCAGTGCCAGGGAAAAAGTTTGCTACTGGGATTTCCCAGTAGCAAAAAAAAATAATCCCAAAGAAAAAAGTGGTGCAAAGCATGCCAAAGTAGCGTGCACAGGGACAAATGTGAGGAGGGGGAGCAGGCAGCCCCTGCATTGAGGCATACTGTGTCCCAGCCTGCTGCTTCCTGGCAGGCTGGGACACAATGTGCTTTGGGACCAGGGAGCAGGCAGCCCTGTGCTAAGGCATATGGAGCTCCTGTGCTGAAACACACTGCAACCCAGCGAGCTGCTCTGCGGCATAGTGGATTAATGCACAGGTCAGTGGGGCCTGGGCTCAGGGACCCCCTACCAATTTGGGGTGCTGGGTACCTGGGTTCCCTTGGGAAACAGCAGGTTTCTCTTTGCAGGAGGGCAGCATTCCAGGATGAAAGGGGCTGCTTGGGGCTGCCAGGGGCAAGACGCAAGGGGCATCGCATTCTTGTGCACAGCTGCATTCATGCATATGGCCTGGAACACAGCCAAGCAGTGTGGAGAGCAGCTCCCCGCAGGTAAGTGTATGGAGGGAGAGAATGGGTCAGGGGAAGGGCAGGGGCTGGGGGTGCAGCCCAGCCAGGGTGGTGAATGGAACCTGGGGCCAGGGTGGGGAATAGGATGAAGCCACAGGCAGCTCATCCAGGGGGCATGGAGGGGGGCAGCTCCCTACCCTTGTGTGCACCTCTGAAGGGAAGCATGGGGGGCATGTGCCATACTCTATTTTTTAATTTTCTTTCCATGTTTCAATTCATTATTAGCCATTCACTGTACTTTTCTTCATTATTGGGACCATCACTTAAAGGCAACAAAACCCATTAATATGCAGTCTAAGCAAGAAGCTTATAAGGGAAAATATAATATCCATGAAGGTTCTATTGACCAGCCTGAAAGTAAGGAATGGAATTAGCCTTCCAGCAATGGGTATTTCCATCCAAGACATTATTACTAAATAACTCATCTCCTACATTCTTCATTTGCATAATTAAAAAGATGGCAGCCCTTATTATCTGCCTTTCTTGCTGCACAGCATATTAAAAAAAAGTTTAACAAAGTTTGGGAATGCAGTGAATCAGAGCCTTCTTAGGATCTGAGATTGCTTCAGAGCTGCAATGCAATGCAATGCAGTACATCATGATTTTGTATAGTCTGTTTCAGAAAAACCCTAAATGCCATCCAAAGTTAGAAAACAGTAGAGTGTGCTAGAAATTGATAATCACAGGAAAGGGAAAAATACAGAGAAGAGGCAGGAAAGGGGCAGGAGGAGAGTTGAAACAGAGGGGCAGAGAAAGTAGACCTATGTTTCTAGAGTTGCAGTGAGGAAATAGGCCAGATTCATTCCTGATATAAGTGGGGCAACAGAATGCCCTCTTGCATCTATTTTACAGTAGATCTGGGTCTGTTAATTGGGTATCTTGAAAACCCATCTCTTTAGCTCAAGCAACAGAGGATCATTCTTTTAACTCTGGTAGGTTCCTAATTTGGTCCTTTGTTTTGACTAAGATACCACTCCGGAGCTGAATTTGATGTTTTGTGTTATGTGACGGAGAAGAGGACCATTTAAAAAAAAAAAAAGGTGGAAAATACAGGAATATGAGGTGTTTGACATGCATTGGAAGAAATCAATAGATGGCTCTGTAAAAAGAAATGGGAAAAGGAAATGATCAGTTACAAGGCTGTAAGGGAAGTATGGGGTTACAGTGAGAATTGTGAGTCATCAAGCAGAGTTTGGCCTTACAAAAAAATACAACCAATAGTAAAAGGCCATCAACTATATAAAAAAAAAGAAGAACAGTAGAAGTGAAGAGAGGAGTGAGGGTAAGTGCAATGAGTAGGTGGAGATTACAGAGAATCTAGGTATGGTTCAAAAATTCAGTTAATACTTGGCCTCGGTTCTCAAGGTTGGTGATGTTGAGTAGGGAGAAAGTCCAGACAGTTAATAAGAATGATGATATGGAAATTTCTACATCCTAGGCAGAAGAAGTGAGGGTGGAGATGCACCTTATAGGTTATAGCTACTCTGCCCTGCCTTCTGCCTGACATACAGCCAAAGGCAAAAGGCTAATTGAGAGAGCTTAGTGGGTTCATATGAGGAAAGCTGGTTAACTTTCATCCTGGAAATCAAAAAGCGCTACATGTGCACTTTAATGCGCAGTAGCCTATTTTACTGTGCATTACAGTGTCATGGCAAAAACAGTGCTAATATGCTAATGTGGAGCAAAATTAGACTACTGAACATTAAGCATTACTAAAAAAGTGTGTGCTTCCGCTACTGCACATTAGGATAGCCTAATGCACATTTAATTAATAGCTCACATTAGAGGTACTAAATTTAATGTGTAGTAGCAAAAGTACATTAATGAACATGTAGACACACCCAAGGAATGGCAAATCTCCTCACAAGGATTTTTAATGAATCTATCACATTAGACATAGTACAATTTGACTACAAAAAATAGAATACATATATTTTAGAAAGGGGAAAGACTGGTATGGATGGCTACAGGCCCATTAATCTAACCTCACTAGTATGCCAGATGTTGGAACAGTTTTTTGAAGGAAGGAATATTAAAGATATAAAGGTAAATGGGATGGAGTACAACATTGGCTTATGAGAGGTAGATTGTGACAGACTAGCTTGATATCCTTCTCTGATAAGATGACTCATTTATTTAGACAAGGGAAATCTGGTTGATCTAATATTTCAAAATGTCTGTAAAGCATTTGATAAGGTGCCAAATAGGAAATAAGTAGATTGTTGGGGGAACAGGGGTTTAATACAAGAAATGGAAAGGAATTAGTTAAAAAGGAGATAACAATGGCTGTGGTGAAAGAAGAAATACTGGATTGAAGAGAGGTCATTATTATGGTTCCTCAAGGCTTTGTCTTAGAGCTAACATCATTTAGTATTTGCTCAAAAAAAAAAAATATTGTTGATAGACCAAAGTTGGGACCCACTGTCAATACAGAGGCAGACTGGAATATCATACAGAAGTATCTGACCTTGAGAACCAGATGGATAGATACGGAATTAAATGTAGTAATGTAAGTACATGGTCCTGCATCTGGGGACTAGTGACAAAAATACCTGTTACAAGCTGGGAGGAGAACATCTGGGTATATTTGTTCAACAATTTAATGTGCCTGTAGCAGGGCGCTAAGGTGCTTGCTACTTGAAAAGCAGTAGTATGGGCAGGTGCTGGTTGCTAGGGGCAACCAGGAGGAGCTAAGGGCCCACACCTGGTGAGTCAGCTGACCGGAAGGGGCAGGGCTGACTACTATAAAACCCAGGTTGGAGGCTGTGGGTGCTCTCTCTCTCTCTCTCTCTGCGCTGGCAGATAGGAAAAAGGAGTACTGCCTGAAGGTGGGAAGGAGAATAAGGCCTGAATGTACCTGCCGCTACTTACACAGGTGAGAGGTGGTGTGGTTTGGAGGATGTTTAGCCAGGAGGTTTAACTTTGTGTTATAGCCCAGGGGCTTGTGTTATTGTTTTGTTGTCATTACACCGGAGGACTGGGTGAGGCTATTAGGGGTTGGAGGAGGCCTCATAGGGGCTCCACGGTAGTGTGGGGACCCCGGTGCCGGAGAGGGCACAACATTCAGAGATGCACTGACCCCAGCCCTGAGAAGGGGAGCAGAGGATTGGAAGGGGGCCAGGTAAGGCTGAGGCCGCCTGAGCCCTAAGGCAGGAAGCCCCAGAGTGGGCAGTTGCGAGAAGCCCTAGAGTGGGCAGTTGTGAGATGAGCCAGGGAGCACCAGTGGTGCGCGGAGAGGGAAATCAACCAAACAACGTCCGGTACATCTGTGAGGCTTGGGGCGTGGTACAGGGGTGGTTGGAGCCATGCATAGCCCATAAGGCCGGGGTGCACCGAGTCACCCAAGATAGCACTAAGACTGAGATACATCAGAGCACTGTGTCAGTCAGGACTAAGGGCAGCCTCCCTTAAACATTATTAACATCAAAGACGTGGCGGGCAAGATGTGAGGGTGCTTTAGTACCACATTGGCATGGTAGGGGGCGCCAGGGGAGATCACGGCCACCCCTAGGACCCCGTGCTGTTACAGTGCCCATGAAAAAAAGCAAACACAATTTAAGGTGTATCAGGCAAGATATTTCCAGTAGTGACTAGGAGGTTTGACTACTGCTGTACAATGCATCGGTAACACTATATCAGGAATGCTGTATGGAATTCTGGCTACTTGTATTCAAGACAGATTAATTTAAATTGAACAGGTTCATAGAAAGGCTGCTAGGATGATCAGGGGAATAGATAGCCTTGTGTGCGCGGACACCAAAAGAGATTGAGTTGTTCCACACAGTAAAACATGTATTGGGAGGGGATATGATGTTTCTGATTGACAAGGAGGAGAGCTATTAAGCTGACAGACAACATTGAAATAAGAACAAATAAATATAAACTGGCAAATAAATTTAGGCTAGAAATTATATGAAAGGGTGTGTGGTTCTGGAATAGGTTTCTGGTTGGAATTGTTGAGGCAAAGCACTTTGCTAGATTTAAGATGGTGCTCAGTAAGTTTATGTAAAGAAGGGAACTAGATTTGATGATCCATGAGTCTCTTCCACTCCATATATCCTATGTCTTGGCTTGGATGGTATTATGAAGCTGTTTGAGGATGGGGGATGAAATAATCAAGTGAGTAGTATGTCTGACAAGTATTTGGGAGGCAGTAGATAAAAGAGTTACATTAGTAAAGGGGATGTGTAAGGCAGGGAGCTAGATGCCAAGGCTGACTATCAACAGAAACGTTCGTCTCACTAAGAATAGAAGGATGCGAGTCCAAAACCTGCCATAAATCATGATAATCTATGAGGGTATATGACTTCTTATCAATCTTGGTGTCTATATCCGTGGACACTTACGCACTTCTTGGCATAATTTGCCTCTTATGAGAAGAGAAATTGATTGGAACAGTATGGATTGTGTCCCCAGACTGGAGAAACATTAGTAGAGCCAGGTGAGTCTTTTACAAGAGAGGTGCGATGGTAGAACTGGTGCAACTGTGTGAAGGAAAGAGTTTGTGCAATATCTGGTATCATCATCTGCTTAGGATACATATTTAAAAGGGCTGTCACTCTCTTCTTCAGGAGATAAAGCAATCAGTAACATCCAAAATAATGGAGATGTTCACCAACGTCATATTGTTCCATAGAGATCCATTATGTGGGTTTATTACCTTCCAGAAAAGTAAACATAGGGTGACCATACATCCTGGACTGGTCGGGACAGTCTCAGATTTTGGAGGCTGGTCTTGGCCATTTGGTGAAAATTTAAAATGCGTGTCCTGGGCACAAGGTGTGTGGAGGCAGAGTGGCAGCAGACAGCAAATTGCCCATTAATGCTAATTATTACTTCACAGTTGATTGTTAACACCTGTGAAGTAAAGAACAATGGGTCATTAAGGAGATCTTGACTGCCTGCAGCAGTGGGGAAGGGAGGGGAGCTGTGTCCTGGATTTTACACGGTTCCATATGGACACTCAAGTCAGGGGTGGGCAAAATGGTGGATCTAGCCAGTGCCCAGACTCCGTTTCCCAGCAGCCCCTGCCTGCATTGCTGTGGCCATTTTCCAAGGAAACCCCAGCAGTGCCAGTGCCATGACAGCACAGGGCCAGGGTTTCCATGGAGACCAGCCCCAACAGCGCACGTGGCAGGGGCAAGCAGGCAGGGAATTGCAGCATTGCTCTGGACCATGCTGTGGCTGTGGACAGCAAGATCCCAGCCCCGGCCACGGAGCAGCTTCTCACCCTGCTGCATGCCCTGCCCACACTGCTGGGGGTGGTCTCCATGGAAACCCTGGCCCCTCACTGTTATGGTACTGCTACTGCTGGGGCCTACTTGGAAACTGGTCGCAGTGTCATGGGCAGGGGCTGTTGAGAAATCGAGCCTGCCGATTCAGTCCGCAGACTGGACTTTGCCTATCTCTGCCCTAAGTAAACAGTACCACCCATGACAGTGTCAGAGAACCAGACTAGATACATTGTTCACCTGATATGTACAATAGTATTTTTGTCCCTGCATTGCTCCCACTATTTCCCAATCAAGCCAACACTATTAGTTTGTCTTATTCATGATTACGAAAAAATATTTTACCCACAACATTAAAACAAAATCACACTGGCTGTGTCTACACATCCGCTTAAGTGCAGAGTAGATTAATTAACTGCAGAGTAAAATGTCACCATCTACACATGCAATGGCATTAGGCTGCAGTAAACTAATTAATGCCACAGTGAATACTGTCAGGGATAGTACTACTATCTTACACTGTGGTAATTACTGCGATTTAAACAAGTATAAATCCTGACTGGGTGTAAATTGCACCTGGTCAGCCCAGCCAGCAGAGGGGCAGACACCTATCTACTACCTAGCCACATGGCTCTGTACTTGAAAAGCAGTAGTACGGGCAGGTGCTGGTTGCTAGGGGCAACCAGGAGGAGCTAAGGGCCCATTGTGCCCCAGTCAGCCCCTCAGCCACCCTCCACCACCACCTGGTGCCCAGGGCGTGACCCCCTGTACCTCCTGCCAAACTGGGCCTGTTCTGCCTCAGCACAAATTGCTTCTGTCCCAGGTGCGCACATAGATGCTATGCCTGGGAACAATAAAGTCCAGTGTGAACTGCACCAGAGTTTATTGCTGTGTGCTAATTGCACATGTAGATGCACCCACTATGTACTGTTGCTTGATCTGAAGTGCAGCAATGCTACAAGTGGCAAACCAGCAGCATCTGTTTATATGCAAAGCTACTAGGCTATAGTGCTGAACTAAACAGTCCCAAAGATAATTTGATATAAACTCTTGTTGTTGGTTTAAAGATGGAAACAAAGATATCTGTTTCAAGCCACTGCAAGCTAGTAGTGGTACTCCTCAAGGTGCTTCATCATCCTGGTGGCAATCTGCACCATGAGTGGAAGATGTTGAAAGGACTAGAGGGATTTTAATGCTTTTGATAATCTGTTATATTTAGAATCAAAGCATTTCAGAATTAAAAAGGAGCATAACAGAACCTCTGGCCTTTCCCTCAAGTGACTCTGGGTGTTTTAGCCAACATCTTATTTGAATGTGACAGCATAAAAGCTGCAAATGAAACAATGACTGCAAAGTGTTCACTGAAATGGGGCAAGGGGGAAGGTATAAAAATTATATTTGACACACTTACAGTGGTCAACATTTCACTGCTCTGCCAGGCAGTAATCCCAAAGCCTTAGGAGAGCAGCATCTGAAACAGAGAGAAAAATAATCAGAGCAAAATCGGTGGCATTTAAAACAGGCAAACAAAATTGGACTCACAGTGGAAGCATTTTCCTCCTAAAGCAAATTATACTTTGTGAAGTCTTCATTCCCCTGATGCATCACTTCTGTGAGATTATTATCTTAATTAGATATGAGCTTGCAATGTAATATAGCAGTAAAATAAACAATCTCACAAGAGGAGCAGGTAGGCAGTTCTACTGAGACTGCACCTGGAGTACTGTGTTCTATCATGTTGTACCAGCGAAATACTGAAAAGCAAAGATAATACCTACTTACTTCATAGGGGTGTTGTGAAACTCAGTTCACTAATGTGAGTGCAAGAAATTTGTTGTGAATATTTGGTACTGGTTGGAAGCACAAGTAGGACAGTATTCTGTTGTTTGCTACATGAATGTAAGGGCCTTCTGACATGGTCATTTTGGGTGGCTTCTGGAACTCTTAGGCAGACAAGATTCTCTGGGTGAATCTGGAGCTCTTAACACCTAGATTGTCCACACGTTAACACCTTAAACTGGTTTTAAGCACTTGTTATGGAGTTCAAAGTTACACCACTCCAGCGCAGAATTCTCTCTGATCCATGCTACCCAGCTTACATTACATTAAGGTGTAGCCACGTTACGCTACACCTTAGTATAAATACCCCACCTACCTCCATCTACTCCTGGCCCAGATCCAGCCCATTGCCCCCTTCCACCCAGCCCCAGCAACCCAGATCCCTGCTCACTGCCCTTCCCCTTGCTTACTTGTAGCTGCCTGCCCTGTCTGT
>NW_017729025.1:49029552-49032856 GCF_001723915.1 Gavialis gangeticus | reverse complement strand
GCCTCCATCTACTCCTGGCCCAGATCCAGCCCATTGCCCCCTTCCACCCAGCCCCAGCAACCCAGATCCCTGCTCACTGCCCTTCCCCTTGCTTACTTGTAGCTGCCTGCCCTGTCTGTCTCAGGGGAGCAGGCAGGGAAGGGTTAAACTTGCCTGCCTGGCCACTACAGCTGCTGCTCTCTGGGTGGGCTCAGCCCCAAGATGAGCAGCATCCCAGCAAGGGTGGCTGGGCAGGGATGCTCCCCAGGACAGACAGTTGGGCAGCTACAGGTAGGCAGGGGTGGAGGAAGGAAGGGGGGAACCGTGAGTGGTGGGGGTTACCCACGGGGTGGGGGAGAACTGGGGGAGCCCCAGGGACACTGGGGAACCCCAGGGAGTGGAGGGCAGGAGAGAAGCCCTGAATGGAAGGACTGGAGATGCTTACTTTTCAGTCCTGGTGGCCTGAAGTGTGACTGCTCCAAGCTTGAGCTAGCACTAACACCCACCAACAAGGGTGCAGCTCTCAGTGTAAGGTGTAACAAGGTCCTAACCTGTAGAGTCCAGAAAATACGGGGTTATGTACAGGGTTTTCTTTTTGTGAATATTGTAAATCATGATACTAATGATAATAAAGATAATAATGATGATGATAATAATGTACTTTATTACAGTAGTATCTAGGGATCACCACCAAGACTACTGTCTCATTATACTTACACACAGTAAGGTACAGTTCTGGCACCCAAACATTGGTAGTCTAAAAACAAAGCACATAAAGGGTAGAAGGAAAAGCAGAAGAAATAAATTCCTTAAGGTCACTAAGCATGTCTAGTAGCAAAGCAGAGTGCTTTAGCCTTTATGCTGTCTCTCACAAGTTCACTTTTAATGTTATTTTCCCTTCCTTTTAGCTCATTCTCCAGAATAACTATAGACAGTAGACATGAAAGGTGAGCCAAAAGAGGATCCAGTCCCAAGTGAGCCAGAGGAGCAATGCTGAGCTTGTTTTAGCTAGGAAACAGTCTTTGCCAGTCTTCCATCAGCTCCTCCCCACTTATTCCACTCAAATGATTTTTTCCAGTCCACTTGATATTTCCTATTAACTGCAGAAGAAAAGTAAGTAATGACTCAGAAGATGTTAATGAAATCTAAATAAAGTGCTCACGGTTTAAGTGGGAACAGACTGCAAAACACACAGTACAGAAGAGAGTCCTGCAGGGGATTGTGAAGTATTCTCTTCAATCATCTGGGTAATGTTTGTGTTGGACAGTGGTAGATCAGGCAAATAGAGGCCTCAGGATGCATCTCTAAAGCAGAGAGCTTTTTAACAGGCAACTGCTTCATTGTAGTGCTGAGTTCTGCTTTAGTCAATCTGTGAGAGGAAAGATACTGCAGAAAACCAGAGATTGTGGAATAAAGTTAGAGAGACATTATCAAGAAGATTTAACTATACTTTTTTCCTCATTAAATTTATGTTACCAAGTCTGCACAATTCTTTATGTGACTTTTGTCCTTTCAAAGAAAGTATTTCAATATTTGCTCACAGGCATCTCTACAATTAAAACAAAACAAAGGAGTGTACAGAGTCCTCCACTGTGCAACCATTACTGTAGTAAACCATAGCACTGATGCTCATGAGCAGTTTTGTAATAACCATGGAGCCCACAGGACTTCAGCATTCACAGACAAATGTATGCCAGAAAACCTATGACTGTTGTCCAAAGCCTCAGGGACAAACTTAGCATAGCATACATGGTTGACCTTAAGGCAGGGGTATCAAACTCTTTTCGCCCTGCAAAGCCCCATGGATCCAGTACACAATGTATTGGCCTGGGCAGGCTGGGATGCTGGCCTGAGTGGGCACTGTGGGTGGTGCAGCCCAGGACCCAGCCCCAGGAAGCATTGCCAGCAGCACACACCCTGGGCATTACACACAGGGATGGTTCATCACAGCAAAAAGGGCAGAACCAGGGCTGGATTACAGGGCTCCATGGGCTGATTCTGGATCTTTGGTTGTGTCTTTGACATCCCTGCCCTAGAGTAAGTGTGCTGGAGATGAAGGGGGGAAAGGGGGTGAGGAGAAACAGAAGTTTGATGTAGAATTATTGGGTCCTTTAATAGTACCCTACAGCCTTTACATTGGTATAAAAAAAGAGTGGGCACACAAAACATGGCCTTACATCAGTGTAATGTACTTGAAACAGGTATAGAATTACCCAAGGAAAAATCAAGGGGGAAATAACCCCTGTGTTCCTTCTAGTGCTATATGTATTGTATTTTCATAGCTGACATTGGGGTTGCTGTTTCCCCCAGGCAAACGGGCTTTTGCCTCCTCTCTCTACCTTATGGTAAGATTCAGTAACAGCAGTCTGCTCTGGGCAGCTACCCTGGAATAGAAGAAGAGTGCACTGCATTTAAAAGCCTGTGTAAATCTAGGGGATGCAGGAGGTCCTAAAGCGGAAGGTATGACACACTGCTCCTCAGATTGCGAAGGGTATGGGTGTGTGGAATGGATGGGACTCTCAGGTTGGCAGAGGACACCAGGGAGCCATGCAAGGAACAGGTTCCCCATGTCCCTCTGCTGACACTGGTGCCATTGTTCCCAGCTGACTGAGATGCGGAGGGGGAGGGACCCAGAGCTGCTCCTGGTCATCTCCACTTGGGAGCTGTGGGGAGTATCTGCATGGGGACAGTGGTGCTGCATGCAGGTTCCTTCATGCAGCCCATGCTCTGTGCCATCTTCCCACTCCTCCACACCTGGCTGGGAGCAAGCACTGGAAGGAGGAACCTGTATGCTGCTGCCAGGAGCAGGTCAGGAGTGGCTCTGGGGCTCCCTTAGTGCTTGTGGCAGCAGTGTGGAGGTTCCTCCTCCCATCCTTGCTGCTGGCCAGTGGGAGCTGGGAGTTGGGAGGGGATAGAACAGGCTCTGGAAGAAGGAACCTGTGCTCCATTGCCACTCTCCCTTGCTGAGCCCAGCCCCCTGCACAGCCACAGCCCACAGCTGGAGTGGGGTAGAGTCAGCTCTGGGGCTTTCCGTACACCTGGATCCCCCAGGGACAGTGGCAGCAGTGCTGGAAAAGCAGGTAAATTTGCATGCCTGTGCCCCCACTCTCTTGCAGTCCCCCTGGATTCACTGCCTGTGTAAATCTATTCTAACCAACAAATTGGTCCAATAAAATATACCATTCACAAAAATCCTTTCCTACCATGGATTAGCTGCTTATCTCTCTTTTGCATTCTCATGTAATTTATGTTACTGTATAAAGGTGTTACTCAGGGTTGGGCTTTGAGATGAGATTTCCATTGAGCTAGGCACATGGAGAAAAGA
>NW_017729025.1:49021417-49024552 GCF_001723915.1 Gavialis gangeticus | reverse complement strand
GCATTTGCATGCCTGTGCCCCCACTCTCTTGCAGTCCCCCTGGATTCACTGCCTGTGTAAATCTATTCTAACCAACAAATTGGTCCAATAAAATATACCATTCACAAAAATCCTTTCCTACCATGGATTAGCTGCTTATCTCTCTTTTGCATTCTCATGTAATTTATGTTACTGTATAAAGGTGTTACTCAGGGTTGGGCTTTGAGATGAGATTTCCATTGAGCTAGGCACATGGAGAAAAGACTATTTTTGCTCAAAAAAGCTTATAGTCTAAACAAATAGGACATAAAAAAATTGTGAGAAAGGAACCATTATAATACCCATTTCACAGGAAGGACACTGAAACATGTAGACAATTGATGCCTTGTCTGAGATCATATAGTAGAGCTAGATATGAAACCATGTCACTTCAGTGTCTGTCCCCATGCTTCCTCTATCTCTGTAGGCACTTCTATACCACCCCCCATCATCTTTGTGTCTAAGCACTTACAGAGATGAATTAATGTATTGTCATAGTAGCCCTGTGATACAGGGAAACATTATCATCTCCATTTTATAGAGAGGGAACTGAGCTTCAAAGAGGTTATATCTGTGTTAGAAGCAGAAATTGAACTCTGATGCAATGAGTCTCAGATTCATTGCATTAATTACAAGACTATCCAGGCCATGATGAGGGAATTTCATTGTAAACAGAAAATTAAAGTAAGACCTTGCCTGACAAAGCAAGGCCTTTAAATTCATTGTTCAGGCTCCTTGACAACACTGAAGTAAGGTGCTGTGCATCATCCAGACGGCTGTTGTCTGCCATTCTACGGTTACAAGAACAGATGACTTATGTCAGATCAATAATCTCATATCCTTGAAGTATTTATATCTCATCTAATCTCCATGTAATGGATTACACACTGTACCTGCACTGGGGGTTTGAATTTCATTATTCTTATTAAGATGTCATTTCCATATCATCTCCATTCATTTTCATTTTGCAATGGACTGTGTTGAAACTTCGGTGGCTTTGCTAACCAATTACAATAATGTCTTTCAATTATGTTACAAATAGCAGATCTACCAGCTAATATTTAGAGTGTAAAATGTTCTCCTTTTATGTGGCTTGACAATCAATATATTCAAGCATCCTCTGATACTGTTATTATTCTAAAACATTTACAGAGTGCCAGCAAATCACACATGCTTTATGCACATAGAAAAAGACATGTTACCAGCCCCAAAGAGATTATATCTTATAATAAGCCAAGACAAAGATCAGACAAGACACTATATGACAAATCAGTTCAGAAAGAGTCTAGGGGAAAAGAGAGAAAGTGAATTTAGCAGATGAGCTTAGGGCATTTGTTTTAGGTATATGGCAGCACCTGAGAACTATAAAATGAACAGTGGGAGAAGGAAATGAAGGTAGGCAAGAAGCCAAAGGGTGAAGTGAGAATGGAGGAACCCAGTCTTTTGTAACCCAGCCTTTTGGTATCCATCCCAGTTTTTAAAGGCTGTTTGCATGAAAGTGAGGGGACAATGATTCTGGTGGAGACAAGCATAATAAGGGAGTAGGATGAATAATATTGAGTTCATTTCCCTACGTAATTCAGAGAATGACTTGATCCTGGTCTCACAGACCTGAAATGCCAGAGCCCCACCTTTTCTTTGCTGTCTTCCAGTGATTACCTCTTTCAGTGGTTTAGTGATACCAGAATAGATACACTGGCATAGTATTAACCTCCTGAGCCCTGGTGTGACATTTGGGTTTAGACTGCTTGCAGTGATATAGCTGGCCTCAGCAGTAAGCTAGGTGATATAAACAGACTGTGACTGACATCGGCTGAGGTTAATTTATCACCTCTGTTTCCCTGGGATGCATCCAGTTGTTCTTGAGTGTGATAGGGCCTCTGAAGAAACTTCTGCTCGGTGCTTAAGCTGAACTACATTATTATTTTTTAAACAATGTCAAAGATGTGTATGACACTTAACAGACATCCAAGACAAGGACTTTGTTCTGATGAAACTACAATCTGTTGTTTTACAAAGAATTTGTCTGCTATGAAGGGAAATGTCTGGGAAAACTGACTATATCACACTTTGTTAATCTGACCTGAGAGTAAGACCTTTATCTCAATTAAACAGAATCTGGGGAAACAGATGTCACAGGAAATCCAACAAGGGATACATAGTAATAACAACCCTTTGCGGTCCTTACTGCATTTGCTGGTTAGGTTCTCAGTTCCTCAGATGCCTAGGGGGATGAATGTGATCTAAATGTCTGGACTAATAGCTCTCAAAGAAAGCACTTTTCAAACATTAATAAAAGATGCCTCCATTCTTGCCATCTCTCACAATGGCAACTTGACTTATACTCAGGTTTCCAATGATAGGAGAATTGAGGGAATGCACACATAAGTTTGAACCTCAGTGTCTTGTCTGTTCTAGACGGTCTTCTTGAATGTATAAAAAATACCCCAGTGCATTTGCAATTTAGCTGCTCTAGAGTTGAATAGAAGGCAGATTTTTACTTGGTGGCCTAAGATAAATAGCTCTTTAATTTGTGCTAGATCTCCCCTTGATGGCAACATGACTCATTCTCATGAATTTTAAACTAATTGGGCAAGGCAGGAGAAAAGGCTTAGAAGTAGCTCTATTTGGCTGTTATTCTGTGAAAGGCAAGTTGCCCTTTTCTCTCACCTCTTCTTCAATGTATAAATCACTAGATTATCTGCAATGATTGTTTTGCTAACTGATAACTGAAAAGGGGAGGGGGAAATGGGAGTATTATTCTTCACCTTTGATAATGAATCTCCTCTCAAAAGTTTTACTCTATTGACAAATGAAATGTAAGGCTCAGTGGTCCTCAGCCTTTTCAGAGTCAGGGCACCCCTCCACCACTTTTTTGAACGTGGCTGCATCCCAGGTTGAGAACCACTGTTGGTGCTGCCCTAACTTACTTCAGTGCTTCTCAATACAGTGCAGCTGCTTCTAGGTAAAATTGCCTGCTGCACAGCCAGCCCAGGAAGGGCTGTGGAACATATGCACATATGTCCTGTATTAGCATTCTCTGATGACCCTAAAGCAGGATGGGAGAGCTGGCTTGGACTGCAGCCCTCCCCAGTCCAGCCCCTGCCCCCTGCCCCC
>NW_017729025.1:49018006-49021303 GCF_001723915.1 Gavialis gangeticus | reverse complement strand
CCCTCTGTTCTTTCCAGAAACAGAAGCACATGGGTGGAACTGTCCTGCATGTCTCTGTTTCTGGGAGAAGTGTGTGATGGGGAGACAGGGCAGAGTGGGAAGGGCTACAGCCTGAGCCAGCTTTCCTGTTCTGCTTTAGGGTTATCATCAGAGAGCCGTAATGCAGCAGGAGTATGTATGTGCTTCAGCCCTGTGTAGGGAGCAGTTTTACATGGCTGCTGTGATGCCAGCAGCACCTGCATCACATCATTGCTAAGATATTGTGGCACCCTGGGATGCCTCACTGTCCAATTTGAGAACCACTGCTCTAGCTATACATGTTCCAAATGGATCTTCTAAGTGCACCATGGTCACCTAGGATGCTGTGGTCTAGTAGTTCATGATCTATGGCATCAGAACCCATAGATACAGGTGATCAGTAGTACAACTGAGATGGGTAGAAAGGCATAGATCAGACAAGGACAAAGGAAGAAGGAACTCATTGCTTGGGTGTTAGCCTAGGTCTTGGGAGACTTAGGTTCAGTTTCCTGTTGCATTACCGGAAGCATTACACTTGTATAATTTTAATGAGTTATCCAGTCTCTGTTTTCTTTCCCTGACTCAAAGGGGTGGTGTAAAGATAAATATACATTGTGGATTGTGAAGTATTTGGATATTATAATGATAAAGACCATATAAATATTATTGAGAGGATCTGTTGAGTCCAGGTCTGGGAACTAGAAATTCTTAATTTCTCTGACAGCATTCAGATGTTTGCATTTCTTAGTTATACCTCATACTTCAAAGAGGAACCTCACCTATAATCACAATTTTTGCATTTTTTCTTGAAAAAATATAACTGCTATTTTAGTCTGCATTTGTACATGATGTTCTCTGCTTTTGCTGTATTGTTCTGATTATGATTTTGCAAATTTTATATTAATCATTATCATCATGCTTGGGGCCACAGGCATGGACTGGAATCACATTGTATTAGGTGCTGTACAAACGGGAATAAAACCCTGATGATCTCTTCCCTAAAGCATGCCCAACCTGAGATAAGATACAATTGATAGATACAGAGCGATAGCAGAGCACAAGGAAACCATGAAAACATACTGATCAGCCCAATAATCAGATTTTCAGTGCACCAGCAACGTAAACATTGTCAGGTTATCAAGGAGAGGTTCAAGGATGGATTTGAAGGATAACCATTTAAATAGCTTGTAGCTTCATAGAGGGAGCTCTCTCCTAGAGGTAAGAGCTTGTAACAAGTGGATAATAAAAGCTGGCAATATGCATGTATTGGAGGCAAGAGTCAGCCTGTCAATATGGGGTAAAATTTTGCAACTTGGACCCCATTATAGTAGTAGCATTTAAATAATTCTAAGAAATGCCTTGCTCCAAAGTCACACAGTGATGTCAGGGAACACAGGGCATTAGGACAAGTGCAGGGGACCTTTATTTGAATCAATGCAGTCCCAAAGATTCTGTATAGATCAGGTTGAGGGACAGGGTTGAAGACAGAAGAAGTTCCATTTTCTGGGAACCAATTCATTCTGAATCTAGACATGATCACTCATCCCACCGAAGTCAAGGCAAAATTCCCTTTGATTCCAGTAAGGTCAGGATTGCACTGAAAAGTATAATTTCCCATATGCTTGTGTAAATGCTGCTTTGAGGGTCCAGACTATGGTGTAGACCTGGAAGCCTTCTTTAATTTTACAAACAAAAAAGGAATGCTATTCCACCATGCTTGCATATAAAGGGATCAATTTCACTTCCCTGAGCAAAGAACTCAAATGTTCCCTTGCCTGACATGCTGGAATATCTCAGCCCAGTTGCAGACTGCATGGATTGAAAATACATTCATCTTTCCACACCATTTAGGCTGTTGCCTACCTAATGGAACATATAATGTGATGAAATTGCCACCTGGTGGTTGAGATATGGGACAGATCCCAAGGGTATAATTATATAGACTTTCTTAATATTCCCATTATACCTGGTATATAGATGTATCCCTGCCCCTGAATTTAGTTAATGTTATGGCCAGTAGAAATCAAATATTACTTTCCTTTACATTTTCCCTAATTGCCTACCCTGAAAAAGTCCATTTAAAATGTGAATTAGCCCTGTGTTCATACATACGGTTAAGGAGTAAAGTCTAATGCAAGGAGCAGAGGACAAAAAGGTAATGACAAACAGCAAATGGCAAGGAGCTTGTGTCAACTGAGGTGCTACAGTTAGTCTTATGTGACACCTTTGGTAATGATCAGGGAGTGGGACTAAAATAGTCTTTTAATGGCATTTGCAGATGATATTATGGTGTAGTAATTCCCATTGAGAAGAAGGAAATAACACCAAGAGGTGTATATATTGTAGTTAACACAAGGCCTGACATTGCTTTATTTTTATATCCACAGAAAGTCAAGGAGCAAAGAAATACCTTCAGTTAGAAAGATCAGTTTTCTTTCTTTTCTTTTTTGTTTTTGTTTTGTGTTTTTTTTAAGGTTAAGAGAACCAATTAAGGAAGAACAAAACTAAAGTAGCAGTGAGAAACAGAGGGTCTAGGCAGGGGTAGCAGTTGTATCCTTATCATTATCAAAGAATACTGCTACAAGCTGTTGCAATGGAATTGTTAACACTTGCATGCTTCTGTAGCAATGCAAGTGTAGCCAAGCCACTCCAATTTTAACCTTCCTTCATTTGGGGTCAAATTCAGGGCTATTTAGCTCACTTGTGTGGCTGCAGGCTCATGCAGGGTAACAGTTAGAGTGTCACAGCTGCAGTGAGCTCCCGAGTAGCAGTTCTTCCTTCTCTTTTAAAGTGGCTAAAATGTACATTTGTCCAAAGCCAGAGTGAGTGCACAGCATGCATCTCTTCTGATAGTCTGAACTGAGAGCAAAACTGCTGCTCAACTTCTGTGCATGATGAACAAAAGCACATTTCAAAGTCCACATCTCACAAAAGAAGCCACCATTTTCATTGTTACCTACATCACTGACATGGATAGAGAAAAAAATGTTGGGGGAGGGTGAAGGGGAAGATTTAGAAATACAGATATGCACTGGGAAAAAACTAACAAGAGTGTGGTACTTTGGACTCAGTGGGTGCATCTACATGTGCTACTAAGATGAAGAAATAAACTGCTCCTGGGCACAGCGTCTGCACATGCACCTGGGACCATAGCATTTTGAGCCAGGGCAGAGCAGCCCCAGGCTGGCAGCAGGCTGGGGAGGTGGGGTGGGGGGGAGGGTGTAGGTGTCAGCCCCAGGCTCTAGTGGCAGAAGGCGGGCTGGGGCACAGGAGTGCTAA
>NW_017729025.1:49010721-49017878 GCF_001723915.1 Gavialis gangeticus | reverse complement strand
CGGGCTGGGGCACAGGAGTGCTAAAGTCTGGGGGTAGGCAGCAGGCAGCCCCTGAACTTTAGTACCCTGGTGCCCTAACAACCCTGTGTCACCATCTACATGTGTGTTTCAGTGCAGGTAATTACTCAGCCATAGGATAGTGCTTCCCCTGACAGTACTATCCTACAGTGGAGTTAACTAATTTGTTGTGCCTTAACACCAGCACACATGTAGAATGTGACACTTTACTGCCAAGCTAATTACTCAGCTCCACAGTAAAGTGTGTGTCTAGATGTACCCAGTAAAGACAAAAAATAGCTAATGGATAATTAAATATGAGCTTATTTTGTGATATTTCTGGGTGATTTTAGGATGCATATACATCAAGGATTGGAGGGGAGACAGTTTTGGTTTATGACTGCAATTCATCCCATGGCAGGGGACCAGCACAGGTGTGTGTGTGTGTCCATACATGCATGCATGTGTGTGTGTGTGTGTTCGTGTTCATGCATAGGCCCTATTTTAAGTTGTTGAGTCTAGCGCTCTTTGCATAGAGGTGGATTTTACTCATTTTGAGTTTGATGAGAACATAGCTAGAGAACTGGCCACTCACAAAATGTGATCACTCTAAAGACTTTCAGAGAAGAGAAAAAAAAAGAGTGCACGGACATCCTGTCTTTGCAGAGAATATAGACAGCAGAGCAGAGTGGCACCTTAGTTTTTAAGGCATCGCCTTGCTCTGCCTTCTGCTTGATTTCAGATTAACATGGCTAAGGAAACAGTTAATAAGTAGAACCTTGAGATGCATGACGCAGGGTAACATTATTAACCATTTAGGGACTTTTTCCCATGCTGTCCATAGACATGATCTATTTTCCCAGTCCTGGTTTGCCAGGTAGTCATCACTATTCCTCCTTTCAGATGCCTCTTCCTGATGCACTTCTGTAGATGGCATAAATGCTCTAAACCAAATGGAAATCCCTTCTCCACACTCCTCTATGTAGTTTCTTCTTCTGGTCTTTCAGGGGAACTTTTCCATTTCTTTTCCATTGTGAGCTCTTTTCCATTGTGGGCACTGTCTTTACTGTTGTCTTTGTTTAGCACTGATTGCACGTTTGAAAATAACTGCAAGTGTTTGAGAGGTCCAAGCACAAACTTGTGAGGGATGTAAGAAATGTACTCTTTAGGAGTGATCCTGGGAAGTGGGTCTATTAAGGAAGAAGGAGGCAATGAAACCAAATAAGGGGAAGGTTGGACTGGATATCAGTGAAGGAAAAATAATCAAAACCAACAGTCAGGTCTGTTTAGACTCTGGAATACTGAGGGACTTGTCAGAACATCATTGCTTAAATCATTTTACACTGGACTAATAATAGCCCTGAAGAATATACTGTAAGGAAGAATTTTGTACTAATCTCCAGGGGATGGACTAACTGTAATCTTGCAGGCTATTCTTATCTCTTCATTCTGTGCCTCTAGGAGCTCATGTCCTGCACTACATTTCTTCAGGATCTGAGTTCACAGAGAGCTATCAACCGTCAGCATTTCTTCTATCCACAGATTTAAGCAGCACATTCACTTATATGCTCTGTCCTTTCTAAGGGGAGAGAGGAAGCAGTGGAGAGCAGGACTGCTAGTTAGTATGCTGTATGAATAGACAAATCAATCAGCCCCCACCCGGGCATCTTAATCAGTGGCATGTGGTTCGCTGCAGTGGTTAAGTGCTACCGTGCTGCCGATGGCATCTTCTTTAGAGACGCTATTGATTGCTCTTCTCTCTCTTCTGAGGAGAGTTTCCGGCTGTGTAGACAGCATCAGGGAGAGGGCAGGGGTAGAGGTGGCCTCATAAAGCTCTATGGGATTTGGATCGACGGTTTAATTTCCCTGGGGGCAGGCGAGCTGCCACTCCACTGCATGCAGGCTTGTGTGGGAAAGAGGAAGGAGATGGCTGTCTGAAAGGTCCATTGATTATCTGAATAAGCCCAGTGTATGACCAAAGACGGATGATGCAGCGCGAGAACTATGCGCAGCAAGGAAGCAGGGAGGGAGGGGCAGAGGGTGGTATTCTTAGAATGAAAACCAGTTTTGGACTGAAATGGAAAGGAGCTGTGAATTACCTTACAGAGAAACACTGTTTAGTGAGGGAAAGACCCCAGAGATGGTGAGGACCAGGGTGCATGTGTTTTAATCCTCTGACCCTAAAGTAACAAGGCAATTGCACCTTCTGAGTGCAATACAGATAGGGGGTGGGGAGGAATCTGGCTGAAATTCAGCATGAGTACAAGAGAGATGTGTGAAACTTCACATGTGGGTATCTTTGGTGAATATATGCTTGTACAGCTGCATGTGAGAACAGCTATTCATGTGTACTCCAGATGAATGAGTGAATATATCTGTGCATGTGTGAGAGTCAGAGAGGGAAGAGTAACAGCATGTAAGATTAGTCAGAATGTGTTTCCATGGAAGGAGGAGATGCAGGTGGAAGAAAGTATCCATTTTCACTATATTATGTGAAGTCTCCTCTTTGGACAAGGAACACAATATTTTAAAGCGTTTAAAAATTCCATTTTTTCCTCTAGATAAACAAAGTTTGTGTTGGCGTAAAGTACCAGCTTAATAGTCACAGAGACTGGAGTCCATCTGATTATCTGCCTAATAAACCTGGCACATCTAACATATATCACTTTAACAGACAGGCCCAAATTGACTGTGCACCCCTAAAATGTCATGTTACGGTACGGGAGTGTGATGTTATATCACAATGCTTCAGGTTTGATCTGGAGGGATCACATCAGAGAATGGGAGAGTCTCCAGGGCCTGTTCAGCTCATGTCCTTTCTGAAGAGATTAGCAACCAGTGAACAGACTAATGGCCAACTATGGTGCTGCTGCAGCACAGAACTGGTATGTGGAACCTTCTCCCTAACCCAATATCATTGAGAACATTTTTGATTTAATTCCAAAGGTGTTGTGGAGAGTAGCTAACTAATGAGCTGAAGTCTTCCACTGATGTGAATGGGAAGTTTATGGCACAGAGGATCTGAAAGACAAGCTCAGTGTGGGTAGAGTATTCTGAAAAGATGTGAAGTAGCACACACATAAATGCAGGATACTGGTGTATCCTCTGCTTTGCATGAATTGAAAGGGTAGCACACATTTTGTGACTATTTAATAGGTTTTAAAGGCAGCAGGAAGGTTAGCTGCAGAATAGCGTGCCTCAGGGGTTACAACTTTCTGTCTCTCAACCAAGTAGGTTTGAATAAGACTTGGAGAAGCATCAGAGAAAAAGAAGTGTGTGGGGAAGGATGGCAGGGGGAAGGGAGGGACTCAAAAGACTAGATTCTACCCTTAGTTATAATCTCGGGTAATTCCATGAACTGTATGGTAGGTTCTCCTGATTCACACTAGTGCAAGTAAGAGCAGAATCAGAGCATATATATATGTGCATGGAACATGGAAATGTTTATACCTTGTTGGATCATGCTAGGAAATGGTGCCCTGAAAACATGCCCCATCTACTTGTTCCCATTTTGTGTACAGTGGGCGTGTCTACACAAGACACTTAATGCGCAGTAGCCTAATAACACTGAATAGTAGTGAGCCGGGGAAAAAAAACCATGTTAATATGCTACTGTGCAGTAGTATTAAGCCACAGCACAGTAAGCACCACTAAAAAACCATGTGTCGGTGCTATTGCACAATAACTGTACTTCATTAAGTACTAAACTAAATGTGCAGTAACTACTGTGCCTTAATGAACGTGTAGATGTGCCCAGTGAACAACTGAAAAACGATAAGGCAGCTTCTCTTTGGCTCATGCCTGCAGTGTGCCTAGCGAGGCTGTCAGTCTCAGCCGTGTGTTTTAGAACAGCACTGGATGCAAACATTTAAATATGATGATATATTGATGTTTGATGCTTGATGGGTACAGTGGGGTTGAGTGGGCAGGGAGTGTTTTCATAGCAGCCTTCCTTAGTGCAATTTGATGTGGTACAGGCATATCCTATGTGTGTGTATAAGGGGAGATAGTGATATTCACCTCAGCCTTGTTATACACAGCCTTTGCAGGCCTTAGTCAAATTCCTTCCTCCACATCATAATCTTTCCAGCCCAAGTCAATCATTCCCTCCCTACCGGTCTCCCGTTCAGAGCCTGATTAAATCCCTAAACTTGCTCATCGCTGCTATGGCTTTAGAACTTTGCTCACCATGTGGTGGATTTCTCTCAGGCTCTGTGGATAACGATTGATACAGAGGAGCTTCCTTCTTTAAGTATCTGTGGGAGCTCGAAGCAAATGCCAATAATGAGGAGGATGAAAATCAAAGTGTAGCACTGAGACTGACCTAGCTTATAAAAAGCCCTTTGGTGAAACCATGCTAACTGTAATTATCCTCTATGTCGACAGAAAGTAACGGGGAGGCTAGGCCAGGATGCTGCCTTTTGAGAACCTGCCACTTCTCTATTCTTAAATAAACTGGGGTCAGATGGAATCCAAATCCAAATGGGTTTTTGGATTATCATGGCACAGAAGACATTAGTGGAAAGGTTATAAAAATAGCTCTCACTTGTTTACCTGGAGCTCCAATTCGTGAAGAGGTGTAAGAAACTTAAGCTGATGAATGGTGTAGGATATTGTAACATTTTATCCATTTTACATGAGGCTTCTCATTTCCAGCAATGAGATTCACAGGCCCCCTTTTGTTCCCTGTATGAAAAATATTTTTATAACAATTCGTTTCACAGAGTCCTTATGAAGTCTCTCTTTCTCTCTCTCTCTCTCTCTCTAATTGAAGTCATCTCCCTGCATATATCTTTGATTCAACCTCAGAATTGGCTCTGGAGTGCAGCATGAACACATTCCTTAGACTGAAGAAGTGTATTTAACAGCAGCAGGCAAGAAAAGGCCGAGAGCAGCATGAGGCTGTGTTGTTGTTAAATGCCATCTAATTATGCTGTGTTGGTATTAAAGAATACACACAATTACAAGGTGCTGATATTTTAGAAGAATGCACTTTTCAGGTAAATTGGTTTGTAGAGCCAAGCTGTGCTGACAAATTTGTGAAGCTGAGTCTATTAGGTAACTTGGTATTCAAAGGAGTATAATCTTAGAGAAGGAGAAAAGTAACAGAGCAGTCCACAGGTGTTTTTTTTTCCATACTATGACCCCATATTACAATTGAAAACAGTTTGGGGATCTCTCTCACCTCTAGGCAGGTAGGGAGTCGCATCTTCTTGGGCCTATTTGTGAATCCATGACCTACAGAACAGGCTGCTATGCCCCAAATGTTGATAGGAAAATACGGCTGGAAGGGAACCTCTCAAGATCATCTAGTTCAATGCTGAGCTCCTCTCTCAATGTATCTTGTATTGCATGAAAATGGAATTAATGTTGAATCAGGTGGGGTCAGTTAGCTTTAACCAGGATATAAAAGGGGTGAGAGATCAGGTTCTTTAGGGAAACTGCTCTAGGAATAGCTAAATTTCCATAGTTCATTAACTAGTGAATGAGAGGCAGCCATCAGATCATATTATCTAAACATCTGTGTGTCACAGGCTATTAAATTTCTGTTGCTCCTATACTGACCCAAATAACTTGGGCTAGACTAAAGCATTTCAGTCCTCAAGAAGATAAACTGCTGTATGCCAATGCATCAGCCTATTCCTGCTGGTAAATTTAAGCTGGTGTAAATGCATATGTAGACATGCCTACTAAGTTACATCAATGACTTGCAGCCAGCCCATGGAAAAATGCACTCTCCAATGGTCTTCATTAAATGAATTTCTGTACAAGCTCAGTACCAAGGGTCCACTGCCCTGACTGTCTCTAAAAGTTTGTCTGCACAGTTCTTGGAGTCCAAATCTATGCCAATTAATGTTCTGTAGTATGGGTGGCCTATTTTATCTAACATAGTAAAAAACTGAGATTTAAAATCCCTGTTATTGACTGGGAGCCTTGGCAGGCAGGGCAAGCAGTGAGTGAGAACACAAGTGAATGACTTCCATGTTGCTCTTTCGAATGGTGTAGTACATACTTTCTCAGTGCTTCCAGCCATGTCTATTGGAGAATGCAGGACTAATGCAACTGCCACATTTGGGTACTTGGCACTGCTTGATGGTAGAAAAGGGAAGATACTGCAGTCACTTAAATGCAGGAACTATGATTTTGCTTGGCCACTGCATGGGCAGAAGACTTCTTGGATATTCATGCAAGGGTCAATCACAATCTGGTGCTTAATTTACCCCTGTGGGTAAATGCAGGTGGGGGGCAGCAGAAGGAAGGGTAGATTTTGTTGGTCTATAGAGTACAAATCTACTTTGCCTTCTGCCTAACTTCAGACTGACACAACTAACTATTCTTTTCTGCCCACGAGTGGTACAGTTACCTAGCCATTCCTACCCTGCAGTTTCCCATGTATCACTGATGAAACAAGCTTAAACTCATGAAAGCTTATTTTCATAGATTTCATAGACGTTAGGGCTGGAAGGGACCTTGGAAGATCATCGAGTCCAGCCCCCCACCCGAAGGGCAGGAAGTCAGCTGGGGTCATAGGATCCCAGCAAGATAAGCATCCAATTTGCTTTTGAAGGTTTTCAGTGTAGGTGCTTGAACCACGTCCGATGGCAGGCTGTTCCAGACCTTGAGGGCTTGGACATTAAAGAATTTCTTCCTTATGTCCAGCCTGAAACGGTCTTGTAGTAGTTTTTGACCGTTCGACCTCGTCATCCCTTGGGGTGCTCTGGTGAACAAACGTTCCCCCAGATCCTGGTGGTCACCCCTGATAAATTTATAGGTGGCCAGCAGATCACCCCTGAGCCTGTGCTTTTCCAGGCTTAAGAGCCCCATGGCTCTCAGCCTGTCATTGTAAGTTCTGTTTTCCTGACCTCTGATCATGTGCGTGACTCTTCTCTGGACTGTCTCAAGCTTCTCCACATCCTTTTTGAATTGTGGAGCCCAAAACTGGACGCAGTACTCCAGCTGCAGCCTCACCAAGGCCGAGTACAAGGGGAGAATGATGTCCCAGGATTTGCTTGAGAAGCATCTATGGATGCAAACCAGCATTTTGGTCACTTTACTAGCCGCAGCATCAAATTGCAGGCTCACGTTCATCTTTTCATCATTGATTTCCTCTCTCTCAACTGTCCTGCCATGATAGGTTTTCCCTTCTACCATACCATTCT
>NW_017729025.1:49003376-49010463 GCF_001723915.1 Gavialis gangeticus | reverse complement strand
CAGTTGTCAGTTGCCCCATCTGATTCAGCAGGGGTCCAATGTTGCCCTTTCTTTTCCTCCAGCTCCCCACATATCTGAAAAAGTACTTTTTATTGTCCTTGATGCTCGAAGCTAGTTGGAGTTCAGTTGCAGCCACAAGCCCACTTCATCAAATTTTGAAAGAACATGAATAGAGCACTAAATAAAATTGAAACGGTGATTTGAATATAAAAGGCAGGAACAGAGGGAGAGAGGAGACAGGGAAAGAGGGAAAGGGGTACAATTCTTAGGGAGGCAACCAAGCAAGTAACAAACCCATTGGAGCAAAGCGGGTCATAAAAGCTAATCCAGGTAATGGGATAAGAATCCAGAGTCCCTGTTTAAATCATATTTAACACAATCCAGTTTGTAGATGATTCCTTGTTCTGCAATTTCCCATTCAAGGTGGTTTTAAAAGTTTTGCTGTCTAAAAGCAGCTTCTCTGGCGTGAGCAATGGAATTTCCAGGGAGGTTAACGTGTTCTGCACAGGACTTTGCATGGGCAGAAGCAATGTTTCCCTGAAACATGGAAGATGCCAAATTTTAGCTGATTTTGGATTTTAAACTTCATTGCAGAAGAAGGATTTTTTTTTTACCTCCCTGCCTGCCATGTGACGCCTCCAGGGAAGGAATTCTACTTGATCCACACATCAAAGAGCTATTCAGCAGAGCTCAGAAAGATGCTCTCATGGACCCAGAGGGACAGCCTTCCATCTTCAGTTCCCTCTGCACAAAAATGAAGTTTATTTCCTACCTTCGGGGACTTTTTACCATCTTGTACCATCTATCCTTTTCCCAGAGCCTGATGGAGGGACTTTGATCCTGGAAGCTTGCAGAAAAGGACAATTTTCTTGCGATTTTCCAGTTGGTCTAATAAAAGGTATCATTTTGGAACCAAGAGTTCTAGTTTTTTGTATGTCTTTTTGTCTCAGACCAAGATGGCTACCAAGCACGCCTCTGAACAGGACTTTGTGACTTTTTGCACATGATATCAGATTGGTGTCATTCTTACATTAGGGATTGCCCTGTTTGTCCAATGTAGAGAGCAAAGGGACACTATAATTAGCTTGAATTAGCTTTTCTTAACCCATTTTGTTCCTATGGGTTTATTGCTTGCTTGGCTGTCTCTCCCAGCCCCTCCCCACTCTCTTCTTCCTTCCTCCCTTCCTGCCTTTTATATATAAATCACTCCATTTATATACTGCTCTATGAATGTCCTTTTACAGAATTGACTGAAGTGAGCATGAGCTAATGAAAGCTTATGCTACATGTACATCTCTGATTTAGTTAGTCTATAAAGTGCAAACCTACCCAGCCTGCTACCAGTAGTATTGCCACCGTATCTCCCTACTCAGTGTGTAAGACAGGGACACAATGCCCTCATTTCTGCAACGTATTGAACAGTAGTTTGGCATGTGTGTACAGTGTCCTGAAAAAGAGAGGGCCTAAATATTGTTATTTCACTTTTTTTAACTAGAGGAATTCTGGACAGAGCTGTTTCTGGAGTACAGCATTCCTTAGTCAGGGCCTGATCCTGACTTCAGTGGGAGCTGAGGGAACTCAACAGCTTTCAGTATTTGGCCATGTGTTGCTTAAGGCAGACCAGAAAATGATGATTTGAGAGAGACTGAATCATTTTAAATAGAGGGGAAAAATTAAATTCTTGCCATGGACAAGGTGGAAATGAACATTCACTGTGCTGCAGAACATCTTTCTATGTCAAGGGGTTTGCAATGTGTTTCAATGTGACCTCCAATTCCCCCTCATTATCTCTCACTTATTAACCCTGATCTAACTGTTATTGATAGCTCCATTATTCTACTTGGGACTTCAGTGGTGCTCTCACTGACCTTGCCCTGGGTGATCAGAAACTCATTTAATGCTCAGGATAGTCTTTGGACTGAGAGGAAAGCAGTTTGAGAACAAGAAACAGGCATATGTGCTCATACAATACTGGAGTCTCTTCTGGCTGGCACTACCAATTACTTCACAGAGATGCACTGTGCTGTACTGTCTGTATTGGGAACTTGTGTTGCAGCCTGCTTAGGTTTTTAGATGAAGGCCCTAATAAGGACAGGAGGGAAAGATTCACTAATTTTGGCATACAGTACTACTCACTGTACTTAAACCTAATTGTGTGGCAATAATCCAAACTAAAGGGCACAGGGAAAATGGTTGGGGTCAGGAAATTTTAAGGGATGCAGAATTGTTTTTTTGTAACAGAGTATGGGTTTGTTGTAATATATCTGATTTAAATGTGTTATGATAATATTGCATGCCATAGTTTCCTTAACTAACTTGTACATGGGGAAAGGAAGGGCTTAACTGTGTTTGGAAGAAGAACCTGCAGGAGTGATGCATTAGTGGGAAATAGCGGTGCCTGTACATGAGCGCGAAGGCTGCTCTGATGTGCTATAATTACAGTGCATCTGAGCAGACTTGGTTGAGTCTGTTGGGTCATGGTCATTACTGAGCTCCAGCAGCTTCCTGTGTCTCATGTATCACTATCCCCATGCTTAAAAATGGCAATGGCAGTGGCAGCGCTTGAAATTAAGCTTGTTGAACAAGCTCTAGTTCAAGAGCCCCCACTGCCATTCTTAAGCGCAGGGACACTGATACATGAGACACTGTGGCACTTTAATTTGAGCAGGTCTTGGAGCTGCTTTAATTAAAATGCTGCAGTTGCACCTCCCTTCCCTCTGGAGCATGTGTAAAATTGCCCTGGGACATCAAAAGATTAGTGGGGCAATTTGATTATGTAGACCCAGCACAGCACCAGGTGGATACCCATCTCAGTACCGGAAGAACCTACTCACTGTTTCTGGTGCAAAGAAGAGACTTGAAAACATCTTGAAAAACAGAGAAGTCCAGAGAAAAGAGAGAGAGGGAGAAAGACAGGCCTGAGGAGAGGAACCTGAGATTCTGGGGAGAGAACAGCTGGGATTGTTTTTCCTCTTAGGGCCTTGTCACACGGGACACTTAGCATGTGTTTTATCTGAGATCGTAGTAAGCATTACCGTGCCGTGTTAAAAGTTGGAATGTCTTCTGAGCAATTGCACGGTAATGCTTACTATGATCTCAGCCTGCTCTGGATCTCCAAGATTTAAGTACTGTTTTATCTTGGTGCCAGTTTTCTTTGGGCATTTCTTTCAACTTGGACCATTTAAATGGCCAATTTTTTTTATTGTTCATCACAGTTTCTAGTTTTTCATGCACTTGCCCAAAGCTCCAATGCTTGGAGTGTAGATACTGCAGAGGAATGTTTAAATAAACTTATCACTTTTCTTTGGTTTTTAATTATGTAGAAGTCATTGATTGAAATAAAAAAGATAGAGATTATAGAAACACTTGTTTTTGCAATGATTTTTTCCCCCAAAAAACAAATTATATTAAAAGGTCAGATTTTTTCCAGAAATTTAATAGAAATAATAGTGTTGGTATGCAAGAGAGAGAGGTAGGCTGGGATTTTCTAAATAGAATTAATTGGGCTCCTAATTCCCTTGGGTTTATATGAAAAACTCATCTTTAATGAATGATAATCTTGGTTTTAATGACAGATTATCCAAGACAGAGTGTTTGCACATACACTGCTGTACATATTCATGTAACCACCATTTCTCATTCCAGTGGGATAAAAAGCTGCCTAATTGGAATGAGGCATCTCAGCATTATTGCTGAGAGCTGCCTGGTGTGGGAGCCTGAGAAGAATGCATATAGAATGGGTGGAGTGAATGAAGGGGTCTTTCACCAATTTCCAATCATTTCCTTATCTCCAGGTTTGCAGTGTCAGTTCCTGAGGCTTTATTTATATCTTAGTCACTTCCCCACATTTTCAATATCAGTTAATGTTTAATTTGCAGAAGATTAGCAGCTGCTGAATAACTGAAGATGGGGGAAATAATTTAAATTCCCCTTCAGTAAAGTTTACTCTTCATGCCCTTTCCTTCTTAGCATCCTGTATTTGGAAAGATGGTCTGAGGCTGAAAAAGTTGAGCACATGTGGAATCACGGAAGTGTCATCCACAGACAAATTTTATTTGTGATTTAAGGTGTGGCTCAGTAGGAGTTGTACCTCTTTTTTCAGGGCTGAGTTTGGCCTTAAATTTTATATTAGTGGATAAAGAAGGAAACAAACAGATATTCCTGAAATACACAGCAATATTTATTGCATGGGCACAGGGCAGCACAGGCTTCCTTGCCTTTGTGTAGCCCTGAAAATACCTGAAAGTATTTTCCCAATGGGTTGGATCTAGCATTAGAAACATAGGATCACAATGGGAAAGCAAATGGAGACACCAAGAAAGCTAAAGGAGATGAAGAGAGAGTGGTTGAGAAGGGAACAATGTACACATGGATTTTCACGTTGACCAGTCTATTATCCCAACTTTTCTTTACTATTTTTGTATGATATTTTTCCTTACCTCCTCAGCAGAATAGGGCACTGGGCACTAAACTCATAGTGAAACCTCTTAGGTCTGTCAAAGTGATGAAAAATCCTACTTGCTTAGTGTCACTTCTTATCCGATACTCCCCTGCACAAATTTGCCCAGGAAAGGCAGCAGCAGTTAGTTGATTATGCACATGCACTAAAATACTCATTTTTTTCCTACCTCTAAAATAAATAGAGGTAGGAAAAAAAAAACATTTTGACAATCAATACACTTTTCCATGTAGCTATCCCCAGGATCCAGGCCCTCAGGTACCAAGTCTTGTCTTTCCAGCTTCAGGGGAATCATTAGGAGGAGCTATGTCTATTTTCTACTATATTCACTATTATTACCAGCAATACCGAGTAATACCCATACTCTGTATTGCTGGTTGCTGCATGGGGCCAGGAAAGATTTTTTTCCCCTTGTTCTTCTGCTGCATGTGTTGGGGCGGGGGTAAGGGCTCACCTGTCTTAGAAGCATTGGGTGTTGGCTACAACCAAGGCTGGGGATTTGGACCAGGGTGTGGCAGGGCTCCTGCTAAGGATAAAATGGGAGATTCTTGGCTAAAAGGTCTTAAATCATCTGCTCAGGGTCAGCCTTATCACCATTTTTTATTTTATTAAAATGATGTACCATATTACAGCTACCACTCCTGAACCCGGCTGCCTTTCAGTGTGTCAGAACTAGAGTTGACTTTAGAAGCTCTTCATGAGATGAAGTAAGGGGGGCACATAGCTTCTCATCAGGTTTGTGTCAGGTCTTCTTCAGACTGTGCTGACAAGAAGACCTTGAAGCCATGAAGATTAAGTCTTCTTTTGTGTGAGGCATTGCAAACATTTTTCCCATTAGATGCCTATTGCCTCTCCAATAATTATCTTGGGGGAGGAGATGAAGGTTTTGAACTTTTGAAGTGGCTTATTAATTATTCATATCTCCATTGCCCAGAACAAAGTAGCATGAATTTCAGGAGCCAGGTCCAGAATTCATTATCTTCCTGTTGATGTTTGCAATAAAAATAACATTGAATACTAATCCTATCACCTTCCTTCTTTCCTCCCCCGTGGTTTCAAAGAGCTGTTCAGAACTGTGTTGCTCAGTTAATTTTCCAGTCTCCTTGCTACTCATGCTCCACACCATGTTTATTCAATTACATTGGCACTCCATTAAATTAAGTTCAAGGTCCAGCTGCTGACTTCTAAGATCCTTAAAGACCCTGGCAATTGCCTACCTAAATGAGATGATTTCTGTGTATTCTTCAGCATGTTTGCTATGCTCATTGTCACAATGTATTGGCTGGGTTACCCTTGCTGCTTTTACTTCCACTTTCAAAATACAGAGCTTTGGAACATTTATTGTCTCTCCAAACAGAGTTGGTTGTCAGATTCAATCATAATGATTACCTCTGAACTTGAAGACTTATTTCTTGTCTGAATGTTCATAACTTTTTAAATTTTTGGATTCCATCTAAAAGGCAATGAGACATCATGATTTTTGCACACGATGCTCAGTAAGCATAGAATCAATGGAGCTTTTTAGCTGCTAAAATTGAAAAATATTTTTTCCTGAGTTTTTTTCATGGGAGTATATGTAAGAGCTGAGATTTCTCAAAGGCTTAGAATTTGTCTAAATTGAGGTGAATCTTCATAGGGAGAAAAAAAGGCACATTGCTGATACACAGACCACTTCCCCCTGCCATTTCTTCAGATGCTTCCAACTATAAACCATTGGAGACTTTCAAAGAAAAGGTCTTAAGAATATTCAAAAATGGGCAAAACAAGGCATTTTCTCCTAACCTTCTCCAAGAAACAACTGATCTGTTTTGGCTGAAATTGGAAACAAAATCAAAAGAAGGCAAAACAGGAAAAAAGAAAGAAATGCCACCCTGAAGCAGAAAGCTAGCTAGCACTAGATAGTTACTAGCTAGTGCAACCAACCCTATCTGTATTTAAGTCCGTTTTCACACCACTGTCTCCTTGTTTAGAAAATAAATTGAGAATTACAATGAGAACCTTTGTTGTTCATAGAAACACAGGGTCAAATCCAGTACTCCTTCACCAAGTCCATACTTGGTCAAGGTATTCATTGAAACTTCTGAGAGACTCACTTGAGTAAAGACTGGCATAACTTAACACTTTAGAAATGAGTACAGCAAGCTGCTTTTCCTGACTTCTACATCAATTGTCATGTGCTGCCATCCAGAACTGGCAGCCATAAAGAGAACCTGCAGCAAAATTAGGAATCAACACTGCTATTTAGAATGGGTTGAACCCTTTCATTCAACTTTATTGATCGAAAAGTCCCATTGGTAAAATATGCCTGAACAATCCTTGAGGAAGAAATTCAAAACCGGAAGTGCAGGTAAGAATGGGGAAAAGAAAGATGCATAGATTCTCTGAGCTATCTCCAGTTTTTCAGCATGCTAGGGCTTTGCTCAGCCTCCATGAAACTGGAGGTGTAGCTATTCATATTTTATGAATTAAAAGAAATAAGGAAAGAATTTTCCCCCTAAGCTTTCCAGCACAGATTACACACAGTGACTTAAGGGTAAAGCACTCAGATCTGTATGTCTGAAAGTGTAGATTAAAATATGGTGTAAATTTCTTCTGCATAATTATATATATATATATATATATATATAT
>NW_017729025.1:48990532-49002988 GCF_001723915.1 Gavialis gangeticus | reverse complement strand
ATATATATAAAAATAACAGCAGCCAGCAGCAGTGGTAGCAGTCTCTCAAACTGAGGATGATCTCTACCGTGGCTCTTTGATGGGTCTTGAGGTAACTTAAGAGTCCAATCTTGAGCCACAGACCCTTCCACTGAAGTTGTAGGTTTCTTAGCAGGGGAAGGTAGGCCATAAGCGTTTCTTTCCTTTTCTTTCCTCCTCTCTCTCTTCTCTTCTTCAAGGGGAACACACTTTACTCAAAATGGGCAGCCATTTGGTTAAGGTTATAGCACCATTGGAGTCAGTCAGCAGCCACTTTCTCACAAGTCTTGATGTTGGCATCCATTTTCTTCAATATGTCCTAGTAGCATTTCCTTTTGCCACCTCAAGATCTCAGGCCTCAAGATTACTAAACTGGGAGCAGAACACTTGTTTTGGAAATTAAGAGTTAGACATCCACACATAACATCCAGCCCAGCAAAGTTGGTGCTTCAGGATCACAACTCAATGCTGGTAATATTGGCTGGATGCTGGCATTTGTGCAGTGATTTTCGCATTTGATGTGGGAAGACTACACTGGAGGCATAATTGGTGATACATCTCCAGGCTTTTGAGGTGATGACAGTAGGTCACCCATGTTTTAAATCCATAGAAGAGAGTGGGGATCTTCTTTTTTCATGTCTCTATACCACATTTGACCATTTTGTTACACGTGTTTGTGGTTGTTTATTGTACTTTGGAAGATCTTTCACAGTACATGTCCCTTCCAACAGTGGGCATTGCAGAAGATGTTGCATAGTCTGAGGCTCTGTGCTGCAGTCACAGGTGGTTTAACCAGTGGTATAGCCCCACTTCTTCATTAGTTTCTTTGAACATCTAACTCCAGTGAGTAGGTGGTTGAGACATCACCACATTTACCATGGTTCGTAAAACCCTGGTGGTAAAGACTTTGCCACCGGGATGTCCATTTTTTTGCTGTTAGGCATTTTCTTAAGCCTCTTTTTCCACATATGTAGTTGCATCTCCTTGGTGTGGTATTCAGAGGCTAGGTAGTGGTGAGGAAGCTCCTGTGCGACTTCAGACATTTGTGGGCTGCGGGATGGTCATATAGCAGATGTCTCACATCTTCAGTTTGTATCAGTTGTTCTATCCTGCTGGCCATAGCTCTTCTGATCCAGAGATTCATGGATTGTAAGGCCAGAAAGGTCCTCGGAAGATCATCAGGTCCAGCCCCCTGCTCCAGGCAGGAAAGGTAACTGGGGGTCACGTGACCCCAACAAGGTGACTGTCTAGTCTCTGCTTGAAGGTTTCCAGGGTAGGTGATTGCATCACTTCTGGAGGGAGCTTATTCCAGTCTGGACACCCTGACTGTGAAGAAGTTTTTCCTAATGTTGAGTCTGAATCGATCTTCCAGGAGTTTGTGGCCATTACTCCTGGTTTTCCCCTTGGGTGTCCTGGTGAACAGTTGCTCATTGAGCCCTTGATGTACTCCCCTAGTGTAACGGTAAGTTGCTACCAGGTCCCCTCTCAGCTTTCTTTTCCTCAGGCTGAAGAGTCCCAGATGCTTCAGCCTTTCCTCATATGGCTTGTCTTTTAAGACTCTGATCATATGGGTGGCTCATCTTTGGACTCTCTAAAGCTTGTCCATGTCCTTGTTAAAGTGTGGTGCCCAGAACTGGATGCAGTACTCCAGCTGCAGTCTCACCAGTGCTGAGTAGACTGGAAGAATCACCTCCTAGGTTTTGCTGGAGATGCATTGATTGATGCATGCCAGATATTATTTGCCCTACTGGCTACAGCATCATACTTCCAGCTTATATTCATACTGCAGTCTATTATTACCCCTAGGTCCCTTTCATTCATGCTGCAAGTCAGTTTGGTGCCACAAAGCCTGTAGGTGTGTTGTGGGGTGCTCATCCCGAGGTGCAGCACTTTACATTTCTCAACATTGAACTTCATCAGGTTCTGATCTGCCCAACTTGCGAGCCTGTCTAGGTCCTCCTGTATCTGTAGCCTATCTTCAAGTGTGACCATGCTTCCCCATAACTTGGTGTAGTCCGGACCTTGGCCAGTGAACTCTTCACCCCAACATCCAAATCATTAATACTGCTGTTGAAAAGTACTGGACTGAGCACCGACCCCTGTGGGACATCGTTGCCCACTTCTTGCCAGGGTGACATAGATCCGTTCACTATGACTCTCTGGGTTCTACCTTGCAGCCAGTTTCTCATACACCTGACTGTCTCAGAGTTAAACTCACCATCCTCCAATTTTCTCTCAAGTACATTGTGGAATACTAGATCAAAGGCCTTTTGGAAGTCAAGGTATACAATGTCAACCTCCTTTCTCATGTCCAGGTGGCAAGTTACCTGGTCATAAAGGAGATGAGGTTGGTAAGACAAGACCTGCTTGCAATGAAGCCATGCTGGCTGTCATTCAGAATCTTACCTTCTGTAAGCTTATTGCAGATAGACTCCTTGATGAACTTTCTAGGAATTTCCGGAGGATAGAAGTTAGGCCTATAGTTGCCTGGGTCCTCACAACTGCCCTTCTTGTGGATGGGTGCAACATTGGCCCTCTTCCAGTCCTCAGGGATTTTCTAGGGTGCCATGAGTTGTGGAAAAGTTTTGCCAGGGGTTCTGCAATGACTTCAGCCAGCTCCTTCAGTGCTCTTGGATGAAGATCATCCAGTCCTGCTGATTTGTATACATTTAATTTTTTTAATTGGTCATATACCAATTCTACAGTAATAGTAGGGAGGTGATTATTTCTACCGTGCTCATCTTCTATTCTACCTGGTGCAGTTTTCCCCTTGGTCTGGTGAAAGACCAAGGTGAAGTAGTCATTTAGGAGTTCAGATTTCTCTTGGGTACCAGTAACCAGCTCTCCTGAGTTGTTGAGCAGTGGCTCCACACTCCCATTTGTTTTCCTCTTGTTTCCTATGTACCTAAAGAAGGACTTCTTGTTGTCCTTGATTCCTGTTGTCAATCTAAGTTTGGTCACCACTTTAGCCTGTCTTATCTGTTCCCTGAAAATGCAGGCCATTGTGGAATAGTTCTTCTTGGGGCCCACCCTGAGCTTCAATTTTTTATAAGCCTCTTTCTTCTTTCTTAACAGGACTGTGATTTCCATGTTTAGCCAAAAGGGCTTCCCAGAATTTCTGTTACCTTTTCTCTGCATGGGAATGGACTTCTTCTGTGCTTCAAGGATTGTGTCCTTAAGGGACAACCACTCTCTGTGTACATCTTTTGCCTTTGGTCCCTGGTCCCACAGCACTTCCCCTACTAGTGACCTAAGCTTGTTGAAATTTGCGTTTTTGAAATCTAAGACTTCAATCCTGCTATCTGATTTGTCTGCCTTACATTGGATAGTGAATATGATGGTTTCATGGTCACTGTTGCCCAGACTTCCCTCTATATTTAAGTCAGTCACAAGGTCATCTCCTTTGCCCAGGACCAAGTCTAGCAGACTGTCACCTTTGGTTGGCCCAGGCACCTCCTGAGTCAGGAAGAGCTCCTCAACACAGGTCAGAAAGGATCACAACCAATCCAGCTTGGCTGAGTGTTCCTCCCAGGAGATGTCTAGATATTGAAAATCATTCATGATGACCATGTCACATGCACAAGCAGCCTCAGTCAATTCTCAGGTGAACTCCAGATTGAGTTCCTCCTCTGGCTTGGTGGTCTGTAGTATACACCTACAATTAGGCCTCTCTTGCTGCATCTCCCCCACAAATTGAACCAGAGGGCTTCAAGCTGTCCATTTTTGAAGCTGATGTTAGCCTCCAAGGGGGTGTACTGCTCTTTCACATAGAGAGCAATGCCTCCACTTTTCTTCCCCACCTGATGTCAGGTGGAGTGATGCCAGCCAGCAGATACACATTGTTTAGGCTGGTAGCTTCAGACATCCTGTGATGCATCAGTAGCTTTCATTCAGTGTGGGGTCAAGTCCCGCAGCATGTATGGATCTCTCCCACACAGGTCATACATACTCAGAAGAGGAAAAGCTGAGAGCCAGAGCAGTGGTTCAGGTGGTTGAGGGGCTAGCTCCCCATTTTGAGTTGGGTATTGCTGGTTGAGCTAGCGGTTGGGCTCATAGTTTTTCTGATGTAAGGCACATACTTGTATTTTCACTGGGTTGGCATGTAATTGGTTTTTGATGTAGTATGAGGCTAGGTCAATGAAGGCCATATACAGGTCCTGGTATTGTTCCCAACACTTTTTGTGGATCTGGTGGACAACAAAGATCATATCAATTGCTTTACAGGATGGTCTGAAGCCACACTGAGATTCTGACAGGACTTTCTCAGCAAGAGGTAGAAGACAGTTCAGGAGGATGTGGGAAAGGATTTTCCTGCTGTTGAAAGGAGGGAAATATTTCATTAATTCCCACAGATGTATCCCCTCTCTTGAATATAGTCACAATGCTGGTAATCCTCAGACCCCAGGGATCTCTACTTTGTTCCAAGTGCAGAGAATAAATCTGTGGAATCTCAGTACCATTTCCGGGCCACCAGTCTTGTAGCTTTCAGCAGGTATGCCATCTGGTCCAGTGTCCTTTTTCTTCTTGGCTTCCTTGATGGCACACCAGACTTATTCTAGGATAGGAGGGTTGGAGAGGAATCCCTTTTAAGGGTGTTGGGGCATGGATTTGATGGTGATATCTGCCACAGTGGACTCATGGTTCAGGAATGCCTTAAAATGCCCTTTCCATCTAGCTTGGATAGATTTATCATCTTTGAAGAGCGTTGAGCCATTCTGTAATCGCAGAAAAGTAGGACTATGGGAAGTTAGGTTGTAGATGACCCTTTTTGTCCAGAAAAAGCTATGCATGTTATGTTTGTTGGCATAGAGCAGGATCTCTTTGGCTTTTTCTTGCCACCACTTATTTTTGATTTCCTGGATCCTCCTTTGAACTTTGGCTTTGAGGAGCTGATAAATCTCCTTCTTTTGCTGAGCTGAGGTGTCATCATGCAAAACAAAATGAGCCATTCTCTTCCAGTTGAGGAGGGCTTGGATCTTTGTGTCACTCTCATCGAACTAGTCTTGGTGTTGATGGGTGGCATAGCCAATAGGTTCAGCACAGGCCTTATGGACAGCTGCTTTAACCCCTTTCAGAGTTCCTCAATGTTGTCTTCATATGTGGATGGGGCAGAGAGCTTTCTGGAGAGGCACTGCTGGAGATTTTTACAGACCTTTGGGTCTTAATCAGATTTGGTGTTGAGAGTCCTTCACATTGCTTTTACCTGTTTTGGGTGTTTTGGAGAAAGCCAGATGTTTGTAACGGATCTGCCAAGACAGTGATATGTCCAGCAGTCTTTGGGTCTTTGCATGGTTCACATGATATGGACATCCATTTGATCACAGGCTCTAACAATAACATAGTAGAGGTGGTGCCACTGCTTAGAATAAGGATGTATCCAGGTTGTCTTGTATTTGTCACTCCATCTGAAGATGGTGTTCATGATGATAAGACCATGCTCTGCACATTTGCTCAGTGGAAAGATGCCACTGGAAATGGCTTTCCCTACTCCTTCCTTCCCAATGGTTCCATTCCAGAGTTCCAGGTCACATCTGACTTTGGCATTGAAGTCATTGAGGAGAATGATTTTGTCCTCCTTGGAAGTGTTAGTACACCATCAACCCAGAGAGGTTGTGGAATGGAACTCTTCTTTGACATCATTGTCAGCATCAAGCTTTGGAGCAAACGGACTGATGGTGGTGACATACTGGTTCTAACTGAGCTTAAGAGAAAGGTTCATAAGATATTTGTTAATGCCCACAGAGAGCTCTTTAAGTTGACTGATGAGCTGATTTTGAGGGTGAAGCCCATTCTGTGAATCCGTGTGTCCTGGGCCAGTTTCCCCTTCCAGAAGAAGATGTAGCCTCCACCTTCTTCCCTCAGCTGACCCTCATCCAGTCTTCTTGTGCAGAGCTGCAATGTTGGTGTTGTATCATATTATTTCCCTGAAGATGATGGCAGTTCTTTTTTTCTGGTAATTCATTGTCTTGGTTATCGATCAAGGTGAGAACATTCCATGTTGTGAAAATCATTGTCTTATTATTATTTTTTGACGGCAAAGAGAGTGATTACACTGGATGGAGTTATCCAGCTAGGAGCAGATAAGACAGCTTAGGTTTAGGGTGTCTTTTATAGCCCCTTCCCCATGTGGGGTGAGCAGTGGGTATCCTGAATAGGATTGCTCAGAATCATAGAATCATAGAATGTTAAGGTTGGTAGGGACCTCAGGAGGTCATCTAGTCCAACCCCTGCTCAAAGCAGGACCATCCCCAACTAGACCATCCCAGCTAAAGCTTTGTCTAGCTGGGTCCTCCAAGGATGGAGATTCCACAACCTCTCTGGGTAATCTGTTCCAGTGTTTTACTAACCTCCTAGTGAGCATTATTTCCCTAATATCTAACCTAAACTTCCCTTGCTGCAACTTGAGACCATTGCTCCTTGTTCTGTTATCTGCCACCATTGAGAACAGTGTAGCTCCATCCTCTTTTGAACCACCCTTCAGGAAGTTGAAGGCTGCTATTAAATCCCCTCTCATTCTTCTCTTTAGACTAAATAAACCCAGTTTCCTCAGCTTCTCCCCAGAAGTTATGTGCCTCAGCCCCCTCACCATTTTTGTTGTTCTCCGTTGAACTCTCTCCAATTTGTCCACATCCTGTCTGTAGTGGGGGGTCCAAAACTGAACACAGTACTCTAGATGTGGCCTCACCAGTGCTGAATAGAGGGGAATAATCATTTTCCTCAATTTCCTGGCAATGATCCTACTGATGCAGCACAGTATGCCATTAGCTTTCTTTGCATAAGGGCATACTGTTGGCTCATATTCAGCTTACTGTCCACTGTAACCCTTTTCTGCAAAGCTGCTGCTTAGCCAGTCATTCCCCAGCCTATACTGATGCATGGAATTGTTCTGTCCTAAGTACAGGACTTTGCACTTCTCCTTATTGAACCATATGCGATTTATTTTGGTCCAAGCCTGCAATTTGTCAAGGTCTCTCTGAATCCTATTCCTACCCTTCTGCATATCTACTACTTCCCGCAGCTTGGTGTCATTGGCAAACTTGCTGAGGGTGCACTCTATGCCATCTTCCAGGTCATTGATGAAGATATTGAACAAAACCAGCCCCAGGACTGACACCTGGGGCACTCCATGTGATACTGGCTGCCCACTAGACATTGAGCCATTGACTACTACCCTCTGAGCCAGTTTTCTATCCATCTTATCCAACCCATAGCTTCTTAGCTTGCTTGTGAAAATATTGTGGGAGACTGTATCAAAAGCTTTGTTATTGTTGCAGTCTTCTACTACCTTTACAACCATTGAAATCCTGACATCTTCTTCTGCCTGATCCACCATTGAGGACTTGGGGTTTGGACCATGATTTGCCCGGAACTTTCCCTCAGGCCTGTTTGCCATGGGTGATCCTGCCAGGAGTACAACACTTTGGGAGACACAGCTCTGAGGACCACTGAGACACAAGCCTTTCTACCAACTACAAGGTCTCAATTCATGGCAAGGAATAAATAACAGTGCTGTTTATCTCATAGTTCCATTTCTCCTAGGAGATATCCAGATGCTTTAAAAACGTATTAATCCTTGCCACATTTTAAGAGTGTGATAGATATTTTGATTTTTCAGATGAAGAATCTGAGACAGAAAGATTGAGTGATTTACCCAAGGTTACACAATGAATCAGTGGGAGGAGAAAACCCAGGAAGCCTGATCTCCAGTCCCTTGCATTCACTGCTTGACACTTATGGTATAAGAGGTACCCTCCTGTGTCTGCCAAAATCTCACATTGCCTTTCTTGTTTACAAAATGTGTTGCCTCATGTTAAAATATGTCATTTAATATGCTTATCATAAGGTATGCTCAAATAAGGGAAGAAATGCAAAATTACTAAAACTGCATTTGCTACAGTTTCAAGTTAAAAATTTCTCCCTTTTCTTAGTGCCCGAGTCTATATTCTTGGCTGTATGTATAAATGTTTATTAATGCTAGACACACTGCTGTTAGATAAAGAGGCAGTTCACCTCATGGTAGCTTCTTTATTTCAAAGACATAAGATATTTCAACTAAGATGGAAATGAAGTGTTTAAAAATCCCATGCTGTGAGTCCCTGATCATTGCAACACGTTCTACATTTCTAGCGGGGAATGATATTATTTATTTTTAAGAACATTCAAAGACTTCATCTGTGATGAAATAGGCACCTTGAGTTTTTAAAGGAGTCTCAAGAAAGCAGCTGTTCCATCATCTCTGAAAAACTGGAAGAACAGAGTCAGAAGACCAGAAATCAGAGCTCGGGCGTATGATATACTGGGGGGAATACAATGTGATGAAAAAATGGTAGTTTAAAAAAAAATCCTCCAGAGCAATTGAACTGTCAAAACCAAGAGCAAAGTACATGGCGTTGATAACAGCATTAGACACAGCAAATGCACACATAACTGATAGAATTTAGACCACTAGGTAAGCGGTTTTCTGCATCTGTTCACTGGGTGTTGGTAAGTTTTTGCCTTGTGGAAGTGCTTTAATGATAATGATACTATGGTCTACTCAAAGACAGCTCTGAAGCACATTACAAAAAGTGAACTGGGCCAGAGAGCTCCCATATAAGTTGGTTAAAGATGGGGAAATGTCAAGACAGAAAAGTTAACTGATTTGGACAAAGTCACAAAAGAGAGCCAAGACAGAACTCACAGCCCTAATTCCTAACCAGATGGTTTTCAAGAGCTTCTGTATCTAAACACAGCAAAGATTCTCAGATGCTCCAAATGTTGGTAAGATGAGTGGAAGTCAGGAGATAGGGATTATGTGTCTAGCTTTACCTCAAACCTTCCATGTGAGCTTGAGCAAATCACCTCAGTTCCCCTTCTTCAGTTTCCCCAACTGTAACATTCAGAGTAATGTTTCCTTCCCTCCAGTGAGTGATGTATGGCTTAGAAAGTGCTATAGACAGACAAAAGATTAGATATTAGTATGAAGTTCTGTTTGTCTATGGTAACTCCATATGATACTCCCAATGTCTGTAGCAGAGTTGTTCATGTTTCCACTGTGCTTTCATTTTCCTGTGCTAATAGAAGTGCATTAGTTCCTGCAAGAGGTTTTAGAAACTCCTAACTTTTGGCAGCACCTGCCTCAAGGATGCATCAGTGGCAGTAACTAAGCACTTAGGTGACTGTCTTAAATGGGCAGAAAAAGGCAGCCTGACTGGCAGTCACGTTCCAGTGTCTGCACATCTTTCCAGCATATGCTTTACTAACCTTGTGCCTGCTCACTCTCGGACAGCTTTCTGTTAGTAAGGCCCGTTCAAGCATATAATGGAGCTCCTTCCATTAAGACAGCTTTTCTTTCTCCAATTTATCTTTCAGGCTTCTTTTGCTGAAGGGATATGTATAAGTCTTTAAAGCATATGGCTGTGCCCTAGGTCTGGGTAGTGAGATAAGACTACCTTCCCTGCAGTCTTCTGTGCAGCCTTTGTGCATCTTGGCTCCAGGTGCAGGGTTTGGGTAAGAAAGGGACCATAATGGTTTCATGGGTGCTTCTTCATTACCTCTTCAGGAGCGAACATGCAAGATCTGCAAAGATTGTGGAATGGAGAGATCCTTGGCTAATGTCCCCTGCAGAGCTCTAGGTAGTGGGCCTTTAATGTCATGAAGGGATGGGACTGGTAAGGGCAAAGGGGAAGCAGGAGGGATTTTGACTATGATTTACAGTTTTTTGGTGTGTTTCCTAGGGCAATGACCCCTATTCAGGACTGTATGTATCAGCACAATCTTACCTTAAAGAGGCAGCAGAGAATTTCTGCTTAAACTGAGCATATGTGTTGTGTATTGTCTATGTAAAAATACAGAAACTGAGACTGGAAAACTTTTAAAATGCATTTTTAATTCACTTTTTTCCAATGAATCCTCTGTAACATCTGAGTATAAAATCAAAGAGTTGAGTAATGATGTACATGGCATGTTTACATTTTTATGGGAAGGACTCCTGCTTCTTAAACAGAATTTATTATTATGAGCAAACTGCTACATTAATTATTGAAGATCCATATATAGGTTTACATTTTTTCAGACCTTTGGCAAGGAAACATTCATGCATGGCATGCCTAAGCCGTGAGCTTTAAGATTTCTGAGGGAGGATAAAAAGCAAATAAGCTAAAACAAGAAGTCTGAGTTCCCTTAACTCTTTTTACTGGAGAAGCCTAGAGTATGGTCAACTACAACAGGCATTATCTAATTTTGCAAGTCATCTCAGTACAAAATGCTCAGCAGCTATTCCACATATAGACAAGCTTGTAGGGTTAGGCTCTTTTCCTGTTCAAAGATTCAAATTTTAGAAGAACATTTGGGGTGTATTTCATAGAAAACATATGAAGAGTAAAGACCCCTGGCAATAAGGACTGAATCTCAAGACTGGATCCCTCTCCCAAAAAAATGCCCTTCTTACTAGGTTCACACTCTGTCTTGCTGGCTTCCAGGACCATTCATGAATTTTACATTAGATGGTCATTGGTTAAAACCAGATATGAACTTGACAACAGGGATTGGAACCCAGCACTTTCTTCTCCCAGTGGAATGCCATAGCAAATGAGATGGGCTCTCTCTAGTTCACCAGTAGTTAGATCTGTCCTGGGAAGCACAAGTTTTAGGATTAATCCTTCATGAAGTGAAGTTGGCCTAGAACTCAGGGTGCTGACAGATGTTCAGCTCCCCTGCTGTAACTCATGGCGCTTCACAGAAAGTACCATGAGTTACAGCCCCCTCCCCCCGCAACACAGTAGATGTTTGTTCTTTGGTCTTGGGGATGGGTGGGGCGGGAAGCGGATTGAGATCCTCCTTGGAGCTGATCCAAGGGAGAGAGGCTGCCCTGCCACCCCCCCAGCTCTGGTACAGGTTGCAGGATGGGAGGTGGGAATGCAGGAGGGGAGGGAGCTCTGGTCTAGGGTTTGCCCAGCCAGCACTGGAGAGAGGGAGGGGTGGATTGGAGCCCTCCTCCATGCAGGGGTAAACAGGAGTGCCTTCATCTGAACCCTCATTAAATGAGGGTTAATTTGTCATGTGCTCAGGTATTTTTAAAGTGCTCTGCAGCTGTGCATGTATGTTACAGCATGGCTGTAGAGTGCTCTCAAGGGGCAGATCATGTGACAAATATAACTTCTGTCAATACTCAGATCCCTCACTTCTTGGGTCATACCACTAGGCTGTTGGGGAAGAGGTATCTTTAAAAGTATGCTTATGCTGAATGTGGTGCTGCTGTCATTTTTCCACATTTGGGTATGGGTATGTAAGTCTCTTAAGAGCAATCAATATTTCAACCTGATGGAAATGCCCCATCTCGAGCCCTGAGTCATATGCCTTAGCTCTGAGTTAGTAGCAGGGAGTGTTTTTACACATGTTCCTGGGGAGGCAGGGGTGCTTTAATTAGAACAGCTCTGAGACCTTTAGTCAAATGAGCTTTAGTTAAAATGCCCCTGCCACCATTTTGAAGAATGAGGATGCTAATACATGAGATACAGAGGCTGCTTGCTCCAGCAGATTCAATTAATTGAAGTGTAATTACAGTACATTGGAGCAGCCTTCCTGCATGTCTCCAGGCCCCCAGGAATTCAGATACATCCGTATACCTAATGTCCCTGACACTTGCCAGTGTATGCCTTCCAGACTGTTAGTAGTAGATGTTGAGGGGCCAGTCCTGCTCTTACAGGAGTCAGGAAAAGTAGGATTAGGCTAACTGCACATGCTTTATTTTAGATACTGGAAATAGAGTAATTGAAGTCAGTGTATGATGTTAAGCAATGTTTATGCCTTAGCAGGATTCAGGGTCTTGCTTTTAAACAATACTGTCTGTATCTGTTCTTTCAAATAGCTAAATTATTTCAAGAAGCAACTTTTCTATGGAATAACTGCATAATGTAAAGACAGATTTTAGTTCAGAATCCCCAAATGATCTGAGAGTTTCAGAACCTGAAGTTCTTGGAACATTGTTAGATTTCCAGCATCGGTCCAAATTATTGTTTTCTCTCAGTGGGAAAATAACTTCTGTTGAAAGATTTCCATCTTTTCTTCTTGTCTCTTTCTCTTCATAAACATTGAAAATATGTTTACTGAGGTAGAATTATGCTGTAATAAAATACCATATAACTACAACACAATTACTGAAGATGGTCTGTACATATGACTTAGACAACTGGTATTTAATTAGCAATTAGTTACTTTAATCTAAAGGCATATATTTCACTAGACTTTTTATGAGACTAGGCATAATTATTGGCCTAAAATTATGCACCAAAGCAAAAGAGCTCAGCTAAGCAGTTGATAATACCAAAAAGTATGTATTTTTAATAAGCCACTGGTATTTGCAAACAATCTAATAACTTTCTCACTCAGATGGAATTAAATCTGTGTTTGTGACATGAAGGGAAAAGCAATTGAGAAAGTGATTTGTTTGTAAGCTAA
>NW_017729025.1:48940993-48985532 GCF_001723915.1 Gavialis gangeticus | reverse complement strand
CAAAAAGTATGTATCTTTAATAAGCCACTGGTATTTGCAAACAATCTAATAACTTTCTCACTCAGATGGAATTAAATCTGTGTTTGTGACATGAAGGGAAAAGCAATTGAGAAAGTGATTTGTTTGTAAGCTAAATTCTTTCCAGATGTAACTTCAGGAAAGTCAATGATTTTACATAAGGAAAGATTTAGTTGTATGAAGCCAGATCCTTATTTGGTGTAAATCAATGTGGCACCCTCCAAAGCCACCCTCCACATTTACTTGAACATTATGTATTGAAACAGTTGGGGGATAGTGGGGAAAAATCTCCCCTTCATTGAAAGATATGAAACTTTTAAAATGTAACATGAACACATAAAAAGTTGCCAATGCGTGCTGGACATATTTGATAAAGATAACTGTCTGCTGTTAGTGGTCTCAGCTACAAACACAGGCAGCACTGCTCTTTCTGATCAGGCCCTAACAGAAACCTGATGGGAATCTCAACTGCTTTTCTGTACTTAAACTCCTTGTTTCCCACATTTTAGATTCATTACAGTCCATAAAAACAGTGAATAACATAAAGTCCTAAGCCCAGGGCCAACCTTGGCTTTACAAAAACAAATGGTTCTTCACTCTAGTTTACTGCATACACACAGAAACAATGGGTGTTCCACCTTGCTGCTTCTGTTGCTTGATACATTTACTCATCTCTTCTGCCTATTTACAATTTGAAAAAGGCCATGATTGTAGGAAAATCCCTCCTTCCAGACATACCAAATATTGGCTTGACCTAAGGCCCCATCTTATAACCAATCAAAACCTGGGATGTTTGAAATCCAGATCAAGTTCGGCAGTGTGAGTCCCCTAGGAAGTTAAGTTTCGTTTCTGTTTGTGGGCTCTGCTTACCCAGATGGAGAAGGTTTTGCATTTGAGTTCTAATAAATTGACCAGGGAGATTAATTTACTTGCTGTCTCTGAGCTAGCGCCTCCAAGTAGAATTTGAGCATGTTGCAGGGCAGCATGGAAGAACCTGCATTGAATTTAGTTAGGCCATTCTGTACAAAAGTACCGGGGACCAACACTGTCCTCATTGAAGTCAGTGGAAGTTTTAGCAACCAACATTTCCTCCAGAGAAGGACTCTAGAACCCACTGTTCTCTCATGTTCCTTTGTAGAACTGAGCAAACTGGTTCAGACAGCATAAAACTGGCTCAAACTTGTGCCCGTATATTGAACTGTACTTGAAGTAAAGCTTTTCTTGAGATCTGATAAAAAATGTGGTTAGCCTTAAACCATACCGAACAACAGCTGCTGTTTTTAACGTTATGATTTTGACAAAGACCAGAAGGAAGTAGCCAGTTACCACATGAAAAATCAGTCCTCTTGCATTTATGTGCATTTCCAGCTGGTGCCAAATCAGGGAACCATGATTACAGTGATTATTACACACAGAAGCCTATTCTCTCAACAGACAAAGCTTTCGCAGTAGATTTTGGGAAAGTTGTCCTGAATGACACTATATGTAATATTTCTTTAATAGAATTTTGCACAAAAGTGTTTGACATTTCATTTCACATAACTTTAGTACATTGGGGAAATGCTGTTCTCACACCAGTGAGAAGTGGAAAATGCCAGTATTTTGTTCCAAATCCATATGGCATTGTGGATGATTCATCTTTATGACATTGTGGGCTGCTAAATTTTTGCACAACCCTGTGATCAGTCAAAGAGGTGTGAAAAATAAAATAAAAAGAAAAAAGTGTGATTTTTAGGAAAGTTTTCAAAGCCTGGAAGGTGGGTATGTATCTAAGCATGAACTGGTACAAAATCAGGTTCAGTTTGTGATGCCAAAAATGTCCATTTTGATTTTAACAAGTAATTTGCAATATTATGGTCCTTTCCTTAATCTTTTGAGATTCATTTATATCTAGTACACAGTGCACACTTCTGAATATACCTTCTAGGTCCATCAACCTCCATGAAAATGGAGATGAGCACCCTTTTCTTTTAGTGCTCAGATTGGAAGATGGAAGTAGAACTCCTTCCTTTTTCTCCCTGCTCCTCTGGCAATGCCAAAAGGCCACAATTGATTCGAAGACTGTCCGACCCTTATGTTTTTTAACATTCTCTCTCACTCTGGGACTAGCACTGTCCCAGCGTCCCCCTTCCTGATCTTCTGTTTTGACAAGACAATACAAATACAGTACAAACAATAAATTCAGTAGTGTTTACTTGTAATATATTAGAAATCCTTTGGTAATTCAAATGAAGACAGCAGGATACATCACTTTGCTTTTTCCACCACTATTTCTGTACTACCTTTCCTTTTTGATCCTGTTACCTCCTTTTCTCATACAATCCCCTTTTCCTCACTCTGGGTTTCAGACCAGTCTCTTCTCTTCTGAACTGCAGGGTTTTGATGGCAACAGGGCATTGATCATCTTGCCTACTCTGAAGCCTGTAGGGCTACTTGTTTTTCATTTTTCCCTCCAGGTCACATAGCAAGTCAGTATTTTTTAACCTTTCAGAGTACCAATGCCAGGTTAGCAGACTGAGGATGGTGTCACATGTTCAACTTAACACTCACTAAGTGAAGTTAAAAGGCAAGCAGATGCAGTTCCCTTTCAGGCAAGGGTTATCTCCTAACATGTACTGATTTTTAATAGGTCTGGTTTAACTGTTGCAAGTGAACAAGTGACAAGGCGGGCTCTAGAGGACTATTTCTATGGCAAAGCAGGTACCTGAATTAGCAGAGCCGTAGCTACACATTGATCATTCAGTGTGTTGTTGTGACCTATGCACTTTTCTGTCTACAAAGTGCCTGAGAAAGATGGTGACTACTTTGGATCTGGACTTTGGCTTCATTTTATGCAAACCAGGGAATGGACTCTGCTGGCATCTAGCCACTGTGGTGCTGAATTCAGAAAAGTTTGAGTCTGTCTTGGCCCCGGAGTCTGCCAGATTTCTAGTTTAATATGCATTTGTCTTTGTTACATTCAGGGGAATGCATAATGAAAATCGCCATATTAGTCATGAGCTGTCAACAGTGAAGAATTTCAATTACTGTCTTACAGTGTCAGCTCGCTTGTGAGAAAGAAATATAGCATGACACATCAGAATAACAAATGTGTGACAGATCTATTTTAATTGCCTTTCTCATCCATACTTAACCTCTATCATTGTGGCAGGAAGAGGAAGCGAAGAGAGGAGGTAACCTTTTATTTAAAACCAATGATGGGAGGTAGGGAAAGGTTTGGGAAGTCAAGTAGAATCCATCAACTCATGAAGCAACTTTGTCAAGGGGCTTCCCCATGGTGCCTGAGAATTGTGTCTCTGTCCTTATCAAAACAGTTTGCATGTAATCAGCTGATTGGATGTTCCTGCTGTTTGCCTATACATTATTCATCACTTAAAAGGGACAGACTGGTTTTCTCTTATCATGAGCTGAATTTTAATTGGGCCATAGCTCAGGCTCTGTCAGTGATTTCCCGTGTCCACTTGAGGGTGTATTCTGATCATCATTTGATGGTTGAGTAGTGATGAGTTTCAGCATGTGAATCTGTCACATTAAGCTTTGTTATTTCTTTATTTTTGTGGGGACTATGGTTTTCTTTTCTGGGAAATAATATGTGACTGCTTAATGTAGTCCAAATTATTGACTGGGTATGTATCATACTTACAGACTTCCCAGGGTGCAGCCTGCAATCTGGCACGCCTATCTGAGAACCTTTAAAAGCAGATGCTTTCCTTTATTGGTTTCAATTAATCTCTTTCCAAGGTTCCTAACCTGCTATATTAGCAACTGATTTCACATTATCTGGGCAAGGACTGTTTTTGAAATGATTATGCCCTCAGAAGCTGTGGTGTTAGAGGAGCTGAATCACTGTTCGAGAGGCATTTCCCCTTAAAAATAATAATGTTTTAAAGAGCTACTGAGTCTGTTAGGTGTTGCAAAATTATAGACACTGAAATTAAAGAAGATCCTTATTTGGCTAACAATGTTTGAATTTGATGGACTGCTTCTGGTCCATCTCAACTGTAAATAGAGCAAGACAGTGACCTGTCTACTCTTATTGCCCAGGACAACCGAAGTATGAAAAATAACCAGTATAATGGGTGATAAGAGATGGCATGTGATTGTGAAGCAGACTAATATAATGATGGGAAGATAACATTAAATCTGGTCTGGAAGGGACAAGCAAAGATGTGACAAGGTGAAAGGAGACTGAGCAAGAGAGGAGGAGATGGAGGCTGTAGCTAAGGCTGTTATAGGACCTCAAGGCCTATGAGACCAGAGAGAGAGAGAGAGAGAGAGAGAGAGAAATAGTGGGTGCAAATATAGATTGACTGGAGTTCTGAATGGGATTTACAGGATCTCAATACCTGTTAGGGTGTGTGGTTTTTACTTGATGCTATCCTTCGCATTGTTCTAAATGTGTTCCATAAATATTCAAGAGCTGTTCTGATGAAGTGTGGCACATGATTTCTCAGCTGTGTTTACAGACCCTTCACCTGGTTCTTTTAAAAAGAATGTTGTTATGCATTCCACAACTCCATTGTTATATTCATTCAGAAGGAACTGATGAGCTCTGTCGGGGTCTGTCTGTCTGTCTATCTTCTTGATTGCAAGGGGAAATTCCCAGACTTGCTTCTCCGATGTCCTTTGTAAAACCTCACAGGATATCAGTGAAGATTTTTAATAAGAATTTGAATTTAATAAAATCTCAAGCTTCTGAGACATGGTTCATTTTTATCACTCTGAAAATTGTTGAGAGAGCAGCTATTCAATGGACGAGCCATCAGGCTCCTCCTCAGAGGTGTTGGTTCTCTCTTCCCTCTCCTTTGATCAAGTGAAAGGCTTTTAACCCACTAAAGGGCACACTTTTCCCTGGTGCTATTACAAATGGTATCTTTTCCAAGCATTGAGTATGACTATCTGTGCTGTGCTTCCTCGACTGACTTTGAGCTTCACATGCCTTTCTGCCCTATAGTTTCTTATAACATTTAAAATTCTCAGAGTCTGAAGAGTCAAAGAAATGTCCAGCTTAATTTTGGACTGGATAACTTGTTAAAAAAAAAAAAGACATGGTTTGCAAAGGCTTTATTCTGGAACTTCCTGTGGTCTCTAAGATTTTTTTGTTGTTGTTCAATATCCCAGGTACAAATTGGTCTCTTATCAGGGTATCAAAACAGCAAATGTGACTATTCAGTCTCAGATCTGTCTAGAGCTTCTCATTACTTTTCTGTATAGCTTTCATGTGTTTCATCTTTAGGTGGAGTGTGGTACTCAGATTTCTGTACTAGCATTTCATAGTACAGTGAGTAACTAACCAAACCTAGGGCTCAATCCAGACCAAAGTGAGAAGAAAATGAAGACTTGCCATTAGCTTTGATTAATATTGCACCAGGTATCTGTTTTTTAGGTGCACAGGTATATTTTTGTTTGTAAACCCTCTTTACAGAACTTCAAACTGAACTAAGCTGTGTGCACCTTTAACAAAGTACATTTGTGTAGATATTTTTGTACCGGGTGAATGATTAAATCCAGGAAACTAAATTAAGCAGATCCTGACAAGTTAATCAAGGCTACAAAGGAGTATTAGAATTAACCATGCTCATTTAGTTTGAATGAGAAGTGATCATAGAAATGATAGAATACATAAAAGAGGCCCAAACCAAATTTATTAACCGTTTAACATCCTTCTATAGCTAAATAAAAATGTAAATTGATCTATATAATTACTGCTGATTTTATTATTTTATGGAAATATCACAAGCTAGATTACAAAATGATGAAGAAACATATAAGAAAAAAGTGGCCTCAGTGTATTAACATTGCATACTTCATTAACATGTTGAAAAGTAGTATGTAGTTAGAATGATTAACACTAATGCAAGGGCATAGGTTCTAATTATGAAGGTAATAACTACTCTATTTGGCAAATAGTATGTAGATCCTGAAGAGTTTGTTCCTTACTAGGCAGAAGTTGAGTTTCAGCCAATTGGACGATAAAATATGTGGTCAAAGCACTAGTGCTGTGCTACTGTTTAGTGTGACATTTGCTGCTATCTTTTATGGAGTCCTGCATTACTATTCAAACTTTAAGCTGCCATACTACTTTGAAAAATGACTGTAAAGTAGTGCCTTCTTACTCAATGGATCTCCTCCTTGTGTATATATTCAGATTGACTGTAGCTAGGGTTATCAGTAGCTTCCCAACAAAAATGTATCTTAGACCATGTCCAAAAGGGCTGGCAACTGAAAACAAAAAAAAGGGTAGGAAGAAAGAATATGTATAAAGTGGACGTTCTGGTAATTTTGCATGTTAGGTGTCACTGGACGTATCTACATATGTGCCGGACTGTGCAGTTGTTACTGCACAGTCATTTAGTACCTGCTAAAGTACTAAATAGCAAGTACTAAATAACTTTAGCAGGTACTAAATGACTGTGCAATACCTGCGCAGTAACTCGTTGCTACTGTGCAGTACTGTTGATGTCATGGTTTGTGCCTGCTGCTGCTATGTTGCTATAGCTTGTTGCTACATCGCTGTTGCTTGTCGCTATATCATTGTAGCGTCTTGTGTAGACATGCCCACCATGTTTTAGCAGTATGATGAATGCTGTGGGGGGAGAGAGAGAGATGGATGGATTGATTAAGCACTCAGCAACTAATCAGAATCAGTGAGCTGCTCTTCTTAGGTATCCTGCTGGAAACTGAGCTTCATCAGATGGAGATGACAGTGGCCTCTGAAGCAGCTGTGGAAGAGTTGGGGCTATAAAAAGTGAGGTGCAAAGATGCTTATGGCAGGAGTGGATAAATGGAGCAATGAAGATGGAGCTGGGTAAGCAGCTAAATGCAATGTTAAAAAAAAGACAAGGGCAGATGAATAGAAGGGCAAGGTCAGACCATATGATATTTTGTAACTTCTTACTTCCGCTAATCCTGTGGAGCAAGCACAACTAAAAGAGAATGAGGTGAAGTTTGTTTTATCTAGTGTATCTACAACAGAAATAGCTTGCCAAATTCCTGGCAGAAGCACTTGCAAATCCCCCAGTGGAGATATTGGAATTTCAGCAGAAAGTCGTAACTGCAAAACAGTTGACTTGCACAGGGCAGAACCTTCAGAGCTGTTACTGCTGCTGGTGGTGCAGGGGCAGGGAAAAACCGCTCTACAGCCTCAGGTACTGGGATGGGTTTGCAGAGAGAACAGTAAGAAAATGATCTTTTTAAAAGAGAGAATTTAATCTACAGTCAATAAGAAACAACAAACATGAAGTCATTTTTAAAGCTTTTGAAGCAGAACCACAATTGGAATTACGCAAAAACACTCTATAAAGGGCTCATTTATTCCCCTTGTCCCACCACAGCAATTAAGAGTAACATGACTAATCTGTTGATCATACCACATTATAACCTCCTCGGGCAAGCAGCAAGACAGGCTAGTTGAAGGATGGCCTGTTGCTGGAACAACCTCTTGCCCTTTCTGTGCTAGAGTTTCTGAGGCGTTCTCTTGGCTACTGAGTGTTCAGATGATTTTATGCGGTACTGTATACTGTATGGCACCTAACTTGTAATTACTTCTATTAGGACACCATGTAGCCTTTGGACATAGCCGTCTGCAACACAGAACTGAGATCCTTACTGTTGCCCCAAATAAAACAAGTCCACCAGCTTACTGCTGATTTGCAGATTCACTATTTTAGACTTAGAGACCCTAGAAATTCAACTATGACAGGATGCACACATTTTTAGGGAGCTTTTGTTCTCCATGAGAAGTTTAGAATTCTATCAGACTCAAGGCTGTATAGAACCAGTGCTGCTCTGCTTAGCTTAGCATTCACCACTTGACTCTGACTTGTAAGTCTTTATACGTGTATACAGTGTATAAAGGTTATTAGATCTCAAAGAAAGGAGCCTAACAAGTAGAAGGTAAATGTCATCTAAACAAATGCTTGGGACATGTAAAGTAAAGCTACAGAATTAGGAGTTACATGTTTCCGAGAGAAACATAGCATTATTCAAACAGGAACATGGGCAAGCCTGGGAAATAGCTGGGGACTTGCTCCATTAGAATGCATGAACTGCCAAAAGCTAGAAGCAAAGTGAAGCAGGAGAGGGACGACAGTTCTTGAGAGAGTTGATTAGGTCTGTAGAGAGAAACAGTAAAAATATGTCTACTGACACAGTTTGATTAGAAGTTAAGGGCATTAAAGGGAGTTGGATGATGTTTCTCCTGAGACCTCCAGGGCAATTAGAGAAAGGAGAGGATCAGGAGATATGTTTACAGATAAAAGACACTAGTAGGAAGGCTCAGGACTTTGATCGTGGGATTTTAATTACTTGGATATTGATTTAGATAATAAGTATGCAAAAGATAAGGAGGACATATGTTTGCAAAAGCAGAATTAAGAATGACTTTCTCACAGAAATTTGCTGAAGACTACATGCTCTGAGGCAATTCTGGAACTATAACAAACACTATTAGATGGATGATAACAAATCTTGCATGCCTATACAGATTTTCTTTCTAAAGGACCCCAAAAGAACCTAACAAATGTTATGCTACATCCTAACATTTTTACTATCAGTCAGAGTCCTGTATCCTTATTAACCCTGAGCAATATCATATTGCACAAGCAATCTTTTTGATCTGAATGCAACTACTGGCATAGTAAAATGCTGCTCAATGTCAGGGCCATGTCACATGGGGCACTTAATATGTGTTAAATAAACTTAAATGTGAGTGATGAGCATTCAAGCAGTAAAACACTTGCTAAGTGCACTCATACCATAGCAAACCTATGACTTTTTGGGCAAGGAGTGTATCCAGATTGCATTAAGGAACATGTGTTCAGCTACCCTTGGCCTGCTTCATGGAGATAATATGAGCAAATTGTGTTCCTCCAGTATCCCAGGCTGCATTACTCCCTGTCTCCCGCTTCTGCTCCAAGGGACAGTCTATCCACCCTCGAGAATTTTGCTGTCCAGTGGATGGTATCACCTCAAGGCACCACCCCCATGCATCCTTGGGTGTGACCTCAGCCCACATGGCATCATCCAAAGCATCCATTGATACCCTCAAGGTTTGTCAAGTTCTATCACTTTTGCTTGAGTGCTCTGTTAAGAACAGCAATCACTCAGTTTAGTGAACTAAACCAAACCAGAGAATGTCCCCCTCAGACTGCTGCAGGAGGGCTGTTAACTGGAATTGTGGTGAAGTGCTGGATCTCATCATGACCTGGGATGAGGAGAAAAACCATTGCCACCACTGCTAAGGGCGCAAAGGGCAGCCAACAAAACAAGAAGGGCATTCTGGCCCAGATGGTGGCTTGGAGGTATCTGTGGGACTGGCAGCAGATCTGCACTAAAATCAAGTGCATGAAATTGCATTATGTTCACAGCAGGGACACCAACAGCATTCCCTCTAAGCTGTGTGGTGTGTGTGGCTGTGCAGGTGCGCTCATGCTACACTGCCAAGTGCACCTGTACAGCCATGCACACCGTACAGCTTAGAGGAATGCTGGACACCAACAAGGTCTTGGGTGCCACAAGGACTGTGGTGTCCTTTCTTAAGGAGCTGTTGAGAATCTTTGAGGAGCACCACACCTTTGCTTCCTACCACACCATGCATTGCATGCCCACAGGTCTGGACTGCATGATAACAATGATGAAAAACTACAGACCAATTAACTTAACTTCTATTCCAGGGAAAATCCAAGAAACATTCATCAAAGAGGCTGTATGTGACAGACTTTCAGAAGGCATGATACTGAATGACAGCTAGCATGGCTTTGTTATGGGCAGGACTTATCTGACCAACCTCATTTCTTTCTATGATCAGGCGACTCATCACCTGGATGAGAGAAGTGGTTGACACCATATACCTCAACTTCCAGAAAGCCTTTGACCTGGTATCCCATGAGGTACTGGTCAGAAAACTGGAAGATATTGTGTTCAACTGCGGGACCATCAAGTGGGTGTGAAACTGGTTGTGGGGTAGGACACAGAGTCCAAATGAATGGATCAGTGTTGTCCTGGTGAGATGTGGGCAGTGGCATACCCCAGGGTTTGGTACTTGGCCCAGTGCTGTTCAATATCTTCATCAACAACCTGGACGAGGGGGTGAAAAACCCATTGGCCAAGTTCGCGGATGAAACCAAGGTATGGGTTTGTATGGACACATCTGCAGAAAGGCAACAGACATAGACAGGCTGACATGTTGGGCAGAATGGAACCAGATGAGGTTCAATGTAGAGAAATGCAAAGTGCTGCATCTGGGAAGGAAGAACCCCAGCACACCTACAGGCTAGGCATCGCTAACCTGACCAGTGCTACAAATGAAAGGTAACCTGACCAGCACTACAAATGGGGGTAACAATAGACCCAGCATGCATATGAGCCAGCAATGCGACGCAGTAGCTGCTAGGGCCAATAAAACTCTGTCATGCATCAATTGATGCATCTCCAGTAAATCCAAAGAAGTGATTCTCCCACTTTACTCAACATTGGTGCAGCTGCAGCTGGAGTATTGCGTCCAGTTCTGGGCTCTGCACTTCAACAAGGACATACACTTGATCTTAGCCAAAAGGCCGAGAAGCTCGAGAGGGTCCAGAGAAGGGCCACCCACATGATCGGGGCTAGCATGGCAAGCCATATGAGGAGAGGCTGATGGATCTTGGACTCTTCAGCCTAAAGAAAAGAAGGCTGAGAGGGGACCTGATTGTGGCTATTGCTATATCAGATGCGTACATCAGGGGCTCGGTGAACAACTGTTCACCAGGGCACCCTGGGGGAAAACTAAAAACAACAGCCACAGACTCCTGGAAGATAGTTTTAGGCTGAACATTAGGAAAAACTTCTTTACAACTTGGGTGTCCAGACTATGGAACAAGCTCCCCCCAGAGGTGGTACAATCATCTACCTTAGAGGTCTTCAAGAGAAGACTGGACTGTCACCTGGCTGGGGTCACCTGACCCCAGATGTCTTTCCTGCTCATGCAGGGGGCTGGACCCGATGATCCTTTGGGGTCCCTTCCAGCCCTACGATTTTATGATTCTAAAACAATGGAGTTTCCCTTGCCACTTGCTACAGAAATGGCCATCTCTGGGAAAATGGAGTTCCTGAATATGTGAGCATCATGTACCCAGCCTGAATACCCAACATTGATGTTAGTGAAGCACTCTTGGTGGTTCACAACTGCTTGGTGTAGAATTGAAAAGAAACCCTTATGGCTTATATAATCCAAGGAGCGTTTGTGTGTGTGTGTGTGGGGGGAGGGGGGGCAGAATAGGCATATGGGCATTATTTATGGCCAACATGTAGTTTGGGAAACTCATCTGTTTGAACCCAGGGACCTCCTGTGGCTCCCTGAGATGGATGAACCAAGGCCTCAGATCTTTAAGTATGGCACTGCTCTCTTTATGCATGGATGTTGTTGCCATTATCTGCCCCACGCTGAACTGGTTGGTGACAGAACAGAGGCTGTTGGTGTTTGCCAACTTCCAAATCATGAGGGCTATGTGTCTCTCAACATAGGGAGCCAAAGCCTGATGTCCTGGTGTTGGAATAGGAAGGTGGGGGGGGCTAGCTCAGCACAAAGGTCCATGAATGTGTCATAAGACATTCTGAAGTTTTGCTACCACTGCTTGTTGTTTCATGTCTGGGTTGCTCCCACCAAGCTGAGCTCACTGGTAGTGTCCAGTACTGATGAGGTGGCATCCACTATCTGGCATACAGCACCTCAGCTTGTCCAGTGTTGTGCTGTGCCTCCTGCAAGTGGGTAAGTGTGATGCCCATGGGAGCATTACGGTCTTCAAAGTAGTGCCTCACTAAGGCTAGGAGATCATGCTGCCAAAGCACATAGTATCTGTGGATTAGAGTGGCCAGGGCAAGGATTTGCTTGGCTATAAATAGGGTGAGGAGTCTCCTGTGTGGATGTGGCTGCAGTGAGAGCTGTGTCCAGAGCCTGTGCCACAGTAGATCCAAAAAACAGCCTTTCTGTCTCACTGGAAGCTGAGGACAGAGCTAGACATTAACTTGGGACAAAAATTGCTGGTGTCTGAGGATCTTCAATCTACATTGCTGAGGAGTCAAAGTGGTAAGGCTGCCCTTCTCCATCAGCTTTGAGGTGATCCACACACACTTTTAATACCACACTGCAGAGCCTGAGGAGCCATCTCTGCAAGAAGATCAGAGGAGAACTTATGAGTTAGAGGTGCAAACCAAGAGACACTTTGCCTTCAAACTTATGTCAGGTAATGAGATCAGGATATCTGTGAGGGCATCCCCAGTAATGTTAACACAGAAGGAGTGCTTGAGCAAACTTGTTGTGGAAGCTACAACTGCTGGTTATCAATGTTTATGTATGCTTAAGGAAGTTAATCCTTAAGAAGTTGCATGGCACTATTTCCTGGTGGTTTGACACTGAAGTAGGATTTTCTTTTTATCCTGAAGAAAGTGATCTCTGGCCTGTTCTTCAGTGATGAAGTGTACTGAGGTGGGGCAAAAGTGTATTAGAGTTATGTATAATGCATTAGACCCTTGACCTCTAACACACATTATATTCAGGTATTTTACATACCACTCCAATGCTTTTGATAGGAGTTTGGGATGGAAGACAATTGCTGGTTAACAGTGCTGTACTGTAGATTCATTCCTGCTTTAACTCATTTGCAGTCAATGAATGCCACCTCCGACATAACTTTTCACTGATAAATTGTAAGTTTCTATGGTTATGGATGCTACACAAAATTGTCTCCAGTGCACTTAAATTTAGCCTGAAGTGAAAAAAAAATGCCGTATCCAATTAGAATCACAAGGCGAATTTTAGGCAAGTAAAAATATAATCCATGAGACTGGAAGCTGACCAGGACAAAGTTATAATTGTGACTACTAGTCAGGGAAGAAAATATACCCTGTGCCTTACTCATCCAATCAAAGCATTTGGATTGAAGACATTGCATTATCTCAGCAAACAGCTTCAAACATAGACCACCATCCAAAAGCATATTTTGGCAAATTTACCATTTGTAAATTGGCAGGCAGCAAATATGTGTACAACTGCCATTTACTTTGGTGTATATATAATTCCAGTTTCATGGATTATATTTTTACATGCTTCAAGGTGGTGCTCTCCCCTACCTTGGGGGTCTTCAAGAGGAGGTTGGATAGATACCTGGCTGGGGTATTATGATCCCAGCACTTGTTCCTGCCCAGGGCAGGGGGTTGGACTTGATGATCTGTTCAGGTCCCTTCCAACCCTAAAAACTGTGAAACTATGAAGTACACCACTTTATTGCATGTCTTTACTTACTAATGTAGGGCTAGATGGTGTCCCCTTCATCTGTGGGACTATGGCTGGCAGAAGAAAAATTCTGGCAAATTCATCTATATTCTTTCATTCAAAAGGCAGAGATTTCTTCCCACTGGTTAAAAAGTGGGATAGAGCCCTCAGATGCCACAGCAGAAACCCTCTGTTTTTTGAATGGCTTCCTGGATCCTTGCAGCTCCTCCTGTTCTCCCGATCAGTATGGCTGTTCTTTCCACTGACAGCTACCCCTACCAACCTATGTGAAGAATTTATATAAGTACTGAGTACTGAGGAAGGGGTCTGATCTTCATTCATTCAGGCTGGAGAAAGAGAGCCATGTCTGAAGACAGCCTCAATGGACTGACACAGGGGGAATGAAAATTCTGACTCCAAAAATGTATTCGGTTGAAAACTGTAACACTAGGTAAAAAAACAAGGTGAAACCCCCCCCCCCCCATTCTCCCCCCAAAAGAGACAGACAGACAGAAAGACAGAAAATAAAAGACAAGTGGGGTGTCCATGTCTGTGTATATGTGAAAGAGACAGGCCATATCTCAGCTGGCAAAAATCCACTTTGTTTCACTGTAGTCACTGGACCTATGCCAGTGTACCCCAGTCTTGGGTGGAGAATACATATGTAGATGCCAGTGCAGAGACTTGTAAAGACGGTGAACTGGGGGTGCTTCCTATTCATGACAGCACATTCACATGTTGAATTAAGTAGAAAGACACTTCTGGGCATCTAAACAAACACAAATCTCTGACCTGCTCCCTTTAACTAGTGCTCCAGTCTGATGAGCTCATTAAGAGAAAATCTGTTACTGTTCCCTTCATGTTGGCAGAGGATTAACACACAGTGCATGCTGTCCTCTCAACAGGAGATCAAGAGAATTCCAGCTCTGACATGACCCATCATTACTAAATAGCAAATTCCTGTAGTTACTTGTGTTACGCAAAACTGCTTGATGCACATTAAAGGGAACCTTTTGAACCCAAAGCTCATTATTATCTTTTTTTTTTAATTCTTCAAATTCTCAGGCAGGCTGCCATACAGCCCAATTTTCTGTGCTTTTCTGTCAGCCACCTAATGAATATGGATGTTATTTGTGTTGCTTTTTTGCAGCAAAGGACCAGATCCCTTTGAATTGACAAAATTTGCAGCAATTAGGCCTCAGTCCTGTGAGCTGTTGAGAGCTCTTAAGTCCCACTGACTTACAATGGATTTGGCAGCTCACACAAGGTGAGCCTGTGATGCCAATGGAAACTGTCAGAAAGTCCTGGCATGAAGCGGTCATGGAGAGGGGTTTTCCAGTTTTCTACAAGCTCTGATTTCCATTCCCAAATGAAAATGAGAAAAACAGACCTATAGACACAGCTTCTTTTCATTAGTGGTAGATCAACTGTCTTAAGTATACAATGGGTTTCGGATGGATGTACATTTCTGGATCAAGATTTTTAGAATAAGGAGAAATGGTGAAAGTTTACAGATTAAGGTTCAATAGCACAGAAGACTGCTAGTAGAAGCCTTAAAAACAGATTGTCCATTCAAATTTATACTATCTTACTAGAGCAGACAAGGATCTTTGTGTAGATGTGATATCTTTTATTAGACCCACTAAGTACTTGGAAAACTTGTTCTTTGCAAGCTTTTGGGCACAAACACCCTTCTTCAGGCATAGGGAGAGTCTGTTCTTGTTCAGTGTGCTCTCTTGGGTAGAATAGAAACCAATATGCAAAATGCAGGTCTGGGAAAATGCCAATGTGTGGCAGTGAGGATTAGAAGCCATGAGAGACAATAGGTGTGAGACAGGTGAGGGGGAAAGGGGGAGTGTTGAACTGGTGATAGAATGTAGCTGGTAAAATGCAGATGGCTTACCTGGGGTTATCAGATGGCAGGCAGGTTATAATGTGCCATAAATCCAATGCCTATATTTAGTCCATGATTTTTTGTATCCAGTAGGTTTATGAAGTGAAGTTTGTAGGCTCATCTATGAAAGCTATTTTGTAAATTCCCTTTGAGGTTTAGAACTGGGGGACTGGAGAGAGAGTGGTTGTCTTGTGAAAAGTGTGCACCCACAGGTAGTTGGGTATTTTTGCTTTGATAGATTTTCAGTGTGCGTTCATTGGTACATGGTTGTTTTTTGGTTGTTTGGTTTATATTTTCCATCAGGGCATTCAGTACTCTGGATGAGAGATATTACATCACTGGAAGTGTAGAAGTAAGATCCAGGAATGGTGATAGTTCTGTTGTGGGGTATAGTTATTGTGGGAGTGGTTGAGATGTATTGCCAGGTTTTACACTTTTGGTCCCTGCATGGTCTGGACTGAAAATCTATCAAAGACAAAAATACCCAATTACCTGTGGGTACAAACTTCTCACATTGGCTTCTATTCTACCAGGACAGCACACAAAACAACAACAGATTTTCCCTGTGCTTGAAGAAGGGTGTTTGTTCCAGAAAGCTTGTAAAGAACAATTTTTCCAACTATTTAGTTCATCTAATAAAAGATATCGTACATACCCAAAGAACCTTGGCTGCCTATGTCCTTAGACCACCATGGCTAAAACCAATAACCCTACTATTTTGCTACTAACGAAAAGTTACCACCTCCCAATTAAACCCTGATGTCCTATGTGAAATGAGTTTTGTAAGATTCAGTTGACTTGGCAGTAGAGTGGTGTCTACATTTCTGCTTTGGTCAATAAGCAGTCCTTCTTTCTGGTGCTCCCAACAGGGAACCAAAAGCTTGACTGAAAATGGGGAGTGATCTTGCATTTTGTCTCTAGCAAATGAATAATCTTTTCACTCCTGGTCCCTTGAGATAAAGATGAATAATGTAGAAAAACTTACTCTGCTACTGCCTATGGTTTATTTCAGGGAACATTAAAGAACATTTGAAGCAGGCCAATGTGAAGTAGAGGGTCTGCAGACGATCACAATTACTCTACCTTTACATTACATATTTCACACTGGACATATATTTTAGTCCCTAATTTAACTGAATAGTGTGATGTATTGAAAATTTAATAAGGCTTTGGTGTTTGCATTGCTGATGAATGTGTACACTGGATGTCCTTACCCCACTACTGGCATGCCTGTGCAACTGGATGGGAATATGAAAAATAAATACAATATATTTTTTGGTAGTTGAGCTGCAGCTACCTGTCCCCAGGGAACACCAATGCTATGCGCGCTTTGGCATGTGGCAAGTTATCCTGAGGGTGGTAGGGGAGGCTGGAGCCAGCACTGTGCTGGCCCCAGCAGCCTTATCTGGGACCCTGGGGGCCTCCCGGGGCTGCAGTCATAGCAATCTTCCAGGCAGAGCCTGGCTGGCCCTGCAGCATGGTTTTGGGTGGCATGGCCCAAGTGTGCGCTGCTTCGTTTTTTTCCCCATGGTTTTTTTGACATCATAGGGTTTTTGGACCCCTGGATATCCAGGGGTCAAAAAAACCTATGGGACTCACCCTTCTCCCCACACACACACAAAACAGAGCAGCGCACTCATGGGCAGTGTGTCCTTGCCATGTGGAGAACACTGGACTGTGCGGTTTATGGCATTGCAAATGTTTGTGGCACCACAAATTGCACGACCATGTTTGTCTGGATGTGCCCCTTAGGGTTCAATCACCTGAGCTTAGACAGCTGAAAGCTGGGTCACAAAGCATAAATACATTTCCTTCACACCACTGTACACCTAAGTTGGCTTTTGTACAGCACAAAATTATACCAGACGGTACTCTACAGTGGGCAATATGTATTGCTGTAGATAAGTCCATGACTGAAATAGAAAGGTCAAAAGTAAGGTGTAATGGATGAACTGTGTGTGTATATTAAAACATCATTGTTTAGCATATCCACAGCTATAAGTGTGGAGGTGTGGGTGGATCTAGGATTTAGAAAAGTGGGGGAGGGGTACAGAGGGTGTGGTATATCATATATAGCATTACACACGTTTTTGCTTGTTAAAGTGAAACTAGAAGCGTTATTAATATGCTAGGTGGCTAGCACTACATTATTCAGCTTAAGATTAGAGCAAAAGCAAATATAATTTTATTGGAATGTACACTAATTTGGAAGATTATGTATACGGGGGTGTAGGTTGTAGCCATTTTGGTTTAAGGGCATAAGGAGACAAGGTCCTTTGGATGAATCTGATATCTTTTATTAGACCAACTTAAATAGTTGAAAAATAATTTTGAGCAAGCTTTCGGGTTTAAAAACCCTTCGTCAGGCAGCAAAACAGTTTATAGAGCTGTGAAAAAGAAGAAAGATATTACCAAGACTAGCTAATAGACAGCAAAAATGCAGAAGAAAGGATAGGTTGAACAGTAGAACATCAAGATCTGCCCCTGTGTGAAGAGGAGAATGGATTTAAGGTCAGGCAGAAGTGTAAGGATATTATCAGGGATCCAAAGCTGAGACTGATATAAGTCAGGGCAATGAGGTTCAGCACTGGAATTGTTTCCTGTACCAGATCACCCTGACACACTGAGTCTGAAAGAACTGGTAGAACTCTTGCATAGAGAAAACAGGAGGGTGAAATCTTTTATTGTATACCTGGCTCTAGCCTGTGATATCAGCTCTCCTCTTTCATGAATGCACACAGGTTAAAAAAAGAAAGAAAGAACACTTAGTCTTGTGCAGTGTGGACTTTTCTTTAACTTCTTTTTCAAAAATGACCTAAAATCTAAGCTTTCTCTTTGACTATCTTCAAATTTCTGATGCTTTTATGTGCTGTGGTTTTTTTCCCCATGATTGTTGGTATTCCTATTGAAATAACTGAAAGGAATCTTAGCTAGGGGTAAAGAAATGACATACATAGATGTTTTCATTATATGAGGGGTTTTGATTTAAACCCCTTATTCTATGAGCTAATAGCACGCAGTGATTTATCAAATGTGATATGCTGCCTTTTTATGTAATTTCTTATTATGCAGAATCTGCAATAATATAATGCAAAGGCTGAGCAGCCTGAAACACTTTGCACTGACATTTTTCTTCACACTGAAATCATGTGATAGAACAATGTATTTTAACTGCACAGAACCCAGCAGAATATAGGTTTTTTGGAAGTAGGCATCAGTCTCAAAAGACAAAACAATTGTGCCGAGAAAGACATCAGCTCACTAAGCATAATCCTCACTTGAGAGATAGGAAGTCTATAGCTGATAAGGTGTTCCAGAGCCTTTTACAAAACAGTGATCTAGATATGGGAAGCACGGAAGCTGTGGAAGGTGAACAGCAAAGCCATTGTGTACTTGCACACAGCAGACTGGGATGCTAGGATCTGACTCAGTGGGGAGCGGGGTCTTGTTTTTTGTCTGTAATCAGAATTCCACAGAATCCTTTATCAAATAAAAGGCACAAAAGGGAAAGCAGTTCTGCCATGTATCTGTTCCTTCTGGCTCCTTATTTAAGGCCCTTCTATTGTTTTCAAATGCAGAAGGGGTTTACTCACCTCGCTCTTCACAATTAGAACAGTGGTTCTTAACCTTTTTTGTACTGGGACCCATTTGTAAACATCGATGGCCAGTCCTGACCCAGTGCCCCTCACTCCCGACCTGTTGCACCCTGCCCCCCAGTCCCCAGACTCCCAGGGTGTGGAGCAGGGGGTCAGTGTGTCGCAGCCCTTACATATACTTTTGCAACCCACTTTTGGGTTGCAATCCATCGGTTGAGAAGCACTGAATTAAAAAACCCAAAGACCCCAATCAAGGAGAGAAGCTTATTTTGATAAAGATTTAAACACGCAGACACACAGTTGGGGCTGAGAACCTAAAATTCACTATTTTCATACTTTTCTGGAGCTTACTAGCTTAGCTACTTTTACCTAGTTTTTCTGGCAGGAGTTTTGATGGCAAAGAGCAAGCAGCTGTCACTGCTAAGTCTCTAGATAATGTATACACCAGTGTGTTTCTGGCAGCTCTGAGTAGCTTCACTGCAGCATCTGTCCCAACAGGGTGCAAAGTGCACTGTAGAAAGCACCAGGCCTTCTATATCATAGAGGCAAAAAAGATCGTATGTATTTTTTGTATATTGGTTATCTTTAAATATTATTTAATACCCTGAGGAGGATCCTATAAAATGTCTATACTGCAGCAGCATATCCCACGTATGCCTCCATAGCCCACTCTTGATTGCATGTGCCATAGCTAGGAACAAGCCAGTGGGTCATTCTTGGGCGTTCCTTTGTTGCCATTCTTGAGACCTTGGTCTCTACCATGTATCAGAGCAGTGACTGAAGACATCTTTGAAGATGCCCAACCGGTGTATGTCTGGATTTGGAGTGGGTGAGAGGGATATTTGGGAATGGTTAAGTTTGGGTATAATGAGGTGTAGACAAACCTCTAGTGTTCCTCTACATGCTAGTGAATGTTACCTGAAATGAATAAGCTCTATATATTCCATCCACTGATAGTAATGTAGTCAATACCTCCCATATACTACATAAAAGGTGATTTTTAAAAATATATTCTCTATCTGTAAAGAGATTTGCTAAAAGCCTTTGTTCTGACATGAAAAAGGAGGTCATGATACCTGAGATTAGAGTTGTCATTAAAAAACAAAGGGTGATTTCATATATTTAATTGTGTTTGCATTGAATCACATCAGAGGGCACCAGGATTTACAATACATTTTTTAAAATTTAAATATACCAAGGTAACAATATCAACAATAATGAAAAGGCCCAAAGACTGCAGATTCCCACCTGGTCATTAACATGTAAATCACTGTCTTAATTAGAATTCCATTTAATGAAACATTTTTCAATGCTCATTCTTAAGTGTTTTGGGGATAATTAAAATCATCAATTAGATTTGTTGTCATGCTTGGGGTTGCCTGAGAAAGATTGAGCTAGCTTTTAAAAAAATTTTAATTCTGTAAAAGGCAATAGGGAAGTAGAATTGAGAGATAAGATCAAAAGTTCCCATGCCTTAACCTATAAAAACTAACAAGAACTATTGATGACTTTGTGCATGGTATTGAAAACACAATCTAGAGGAAAGGTGTTTTACAGCTCAACAGGCAGAGTAATGACCAGGCACAAAAAAGCCTCTCTTTAACTTATTTTTTCAAAGCAGGCCTGTCAAGCCTCACACAGCTCACTATAAACTATAGTCTGATGCTGAATCTAGACTCAACTTTGTGAAGAAACTGCTCCTGTCCACCTCTGTGGTCTGTCAGACGTTTAGACCTTCCTTATACCTCTGTCACCACTAGTTTCCTCCATCAGTATCTTTTCACCATATCTTCCAATAGCAGGTCCTGCAATAAGGTGAGGCAAACACTCTGTTTGAAAAATTCCATCTCATTAGACACAGGTGGCAAGACAAAGGGGTCTGATATAAAAAAAGAATACTTATACATTTGGTAGCATTCTGGTTCTGCTCTCAGTTATATATATAATGTTTCTATTTGAAGTAGGCCTATAATACCAGAAATATGTTGGACTTCCATTTTAAGGTTGTCTGTATGGCAGGAGGCCACCTCTGTTTCTCCCCAAAGCTCTGCTCTGTGACAATTTGGTTAGTATGGGACCTGCAGAGGTCTCAACCTGCCCTATCTCTTTAGGTAACCTGAGCTGAATATATTCCTGAGCAGGGGGGAAAGGCGTGGGAACCTGCTCCCTTTGCCTACGTGACTGGCATCACATACCTGGGTGAGGGTCTTGGGCTCCCTGGTGGACTAGAGACTGCCAGTCTGCCCAGCAACCAGTGATGCATGTCAAATTGGTTGGCTGGCAGCCAACAGGTGCTGGCCTCCATTGGATCAAGTAAATGAGGTCATAAGGGCTATATAAGTTAAGGACTGCCCAGGAGGAGGGGGCAGAAGCCATGAGGAAACGTCTGAGAGAGAGAAGAGCTGGACCACCTAAAACTTGCTCTCTCTCTCAAAACTCATGATCATGGAACTGCCTGCCTCCAGAGGGAATCTCTGCCTGCCTCCAGAGGGAATCTCTACCTGCCTCTGGATGATGCTCATGAATAAGCTACCTGAGATCTAACTAGATATATAGCTTGCAGTAATTCAGATGAGTGATCAAAGGCCACTCCAGCCACCCTGTTTGCTCTATGGGATTTCTCTGATACTACTCAACTCTGTACCCTATTCCAACCCTACTCCTTGTAACCAATAAAGTTCTCCTTTGTACCTAGTGTGGAAAACTTATTGGGAGTGGGTCTAGATTATGCCTTGGGGTCCCCTTGGTTTGGCTGACTAAGGGAGACCACTACTTGTGCTTCTGACTGAGGGAAGCACCACAAGTTCTTGAAGTGAGTCAAGTACCCTTGAGGGCTTCTAGGCCTGTGTTTCCCAGGGGGTGCAGAGCCAGAATCAAGCACTTCCCTGGCTGGTGGCAGCTCTACCCCCAGGCTAGCGGGTGTGTTCCAGGAAGGGGGTCGGCTACACATGAGGCACCCCCAGGGAGGAACTTGGAGCCTGGAAGGTGGTCAGGTACAATGAGATGGGTGGCTCAGTGCAGGAGCACCCTGTACTGGCCTGCCACAGTTTGATGACACCTAATGAATACAGCCAAGAATCTGGTATGCTTATGTAATGGCCATATGTAAAGAAACATCATGGTTCTTAATGGTGATTAAATTTGGCCCCAAAACACAACTGGTCAAAGGAGAATTCCTCCTAGCTGTACTTGACAGGCCGCTATTATTTCTGGGGATAGCTAGTAGTGCAAGATAATCACACACACCAGTTTGCTGTGTTGTATTTACTTCTAAAGTTACATCAATGCGCGTGTCTACATGAGATGCGTTAATGAGCATTAGCCAAATTTAATGTGCATTATGGGCAGGCTTCTACATCTGTGTACCCTTAATGTGCATTAAAATGGTGAAATTAAGTTAATCACACCTAAATTTGATATCTGCAAATACAGGTATCAAATTTAGGTGCAGTTAATTATAGTGCATTATGCACGTGTAGATGCAACCTGGCACTAACTTTAGTGCCAAGTCTGCCTAGCCACTAGGGCCACATGGCAGAAGTGCAGGGAAGTGCACTCATTTAAGTGCTAAGTCCCTGCACATGTAGATATCTGCCAAAAATTTCTTAATGAGCATTAGCTTAATGCACATTAAATTTACACTTGCTTAAATGCATGTGTAGATGCATCCAATATGACTTTCCCAGCACTGCCAATTCTTCAGCTCTCTACAGTGCCAACCTCTACTGCCCATATAAACTCCCCTGCTGAGGTGCTGAACTCCATTTCTCTTGCATTATAACTATCTTCTTCCTCAACTACTTAAACTGCACCTTCCTTTTGAAGCACAAACCATCCAATGAGATGCTAAATCTTCTTCTGCTTGCTAAGCATTTGCTGAAACTACAGCTGTCGGTCACTAGGAACTATTTTTCCATGGATATTCACAAAAATCAATGCCATATGTTTCATTTTGTCATGTTGGATTCATTATATTTTCTAACATAACCATTTTTTGGCATTAAAATGAGACAAAATTGGAGATTTTTCACATTTATTATATGAATGTATATAAGTTAAAACTCTGAATTTTGACATTTTGAAAATTTTGCATGTTATTGCTCAGAAGCAAAACTCTTTCTTGAGTGAAAACCCAGAGAACTTCAGACCCCCAAGTGAAAATGAATTAATAAATGTAAAGAAAAGAACAAAAGTTTTTGCTTAAAAATAGTATTTTTACATGCTTTTATCCAAAATGTCCCTGTTAGGTCCTTTCTCCTTCTCCCAAAAGGTCCCAACATTAACCTATCATGTCTCCCATAGTGTGTCTATTGACTTCCATAGTGTGGCTTTCACTTCTTTGGCCTTCACCTCTGTAATGTTTGCAATGTAACTCTGTTGAAGAAGAAGAAAAGTGTTGAATGCACCGTCTCTTAGTCCATTCTTTTTAGGGCTTCTCCATGTAGGAATAAATTTATGTTAGTTTTAGAATACAGTGCTGAACTGACAACCTTGGAACCTGATGTATTCCACTTGTTCACAGAAAAAGGTATAGGAGAAGGATGGCAGGTATTTTTTCCCTGTGCTACTGATGCTCCATTCAAAAGCAATCACCTCTGAAATTCATAAAGGTAAATTTTCCAGGAGGGAAAGAAGAACTGCCTTCGAATGAAGTTCATTTGCTTCAACTTTAAATGATAATAAAAATGTTAAGATCATTGTTAAATCTGTCATACACAGTAATATCACTAATATTAATAGCAATAATTATAATACATCCTATCAATGCTTTAATATGGCTCAGAGGAAATAAGAATGGTGGATTATATTATCGTGCATATCAGTGTCTCTTGATTGCAAAGGGAGTGATCGACACTGGGAAATGGCCTGTCATAGCATTTTATCCCATTTCACCAGGGCATCCTTGGGGAAAACCACAAGTAATGGTCACAAACTCCTAGAAGACCATTTCAGGCTCAACATTAGTATAAATATTTTCACAGCTAGGGGTGTCCAGACTGTGGAATAAGCTCCCTAAAAAAGTGATGCAATCACCTACCTTGGAAATCTTCAAGAGGAGACTGGATGGCACCTTGATGTTGTCTTTCCTACTTGTTGCAGGGGGTCTGGACTCAATGATCTTCCAAGGTCCCTTCCAGCCTCACAATTTATGAATCCATGAGTTACCAGGCTATCTGTGCTCAGCTCCCCACCTTCCTCTTTCAAACACTCCAGACCTGAGCCCTTGATGTACACCCCTGATGTAGTGGTAAGCTGCTACCACGTCCCCTCTCAGCCCTCACTTTTTCAGGCTGAAGAGTCCCATATCCCTCAGCCCTTCTTTGTATGGCTTGCAGTGCAAGTCTCTGATCATACGGGCAGCCCTCCTCTGGAATCTCTCAAGGTTTACCACATCCTTGCTAAAGTGCAGTGTCCAGAATTGGATGCAATACTCCAGCTGTGGTCTCGCCAAGGCTGAGTAGAGTGGGAGAATCACTTCCTTGGTTTTGCTGGAGATGCATTGATTTATGCATGCCAGAGTATTATTTTCCCTGTTGGCTATGGCATCACACTGTCGGCTCATATTCATACTGTGGTCTATTATTACCCCCAGGTCCTTTTCATTCCTAGTGCTGGTCAGGTTGGCTTTGCCAAGCCTGTAGGTGTGTAGGGGAATGTTCGTCCCTAGGTGAAGCACTTTACATTTCTCGATTTTGAACTTCATCTGGTTCCAATCTGCCCAACTTGCCAGCTGTCTAGGTCTGCCTGTGTCTGCAGCCTATCTTCAAGTGTGACCTTCTCTGTAATGTAACAGAGCAGCTGTTAATATTATCTGGGAATGAATTATTAATGACTAGCACTATGGCTTGGTGGGTTGACAGAACTAGGCTTGCTGCTAAGAGTGGAATTAACTTGCTACAAAGTGGGCATGTCTTCATATGCATTAATGTGCCTTTTCTAATGTGCATTAAATTTAGTACCTTCACCGTGAGGTACAAAATAAATGCACAGTAGCACTTTTTACACACTTTTTTAGTGATGCTTAATGTGCAGTAGACTATTTTACTGTGCATTTGTGTAATGTCATTTTTTTTACATGATGCTTTAATGCACAGTAAAGTAATCTATTGCACATTAAAGTGCACATGTAGATGTGCTCAGTGGGTACCTCTACACAGGATGCTTTACTGTGCAATAGATCTCCAAGTGATTGGGAGGCAGCTGCCCACCCAGATGGGATAGCTCTGCCCACAACTTCCCCTTCTTAGGGTCAGTCTGATCTTCCCCTGGCTAGGATGGAGCTGCTTGCTGAGCTGGGACAGCTCTCTTTCATCTCTGGAGCTCAGGGCTAAGCCCCCCAGGCCTCTGCCAGCCCAGGGCTGGCACTCTGGGGAGCCTGGAACTCCCCTTGGCTGCTGCAGTAGGCAAGAGCAGGGCATGAGCAGCTCTAGACTGGGCTGCTCTGTCAGGCTCAATTTGCTCCTGAAAGGGGGCACACATGTAGGTGTGCTCTGGGGAGCAGTTTAATGAGCCTGAATTTTCTGCACAGAAAATTCAGGAGCATTAATTGAACATGTAGAAGTGCCTGGTAGGGGCAATATGGCTAGTAATAGGAGAGAAGTTCCTGAAGGCTGTCAATTCCAACTGGCCTCTCCATGAACTTAGGGCATTTGGAGCAATGGCTCATATGATCAGCACCTACATATTTGAAAAAAACTGGGGAAAAGAAGAAGCCAACAGTAGTATTTTAAAATGTATTTGAGATTTTCTATTGGGCTGTATAATTTCATGAATATTTGAAATGTTGCTGATATAGATGATAAAAATTGTTTGCTTCACGATATACAGAATTTGTGGCCCCCTTCTGCCTATGAAGGCCAGGAAGGAATTCTTTCTACCTTGGATAGTCACATTTGGTTAAGTGTACAACTAATATGCTCCAGCCTTTTAATTACTGAGAAATGGATAATACCAAAAGGAGGATAGTAAACTAGGTGGTAAGGCACCACATGAAGAAAATAGGCCTCACTATGATTTACTTGTTGAATTAGAGTGGATTTTGATTTATTCCTCTCCCTTCCTCTCTCTCTCTCTCTCTCTCTCCCCCTGCCCCCCCTCCAGTATTTTTCTCCCTTTTTAGAAATGTCAGATAGTTTTGTTTTATAAAAAAATAATTATAGTGCACCTCTTCTCTATCTGCCCCCTTTCCAGCCACTTTGTATTGTCTGATGTGTATAAGACATATTGCATTATCTCACATAAGGTTGCAATAAGTGTCTGCCTCATGGGAATACTGGAGCTAGACTCTGAAGGTAAATATCCCTATCACGTGCCAGAAGTCAGTGCCCCCACTCTCCTGATGGTTTCCTTTACAAAGGTAAAAGTAAAGCTCAGGTCACCGAATCCTGCATCTATCTGAAAAACTGTAGAAGGAATAGAAAAGAGTAAAGATACTGTTTAGTTTTCTTAAGGAAGGAAGGAAACCTACACGCTTTCTCTCATTTTTAACATAAACCTAGCTGAGGTGTTTTATGCTATGCAGATTTTTGTTTCCCCAGAGGATAAGGATTATTGACATCTGTAATTCTTTGACTGCAAGGTACTCAAGGAAAATCCACTGTATGGAGTTATTTAAAAAAAAATTGTGTGTGGCCACGCCAAAGCTTTGCATTTTGAATTTATCTGGTGAGGGAGGTTTGTAAATGTAATTATGCTGGTGAAGTATCTTTTCTCCACTGTGCAAGAATTTTATTTCAGCTCTGTTTATCCCTCTTTTTTTGTACAATTCTAAGGAAGAGACAGAGAGAGAGAGGCTGGCTCTTGTATGCACATGGAGAATGATTCCTGCCAGAAATTGGATTAAGGCATATCTTTTAGAAAGATACCCAGTCTTGCCCTAAGCAACAGTGAGCATGTCTACACAAGACACTACATGTGCAGTAGCCTAATAATACTGTGCAGTAGTGTGTCATGGCAGAAACAGTGCTAATAAGCTACTGAACAATATTATTAAGCTACTGCACACTAGCATCACTAAAAAGAAGTGCATCAGCAGTACTGTGTAGTAACATGGGTTACTGCGCATTGATTTAGTACTTGGTTATACAAGTACTAACTTAATGCACAGTAACTAGAGTCCATTAGTGAGTGTGTAGATGTGCCTAGTGAGTCCAGCAACTCCAGTAGTAAACTGTTCTGTTGTGTAGTTACCCTCATATGAAATTTTATCTTATTTCCAGGTTGCATTTGCCTAATTTCAACTTCCAGCATAGGATCTTGTCATGTCAGATGATAAGTTTTCTATGTGGAAGTGCCTAACCACAGAGATCAAGTCACTTCTCAACCTTCTCTTTGATAAACTGAATAGGCTGAGTTCTTGAAACTTCCTATTTTTGTGGTCTTTATTTGAACCACCTTTGGTATGTTCACTACTGTTTTGAAGTGTGGACATCAAAACTAGTGTTTTAATAGTAGTTTTGCCAGTGCTGTATACAGAGGCAAGATTGCTGTCCAAACACCTGATGGCAACATCTTTGTCTGGAAAGCTTATATTGAGGTGGTTATAAATAAAGTAGACCCTCTAAGCCTTTCTTTACTTTGTTGTCCAAGACAGGGTTTACTTGCTGTAAATATAGCTTGCATTCTTTGGTCATACCTTGCATTTGGTTATGATTAAAATGCCTTTTGTTGAATGAAGACCATTTAATCAGGGAAATCTGATCACTCTTTACCAGTAAGTTGGGAGACCATGTTAGAAAGAGTGATATCTCCCCACTAACAACTACACTGCGAAGCCTGTCAGCAGGTTGTAATCTATCCAATGGACACCCTGTTAGTCCCAGATAATGCAAGTTTTAAAACCATTTGATACTAAGTCAAATACTTTGGAGAAATCCAACAAGATATTATCAACACAGTTGCTTTTATTGACCAAATTTGCTTAACAAGATCTATCTGTCTTCCATGAAAACGTTTGGAACTTAATTTTTAGTTTCTTGATTATTTGAAGGTAGATTTCTAAAGTAAATCCATTATTTTGTTCCAAATGTATTTCATTTTATAGCTAGTCAATAGTCCCTGGAACTGACCATCTACTCTTTTTTTTAAATATTGGAATTGCATTGGCAGTCATCCAGTTCCTTAGCATTTCCCCAGTTATTCAAGATTTATTAAAAATTAATATGAATGGCTTATAGCACCCATAGCTAAGTCCATTAAGACCTTTAGTATAAATTATCTGGCCTGATTGTTTATGAAAATATTACATTTGAGCATATGGTGCCTCCCATCCTCCTTAGTTGTATATAGCAAATTTTATATTACATCCACCACATCCTATGGGATAAATGCATCCTCTTGCTTCCATCCAAATACAGAACATGATTTCTTCCTTCTCTGCTTCACTACTTATAAAGTTACCATCTGGGTCTACCACTACACCTTCTACCTAACCAAGGCATTTTTTGGTTGTTTGTTTACTCCTAGCATGTTTAAATATACCCCCTTATTGTTTTAATCCCATTGACTACTGATGTTAATTCCTTCAGTTTATTTTACCACTCAGAAAATAACTTGTAAATATTCATTACCACTTATTTCTTCTTTTGCCTATTGTATATGGATTGGTTTATTGATTTTTATGTTTTATTGTGAAGACATTCTCAAGTAATCCACATAGCTTTCTGCCCAGCATAGTGTGTGTGCACATGTGTGCACCGATAATCATAGTTTTTTGAAATCTGGAAGGATGTCCTTGAGCAAACCCCAATTTTCATTTACACTTCCCAGTTTTGTACCTCTCTTACCCCTTCCATCTTTCTTTCTGTCTTGTCTACTGCAGATTTTAATGTTTTGGGTGGGGACTGTCCCCTGCTACATGTGTATGCAGTGCCTAGCACAAGGGAGGCCAGATCTTGCTTGAAGTCTTGAGGTATTTTAATAGAAACCATAACCAAAGCAAGGCATCACCAAGTATATTTTGGTGTTTATTAAAGTGTTGGTCAGAAATGCAGAGATGATCCCATTCCTGCTGTGATGCAAAAAGTCCTGATTTTAGGACTGGGAATGAGGAACAAAGGGCACACCTACACATGCAGTTAGTCGCAACTAAATTTACTGCACATTAAGCTAATGCGCAGTAAGCGATTTTTAGCAGGTGTCTACACTTGGCAGCCATGTTGAGCCAGACCCAGATGCCAACACTTGGCAGCCATCTTGGAAACACAGCCCTGCCCCCTGATCTTTGGCCAGCCCTGTGGCCAGTAAAGGGGCAGCAGCTCCCTCCTTGCGCACCCTGCCTCCCTGCACCATGGCTGCTCCAGCTCTCTTCCTGCACTCCCCACTCCAGCCCATCTGCCCTGCCACCTGCACACCCCCACTGCCCACTACCAGCACCACTCTCAGGACACACATGGTTGAAACAAAAATCTTTATTACCCTCACAATATATACTCCCCATCCCTCTCCCCTCCCCCCTCAACACATAAAGCCCCCTTCCCCTCCCTCCCCAACACACAGAGCCCCTCCACTCTCCCCCCTTAAACAAAAGAGACCCTTCACCACCCTACCCACCCAACAACAAGAAACCTGCTTACAATGTGAAAACTATTTACAATATATCTGGTTTTCAAGCCCAGAGCGGGGGGCCATAGGAAATAGGGCCCTAGGAGGCAGAGCCCAGGGGCAGGTGCCTAGCACTCCAGCCTTGGGCCATTTTCCCATCAGTCCAGGGACTGCGGTGACCCCAGCAGGTGGCAGCCTCATGCTGTAGCCATCTGGGATGGTGCTCCCTGAGAGTAGGTAGCTCCCTCTCTGGCTGCCTCAGTGCATCCCTAGCACCCTTGGAAGCACATCTGAGTCCTCGGGTGCTTGGTGCAGGGGAGAGCAGCAGGGCTGGGCCCAGGTATGTGGTGGAAGGTCCTGGGTGGGGGTCAGGTTAGAGGGTCTGGCAGGCAGGAGGTGCCTGAGGACCTCCTCCCAGGCCCAGGTGGGGGCCTGCTGCGGGGTGGCAGGCAGGACCAAGGGGCCCTGCGGGGACATAGGGATATAGGCAGGGACTGGGCAGTGGAGGGCATGGATGCAGCTGCCAGGCCCAGGATGGTGTTCAAGGCCTGGTGGTTGGTGTCCTTGGCCTCCACTGCCCAGGTCTGGAGGGTCACCTGGTGCAGGAGCACCTCAATATGCTCCCACTCCAGGACCTCCATTTGCATCCAGTGGTCCACTGCACCCGGCCCCATGCCTCCTCCTAGGTAATATCCTCCATCCACCATGCCTGCTCCCATGCTTCCCACTCCTCTGCCACCACCGCCAGCCACTGGAGCAGGAGGGGCTGGTCCACTGTACGCTGCTGGTACAGGTGGCACATCTGGGTGACAGTGACCTGGACCCCACGTCCCTGCTGGGGCTGCTGGCCTCTCCCCCATGTCCAGATGCTTACTCCTGCAGAGGCAAGAGACAGAAGCCTTTTGTGAGAGTTTGCAACATTTTGGAGATAAGATGCTCTGCACCAGGAGCTGTGCACTGTTTGGACTTAGATTGGGGGTTGGATGTACATGGGTTCCCAGGGACTCTGGGAAGTTGGCCAGGTCCAGGTGGTTGCTGGCCAAGCCCTGCATCCCCAAGCCCTGCATCCCAGCCAGAAGCCCTGGGGCTGGGCTCAGGCCTGCCCCCTAGTGGCAGGACAGACCTGGCACTAAAGTTAGTGGTGGGTGACTTCTACACATACATTACTACGCATTAACTAATTGTGACTAAATTTGATACCTGCAGTTGCAGGTATCAGGCATTTTTTCTGTGCAGTAAGGGTCACGTGTATACGTGAGCCCTTACTGTGCAGTAAATTGGGCTAAGGTGCATTAATGTGCCTCGTGTAGTTGTGCACAAAGAGAATCAAAGCCAGTGCATCCCAAATTGATTTGCCAGCTCCCTATTTGTAGTTGGGTCTGATTCTGATTCTACTGCCAAAGCAACGTGTGTTGAATTGTGTCTTACGGAGTCTGTTGTCTGGGATGAACAGACTGTGTCTGTCTGCAAGCCAATCACAGCTTGCAGCTCTGACTGTAGTATCAACATTTGTACCAAAACCCAAATAGTGCACAGTAAGATGGGAGGAGACAGAATGAATATAAAAGGAAGATATTAAACCAGTGAGAGACAAACATTAATGTAGTCTTTTCTTTATAACAGTAGTAAAATGAAACAGGAATGCAGAGTACTTACACTAGCAATGCCCTCAGGTGGATCTGTGCTGGTTGAACACAGATATTTCACACTGGTGGTCTGGTATATTAAAAAGCATTGAAATTGCTTTTATTAACTCTGTCTTATACATCAACTCTCTATAATTTATTAGCATGCAATGGGGAAGTATAACTGAAAAGGAAACAACTCTATATAGCAGAATATTAGGCTGAAATTAAAATTAAGATAGGGATATAACTTAAAGAACAGGGGAAATGTATGTGTTTTTTCTTAACCTTTATAGCACCTTGTCATAATTTCTGTAGTGAGAGTAACCTTATTCAACTGTTAGCCAATAGAACATCAAATACACAATCCTGGTGAAGTCTTCTGAGTTTTTCCTCTTGAAATCCTAAGGCTTGGAGCAACTTTTTCATCTAAAAAAATTAGATTAGCTGCAATTTCTGAACATTTACCCTTAATTTGATCTACATCTGGATTCAACTTCTAGGTCCCAGTAGCAAACCCTTTCCCAAATGCTATAGGTGTGCAGATCCAGTTGCTGAGAACCCATTTTTCAATCTTATCATTTATACAGGGACCTTACAATCAACTTCCCTTTTGCTGCAGTTTGATTGATGTGTTTGATATTAGGGCTGTGCGAAGGGGGGGTCCCCGATTAGATTTGGCAGAGATTCGGCCTGATTTGGTGGCTGAATCTCCTAATCTAAATCGAATCAGAGGACCCTTTAATCTCTCCAAGTTGAATTAGAACCCTCTGAATCGATTCAGAGAGATTTGGAAAGATTTGGAAATTAGAACACAGAGACAGCTTTAAATGTTTTTTCTACATACCTCAAGGTAGCAGGCAGCTCATGAATGCTGCAATGCTGGGGCACATGGAGCATCCCACAGGAGTGCGGGGGGCTCCCCAGTGCTCTCAGCAGCAGACCCGTAAGTGGACCAGAAGCACTTCTAGTCCACTTCCAGGTCCACTGGAGAGCGCACTGGGGGACCCCCCATGCTCCCCTGGCTTGATGATTGGTGCCTTCTGGGTCTGGGGGGGCACCTGGCCTCCCTTGTGGCTGATTGATAAGCCAGGGAGGTGTGGGGGGCCCCCCAGTGCGCTCCCCAGAGGACCTAGAAGTGGACCGGAAGTATGTCCAGTCCACTTCTGGGTTTACCGCTGAGCCTGTGGAGGGCCTCCCTGCACTCCTGTGAGATGCTCCATGCACCCCAGCATCGCTGCATTCACAAGCTGTGCTGGTACCTCGAGGTATGTAGAAAAAACATTTAAAGCTATGTTTTTGTCTGAATCACTGATTCTCTGAATCAGCATCGAATCTTCAGATTTGGATTTTGCTGAATTGAATCAGGTACAGGGATCTGAATCAATTAATTGAATCACTGTCCCTGATTCAGGCCGAATCTGAATCTGAATCGAATAGAGCCTGCTTCGCACACCCCTATTTGGTATATATAGAATAAGTGCACTTCTGATCTATCTCAATGAATCTTATGTTTCTTGGCAAATACACCTCTGACCTACCCTCTGGCTCTGAGATCATATTTGAATAATGTTTTCACTGTATTGCATTGTATTTCATTATTTCATTTACCTCTAGATTTAATTCTTATAAATGGAGGAGATTTAGAGAAACCTCCTCAATTTTTAAAGTCAGGTACCTTGGGAGGGGAGAACCTTCCAAGATTCACCTCAGTTTCAAAATGCCAGCAATTTTCTCAGACGCTGCAACCTGGCTGAACACCTCATGAATATTGCTAATTATCTTCTCACCCTCCACCAGTTAGATTCTGTTTTGAATTTGTAAGGCTTGTGGTTCATTGGTACATTGTGACTTTACTCATTGGTGGAGGGATTGTTTTGGGAGGCTCAGAGAAGCACATATTGCATCTTCATCAGTTTGAAGTTTGACCTAATCTCATAGTAAAGCAGTTATTACCCAGTTTGGCTTGAGACACTTCCATATTATTCCCTCTGCCATTGTTGTGTTGCACTCTTTGACCATTTGGTTTAATTCATGCCCGTGTTGGCTACTCTGTGATACTCCTCCGTATGTAACTTAATATAAAGAGAGTTTCCTTGCCTAACTCTGATTACATTTTGGAAGATATTGCTCAGGAGCAAATTTCAGTTTAACTGTAAAGTCCTTTTTTGTTGGGATTTTTCTAGAAATAGAAATGCAGTAAGAGAGTAAAGGCATTGCTGAAAGGTACTGAGTCATGAGTGATCAACTGGATTCACAGGATTGTAGAAATATCTAATTTTTTAAAATCCCATCAGAGGAAACAGCAATGAGAAGGGTTTCTGAAAGAATCCTGCACATTGGCCTCACATTTAACTTGCAGGTCCTGTTCTTTTCATACAAAGCTGTTTGATTTTTCTAAGGATAGTAATTTTCTTTCATGTGATGGCTGATCTCAAATAGTGAGGCAAAGAACGTATCCAATGTTTGATAACAGTTTGCACTACATACATTAAGAGGCAGCCAGGAACTTTTTGATGAACTTGCCTCTTTTGATGACAGTTTTATTACGAAAGATTTATCAGGTCCAGGATGAAATTTCTGGTGAAAATAAAAAAAGAGAAATACCCATCCTAATGCAGAAAATAGCCGGCTAGTTAGTGCACTCACCTCATAGATCCAAACTCACATCTCTGCTCTGCTTAATGCTTTAACTTGGATGTTCCTCCATCCTAGCTGCCAGTAGTTTAAAGATGGAAGGGACTAGAGCCCCACTCCCAGGGGACAACCTTGTGGGAAGTGGGAGGTGCAAAATAACAGTAGCTGCACTCATTCACCAGCAGCCAATGATGCTGACTTGTGCTGCTGCCATCCAGGGCACTCACATGCCCAGTAACTCTTCAGCTAACTGTGTGCTGTAACAGCAAGGATATCTCAACCTCTCCCACTGTTTCTCTTCCAGTAAATAAAATGCACTTTGGGATTGAAAGAAGGGGACTGAGGTACAAGTCTTGTTTTACTTTTATGCACTTAAGTGCTATTTATGTATCCAAATGTAGCTGTGTGATTGGCATTTTTGGTATTTTTGTAGAATTTGACTTTGTTTCCACCTGTTGTACTTGCCTTTCTGAGCATGCTCAGAAAGCTTCCCAATGGCTGCATGTGCTCTGTGGTGGAATAGAACTGCCTAATTAGGTAACTGCTTTTAAATCCTGGAAAGTGTGTTTGGAGAAAATCAAGGACTGCTAACAAGAAGAGCCCTGTGACTTTTTAGCTCGAATCCTCATGGTAAGGACACTTGTAGTCCAGGGAGAGGGTAACTCAGGTTCTAGGCCCCGGGTAGAGTATGAACTTGTATCTTTCACTTTTTATCAAAGTACCTTAACCATTAGGGCATGAACTAAGGTACCCTCGGGCCCTCTTCTGGAAAGTAGTGTTGTGAGCAGCCAGATGGATTGCAGGTCAGTGAGATGAACACTGACTTAGAAAATAGAGAGTCCTGGCTTCTGCCCCTGTCCCAACTGGGGCAAAAAGTGTTCCACTGCCATCTCTTCATTTCATCTGAACACTATTAAAGATGTAGAAAAGTCATAGGGAATTAGGGGCCAGGGTCTTCTGAGCATGCTTACAATGTCAAGCATAACTGTGTGAGTGGAAAATAGGATTTAAACTCTGCATATATGCCAAAAATGCCATTTACTACATTTGAACATGTAAGTTACACTTAGATTCATACAGGTGAAATAGCATTTGACCCTGGGTGTATATCTAATAGTTAGGGAATTTAACCTGGGACATGTGATATTTAAGATCATGTCCATGTTCTATGAATATTTATTAATATAGAATGAAACTTCCTACCGGAGAGAAACCCATGCCAGTGGAGCCAAATAGCTTAATGGTTAGGCCATTCCTTTAATATAGGGCAGTAAGGCAGAGTAGCAACTTGAAGCAGATTTCCTCTTTCCTACTTTGTTCTAGATACATGGGAGTCACTTTGGGGGGCAGGGGAAAGCAAGGTATGTGAAAAAACTTTAAATAGCCAGGGCCAACTCTTAGCAGAAGATACAAAGATGACAGAGCTGCTCAACAGCTACTTTGCTCCAAACTTCACAAAAAAATTAGCTGCAAGCAGACATATAATAAGGATTATTTGTATAAGGAAGGGGGATAGAAGAGGGGTAAAGTGAAGAATGAAATAACAAAAGAGAGAGAGAGTTTTTGATGAGTCTGAATGAATTCAAGTCAGCAGGCACTGATGAACTTCATCCCAAGGTACTGAAAAAATTTGCAGAGGGGATCTCAGAGCCCTTGACAATAAAATTTATGAAGTCATGGTAGACAGGCAAGGTACCAGAGGAATCAAATCATAGGCTTATAGGGAAGTGGGACTAGAAGGGACCTTCTGCCTGAGGCAGGATCATCACTATCCAAACAACCCATATATATCCATTGTCTAACCTATTAGCAAAACTACACAGTCAACACTGCCATATCACTGTAGGGCCCAGCACCCTGACCTGCCACAGGTAAAGCAGGAGAACCATGGTGGCTAATGTCCTGCTGCTGCAAGGCTGTTAAAAAAATTCTTGAGAGATCCAAGGAAGAGGGCTACCCCTTGCTACAGAGAAGGGTAAACCCCACACAATCTGTACCAATCTGACCCTGGAATAAAATGAATTTTTGCCCCTAAATATGGCAAATGGTCTGATCCTAAGTGGGAACAAGACCCTCTAAACAAGAACCTCTAGCTTTAAGTTCGAGCAGGAGCACAGACACACCCCAGTCACAATCCCTAGCTTTCGCTGCAGCCACTACCCAATTTTTCTGAGGAAGGCTTATTACGAAAAAAAAAAGGAAGCAAAACAAAACCCTAACACTTGTAGCAGCAGTAAGGGGGAAAATTCCCTCCTGGCCCAATGTGGCAACTAGAAAAGCCCCAAAACATGGGAAATATGTAGTAGAGAATAGGTATAACTACTCCTAAATCATCCCGGTCCAACCTTTTCTTGAATACTTCCAGTGACGGAGATTCTACAACTGCCTTAGGGAGTGTACTCCACTGCCTCACCTTTCTAACAGTGAAGAAGTGTTTCCTGATATATAGTCTCGCTGGATTCAGCCAATGCAGTACCCCTCTTTAAAAAGACAAAAAGGAGGAACCAGGGAACTGTAGACTGGTTAGCCTCACTTCAAGTCACTTGAGCATATCATAAGGGAGTCTATTTGCAGGAGGAAAGACTGATTACAAGCAGCCAGCATGGATTTACTATGAACAAATTGTACCAAACAAATTTGATCTCCTTCTTTAAGAAGAAAACTGGTTGAGTGGATGAAGGGGATGCAGTTGATATAATGTGCCTGAACTTCAGCAAAGCTTTTGACAAAGTCCCACATGAGCTTTTCATAAACAAGTTGAAGAAATGTGGGTAATTATAAATGGACACATCAGAATGGCAGGAGGTTTTGAGTAGAGTCCTACAGTAATCTGTTCTGCGCCCAGTGCTGTTCAACATGTTCATTAATTATTTGGATGCTGGAATAGAGAACTTCCTAAGCAAATATACAGATGGCATGAAACTGGGAAGGACTGTGAACACACTAGAGGATAGGAATGGAATTCAGAAGGATCTTGACAGGCTGGAAATCTGGGCTGGAGCTAACAGGATGAAGTTCAGTGCTGACAAATGCAAAGTGCTACACGTCAGGAAATGCATACAAAATGGATGAAAACTGGTTGGAGGGCAGCACTACAGAGAAGGATCAAAAAATCTTAGTAGATCACAGACTCAATATGAGTTTCTAGTGGGATAGCTACACAAAAGGTGAATGTGGTTTTGGTCATCAGGTGCAGGACATGGGAGGTGATAGTGCCCCTTTAGAGGAGGCCTAACCAGTGCCAGCATGGGCGACTGGTGCCTCCTGAGTCTGGGGGGGCACCCACAGAAGCTGTTCTCAGCAGCAGGGGCTGGTGAGCATCTGCAGAAGCTGCCGATGGCATCGGCATTGGGGATGGCGCTGTTGGGGGGGGGGGAACATGTGCCCCCCCCATTCCTCTCTACCAGTCACCTATGAGTGCCAGGTAGAGTACTGTGTGCAGTTCAGGCCTCCACATTTTAAAAATGATATGGAGAAGTTAGAGAGGGTACAGAGGCAGGCAACAAAAATGATAAAGATCTTGGAAGGCAAGCCATATGAGTAGAGGTTGAAGGAAATAGCTATGTTCAGCTTGTGAAAAAGGCACATAAGAGGGGATATGATAGTGGTTTTAAAAATTCTGAAGGGTTGTTATATAAAACAGAGGGAGAACACCTTTCCTCTCCTGCCATATAGAATAGGATGTGAAATAATGACTTGAAGTTGCAGCAAAAGATATTTGGACTGGATATTAGGAAAAACTTCTTCAATCTTAGAGCAGTAAGGCAGTGGAATAGACTGCCTACAGACTGCCATCCTTGGAGGTGTGCAAGACGAAGCTGGATAATCTAGGAGCAGCTTATGACTATGCTCTACTATGGGTATTACCTTTGTTTCTGGGCATTGCTGGTTGCCGTATGGGGCCAGGAGGGATTTTTCCCCCCATCCTGTTGGTGCACATGTCAATTTTTTTCCATTCCACCTTCCTCAGAAGCTTTGGGGTTTGGCTCCAGTCAAGGCTGGGGATTTTGGCTGGGGTATACAAATGCTTCTACTGAGATAAAAACTTGGAGGTTCCTGGGTAGAGTGGTTTTCTCCTCCACTCAGGGTCAGACCAATTGCCATGTTTGGGGTCAGAAAGGAATGGTCAGATTGGTATGAAATGTGGAGATATTTACTTTTGTCTGGAGCAGGGTGTGTGGCTCGCTTCCTTGGATCTCTTGAGTATATTGTAACAACACTTGTTGTAGCAGGACACTGGCTGCCACTGTTCCCCTACCTTACCTGTGGCAGGTTAGAGTGCTGTGCTCTCTCGGAGTATGACAGAGTTGACTGTGTAGTTTTAGAAGTAGGTCAGACAGGATTTATACGTAGAGTGACCACACAGGACAATGTGAAATCCAGGACACTGCCTCTCAAGTCAGCAGTGCTGCTGCAGGCAGAAGTGGGGCAGGGCGGTGTGATGCAGCTCTGGTATTACTATGCAGGCAGCTAAGGGAGTCAATGGCCCATTAATGATCCATTGTTCTTTACTTCACAGGTGTTAACAATCATCTCCCTTTTTAATGGTCATTCCACTAATTAAATTAATCTATTTCAGGGTAATTTTGTTAGGCTTCCTATTTCACAGCTCATGCCACTTCAACTCCCAACTTGCTAGGCTCGATTTAATTTTCACCAGCCAGCTGGGACTGGCCTCCACAATCTGGGACTATCCTGGCCAAACTGGGCTGTATGGTCACTTTATTTATACGAGATGGTTTGGATAGGGATGATTCTGTCTCAGGCTGGGTGTCGGACTAGATAATCTCCAGAGACCCCCTTCCAGCCCTATTTTTTCTATGAGTCTATGAAAGGTCTTGGATTTTTCATGATGTGGAACTGGATTTTTTTGAGAGGTTGGAAATGTGGAATGAGAAAAGAATTTCCTCACCAGCTGTCTACATCAATGGTCATTTGAGTGGATTTTATTGTCTGGAAATATTCATTTCCTTCCTAATCCCGCAAGCATATCCATTAACTTTTCCTTTCTACCATTAATGAGTTCAGACAAAATCTTATAGTAAGTACTGATTAGAATGTTAATTAAGTAGTCTCTGCTAGGATAATAACTTACACCCAGACTCCAGCAGTAAAAGAGTTATTCAGGAGAATACAGCAGCTAACATTAAAATGAGGACAGGCTGGACATAGTAAAGAACTTAGATTCAAAGCCAGATGGGGGTCTATAAGGGAGAACTCAAGCTAACTGTTGTGTTGGCAATTTTTCTCTTTTAAAATCACCCTCCTGGATTTTAAAATTCTACATACACTTGTACTGCTCTAGCTTTAAGAACTCAGCATACATCAACATCTCCCAGATGATTACTAGGTTTCTCTGTTGAAGTCTTTGACTTCTTTTTCCGTCCCTCACCACAATTTTTCAGCATTTGATACTGCCCTATTGCTTGTGCAACCTCAAGAGATATTTGCTCCCTGAATACCTCCTTTTTTCTGAGACAGAGATAAGTGAATAATAGCACAACAGTATTCACTTGCCAATATTCACTTACTTTTAAAATTAATTCACGTTGCCTATTCCCATGCTCCTGTTCCATTGCTTTCTGTGAATATCCATGAAATGGAGTCTGCCTGGCATGAATATTCTTAGAAAAAGAGTGTCAAAGTCATATGCTTGAACATTTACAGCAATAAATTTTAAATCTTCAAATGCAAATCTTGTTCCAGAAGTTCACAAAAATTTAAACAATTGGGTAACAGAAATGATACTATACAACTTATATGGACAATTAGCTAATTGACATAACTCACAGAAGCCTCAATGCAGTAAGATACTTCAAAATGTGCATAATTTCAGCACATATGGAGTTAAGAGGATCCTCTGGACCATTCACATACTTAAATTTGTTCAAGCACTAAGTACTTTCCTATATTGGAGCCATGTTCTAAATCAAGTATTCTCAGAAAACTATTCAGGACAATCAAAAGAGTTTAAAAGATCTGCAAAACAATTATTGAAAATGCTGAGATTAATCAGCTTCAAAGGAATTGTGACCTGATCTCTAATGCTGCATTAGCAGAAAAAGTCAAAACAGTCAAAAAAACATTAACTGCTTGTTTCAGTTTTGAGTTACACAGCTGAACATCCAGGACTGCTAATAAACAGTAGTGCATATCAGCAAGTAAGTTCCTTCTTCATTTGTTGCATGAAGGTAGTGGAGAAAGATCAGACATCCATTGAACTAGCCAGACTATAAACATATGAAGAAAAGGACACCTCTGCCCTAAAGAGTTAAAAATCAACCCAAGAGTTTGGAGAGAAAAGAAATATGAGGTGTTGGCCACAGTTAAACTACAGATCAGTGACAGACAAAGAAATGGAATCCATGTTTTGTATGTCTGTGTTCTGTCTACTGAATCAGGTCTTACATGTGCTGGTTATATAACATGGTTGCTGGCTACTGATGATTTCTGGACGAACCTGCTTCTACTTGCCAAAGCAGCTCTCCTTTAGTGTAGGTTATGGAGACCTCATTGGTTTTTTTGGCTTTGTTGTATTTTGAGCAAAAGGTCATGGGCTCAGTCTGGTTTCCTATGCATGTATGCTACTTATCTATGACTTCTGATTTATTGTCTGCCATCAAGAATTCATTATAAACTATTATAATGTGGATAATAAAAACAACAAGTAATTGGATAAGTAAGGGCCTACCAAGCTAACCAAGCAAATTCAGTGTTTCAGGGCATCCAGCTGTATGCAGAAAGAATATTGTGCTGCATTATGCAGGGCTGTTATGGTTGATTAAGCAAATTGCAAGCTTTCTACTTTTTCTGTGTAAAATATGGTATAAGCCATTGCTGGAGACACCAGACTAAAGCTAGAAGAATCCCTGGTTTCTTCTGGTTTGGTAGTTTCTGATCTTCTAACAGCTTCAGTAATAGTTGAGATAAGGCCTTTTATTCATCTTGGACTAATAGTTAGGATTCCAGACCTTCACCTATGTCAGCTGTATGTTGTACAAATCAACTTTCTGGGCCTTCTTGAGAAGGAAAAAATATTTTCTAAAATGTCTTGATTCTGATGTATATATTTTTATATTATATTAGATTATTTATAGGATAACAACATGAATCAACATGACACATTCCCAGTCTCTTATAAATAACTCAAAGGAAGATTTCACAGGGTGATAAATGCTAGTGATTTATTTCGGGTAACCTTTACGTAAACCTTGTAAAGAGTGCGCAGCTGTCAAGAGCTAAGAGCATCTAAGGTACTTACATAGTCCTCCTCCCTCCCCCCTCAACTCATAATAGGCTTTACAGTCTTTAATGTATGAATCCTAACAACCTCACTATGGATGTGGTAGTGTTATTAGCTCCATAATACAAATAGGAAAGTGAAGCCCACAGAGGGTAAGTGGTTTGCCCATTATCACACAGAATGTATATAAAACAGCAGGGGCACAAATAAGGCATTGTAAGTCTCAGGTTAGTGCCCTACCCATTAGACCATCCTTTCAATGCAGCAGTGCACAGTTCCAGCACTCTCCTATTTGTGGTTTTGTGCAGGTAGGTAAATTTACATGTAGATGTAGCAAGCGCTTGTCCCAGAAGTGGCCACAACACCCCCTGGTGGCCCTTCAGCCTCTGCTGCAGCTCTCCCCTTCAGGCTTACTTCCTTTCATCTTGCCCACCATGCCTTGTTGTTCTTATCTCATTAGAAAGGGAGGCTGCCCCAGGGACCCCTGATCTTATGTGGGCCTTCAGATGTTCGTACTTCACTTTAAGGCCTTATAATAAGGCTCTGACCATCCATTACACCACACCTATGCCTTGCAGATGTTATCAATCATATTGATCATCAGCCCTCTTGGGCTATGGCCTCAGTCCCTATGACTGGGCCTCCCTGCCTGGGCGCTTCCCTTAGCTCGGCTACTCTCTCACATAGCTTGCAGGTTTGCTGTGGCACCCAGGCACTTCATCTCTTATGGCTACTCTCAAGTGCAGCATCCCAGCCTGCATTCCTCACCTGGGCACTTCACCTCCTGGGCTACTCCCAGGCACTGTCCTGTTCTCTCAGGCTCCTACTTCTGTCCCTGCTGGGCTTTAGGCCCCTGGGCCTGATCTCCAGGCTCTTTTACCCTATCTACTCACTTTTCCAGGCTTTGGGTTGCTGTCCCTTACCTCTGGGCTTCTTTGCCCTTCCTATGCCCCTGTTCAGGCTCCAGCCTTGCTCCCAGGTCTCTGACCCTTCAGAGTTGCTTAGCCCAGTTCAGCTGTTACCTGGGAGCCCTGCTGCCCAGCATTTCCTCTCTCTGTGGCTCTCAGGGCTAGACTACTGAACTAGTTCAGGCCCTGAATTTATATACTAATAGCCCAGCCCCTTGAAGGTCAGCTGACTCCCCTGATTGCCACCTGAGCCCTCACTGCAGCCTCATCTCCTCTTAAAGTAACAGGTGTGCATTAAGCACTCGGTCACAGTAGACAATATTTTGCCAACCACTTGACTTAAAACTGCCTGGAACAGTGATAGAGAGAGTGGAGGCCATGTTGTTGCTTTCAGAGCAGAGCTGAGAAGCTTGAAGTTAACAATAAATAAATATATAAAACTAAACAGGGAACATTTTTCCTTAGGCAAAGCATACACAACCAAAATAACACTCTAACTAGAAGAGAATGCATATTTAACCATGGCTCTAAGTTCACATCTGTCTGGCAATTAGAAATAATGCTTCAAATTTTGTATATAGCTATTTTCTCTCCAAGTTAATACTGAACCAACCCCTGCATAATGGTTTTGGAGGCTGTATTAGTGATGTACATTTGCATGTATTGTTAAAACAAGCTCATGACCGCCAGCATGACCACCACTCTTTTTATAAAGAGTGTATGCCATTGCTTTAACCAGAAGTGGACCAGATTAATATAGTTCAGGCATAAGTCAGGCTGTCACTTGTGATCCAGACTCTGCAACTCCCCTTGTGGGGGATTCCCCCTGCTGCCCTGTGCTGCAGATTCTCCCCACTGCCAAGAGCTGCCATGGGTTAGATAGAAACTTGGCAGGCCAGGTCAAATCTTCTTGGCTAAGTACAAGCAGTCTAAAAGCCTGAGGCAGAATCACTTCAATATTCAGAGGTTAGTCTAAGTTGCATAGATTGAACTAATAATGCAGCTACATGCCTGCAGTAACCAGGAGCTGGGGGGAGGGAGGGATGCTAGAGCATGCCTCCCTGTTCTGCTGGAGGAGACAGCTTGGACCAAGGGTAGCCTGCCCACCCTGTAAGGGGATGTTTGCAGAGGAGGTACAAAGCATCCTAGGATGCTGGGGGACTATGAGTTAACTTGAATCTGAAGGGGATTGGGACAGAAGTTCAATAAACTGATTTAACCTAAATCAGTTAAATCTGATATACTACCTCCATCCAAGTTTATCTTAAACTGGTTCCAGCCATTTTGAAAGTGGTTTATGTGCACTGAATGTCTGTTGTGTTACAGATTTGAACTAGTTTCCAATCACTTTTGCTGGTTTGTAATTTCTGTCCGTAGTGGGCTGAATCTGACCCCCTGGTATATGTCACTGACCACTGGTATATGGCTTTCTTGACCCATATGACCCTGAAAGCATTCTTAGAATGAAATTATGGGCCAAATATCAAGATTTCAATAAGTAGTGGAATTTGTCCTGAGTACTGAATGCTTCTTTAAGCCAATGGACAAGGTAGGAGCCTTGTCTTTACATTGTCAAATCTCTAGCATTCTTCTGGCACTACGTAAATTAATATTATAACAATAATTTGACCACCTGACAAAGGGTTTCTGTGCCTCAGGTGAATTAGAATAAAGTGTTATTATTGTCTAATTTAATTTTTATATGGTTTCCCACAGCATTCTCACAAGCAAGTTAAGGAAGTACGGGTTGGATGAATGGATTGTAGGATTGGACCAAACACAATCTCATGAGGTTCAATAAGGAGAAATGCAAAGTTCTGCCCTTAAGGTGGAACAATCCTATGCACAGGCTAAGGACTGACTGGCTGGGCTGCAGTGCTGCAGGAAAGGACCTGGGGGTTACAGTGAACAATAAGCTGAATATGAGCCAACAGTGTGCCCTTGTTGTGGAGAAGGCTAATGGCATACTGGGCTGCATTAGTAGGAGCATTGCCAGCAGATCAAGGCAAGTGATTATTCCCCTCTATTTGGCACTGATAGGGCTACATCTGGAGTACTGTGTCCAGCTTTGAGCTCCCTACTACAGAAGGGATGTGGACAAATTGGAGAGAGTCCCATGGAGAGCAGTGAAAATGATTAGGGGGCTCTGAGGCGAGGCTGAAGGAACTGGGCTTATTTATTCTAGAGAAGAGAAGACTCAGAGGGGATTTAATAGCAGCCTTCAACTACCTGAAGGATGGTTCCAAAGAGAATGGAGCTGGACTGTTCTCAGTGGTGGCAGACAACGGAACAAGAAATAGTGGTTTCAAGTTGCAGCAAAGGAAGTTTAGGTTAGATATTAGGAAAAAACTTTCTCACTAGGAGGGTAGTAAAACACTGGAACAGATTACCCAGAGAGGTTGTGGAATTGCCATCCTCAGAAGTTTTTAAGACCCAGCTAGACAAAACCTTGGAAGGCATGATCTAGCTGAGGACGGTCCCGCTTTGAGCATGGAGTTGGACTAGATGACCTCCTGAGGTCCCTTTCAACACTAATTTTCTATGATTCTAATTTATAGTAATGTACCCTGAAATGCACTTGGTGTTTAGGTTAAATGTCTGTTTCAGAATCACAGATGATTTAAAAGTTGACAGTCCTTGGAGTTTTCTAGATTTAAAAATGTTTTCTTTTGGCCTCTCTTTCCCTTCTCCCCCTTTTTTTCAAGACTGCTGAAACTCTTATTCCCCAGGGAAATCAGTCCCCTGGCCTAAAAGTTAGAGCACGTTTTTGTTCTTCATGTAATTTTTTAGGACCTTACTTTATTACTTAGGTTTTCTATGAGATCAC
>NW_017729025.1:48930102-48935993 GCF_001723915.1 Gavialis gangeticus | reverse complement strand
TGATTCTAATTTATAGTAATGTACCCTGAAATGCACTTGGTGTTTAGGTTAAATGTCTGTTTCAGAATCACAGATGATTTAAAAGTTGACAGTCCTTGGAGTTTTCTAGATTTAAAAATGTTTTCTTTTGGCCTCTCTTTCCCTTCTCCCCCTTTTTTTCAAGACTGCTGAAACTCTTATTCCCCAGGGAAATCAGTCCCCTGGCCTAAAAGTTAGAGCACGTTTTTGTTCTTCATGTAATTTTTTAGGACCTTACTTTATTACTTAGGTTTTCTATGAGATCACTGTTAATTATCTCTGGAGGTAATGATTTGGCAAAGGTTAATGACTTACCTCATATAGGAAAAATTGTAATTTAGTTCTAATTCTAAATGAAGATGTGATTTTTTGTGGGGACAAAATCTTTACAGCTCAACTGGACTTCAAAGGAATATGTCAAAATATGGGATAACCAACATTTCAGTTACAGTGAACAGATGCTCATAAACCTTGACCATTATTATTATTATTATTATTATTTTAAAAAATTAGTGTGAATCATTGTTAAGTTTATTATTTATAAATGTAAACTTATGGCTCACAAAATGAACATAACTTGGTTCATATACAAAAAAATAAAAATGATTTACTCTTCTACAGAAAATTGCAAACATCCCAGGGTTGCCTATTGTCTTGCAAAATTAATGAATGAAAGTTCATAAGACTGCTGGGAAATAGGTGCGTATCCTTAAAAAATGTTATAAACACAGAAAACTGATATGTAGAAAAGTGCCAGTTCCCTTTGTATCTTTGCTTCCCTACCCCAGTGTCATAGGCAAAAGCTGTATGGAGTATAGATATTTATTAGCATGTCAGTAAAAAGCGTAATAGATGGCTGAACAGCTTACTCACGTGGTAGACTCTATAACAACTGTTCAACCATTCACTAAAACCTAAATCAATCATTTACTGACCTTTTTAAATACTGTTTCTAAATGGGTCCTTAATCTAAACTGTGACTTGAAAGATGTAGTAATGCAGGATTTACTTTAATGTATTCATTTTTGTAAAAATACAGATATATCACAGTATACATTGCAAAAGTTTCATGATTAAGTTAAAAACTAAAGTCAATAGAAGATATTTGTGCTGTATATAGAAAAAGTGTCAGGTGACTAAAGACTATTTTTGGTCACCCAAAATTAGATTAAAATCATGATTTAAGAATTCTTGCTCAGCACCTGCCCAGCCCTGGAAGCACCTAACACTCATGAGGTCTTTCCCTGTTTGACCTGGAGGTTCCCTAGGAGCCTGCAGTTCTGCTAAAGTGTGTATTCATAACTGCCCTTTACTGAGCAGAAAGACATACACCTCCTGCTTAAGCTCCATTGGGATTAGGATACAGGGCCTAGCAGCACGGAAGTGCTAAGTGTATGCTCCAGTAAGTAAGTATACTCTGAGAATAACCAATCCACGACAGAACTGGTCCACTTACAGAACTCAAGTTGAAGCATCTTTCTTTCAGAATGGTGATAGTGGTGGTGCCTCTGGCTATTTATAAGCTGACTGGTTAGAATACTTCCCCCAGCAGTGGGAGATCTGGATTCAACTCCTTTCTCAGTCTGAAGGAGTTTGAACCCATGTCTTCTAGGGGTGTGTGAAGTGGGCCATATTCGATTTGGATTTGGATTCAGCCCAATTCAGGGGACAGTGATTCCCTTATCTGGTTTGGATCACTGTCCTGATTCAATTCGGCCAAATCCGAATCTGAAGATTCAGTTCTGATTTGGAAAATCAGTGGTTCAGACACAGACACAGCTTTAAATGTTTTTTCTACATACCTTGGAGTACCAGGTGCGGCTTAGGAACACTGAGATGGTGGGGCAGATGGAGCATCCTACAGGAGCTTGGGGGGGGGTCTGCCACCAAGTGTGTAGGGGACCCCCCTGCACCCCTCTGGCTCAGCGATAGGCCACGGGGGGACCCTGGGTGCCCCTCCAGACCCAGGAGGCACCAATTGCTGATCTAGGGGGCAGAGGGAGGTCCCCCCACACACTCTATGGTGGAACTGGAGGTGCTTCTGGTCCACTTCCAGGTCCACCGCTGAGCACTCTGGGGACCCCCCTGTGTTCCTGTGGGATGCTCCAACCATCCCACCATCTCAGCATTCACAAGCTGCCTAGTACCTTGAGGTATGTAGAAAAAACTTATAAAGCTGTGTCTATGTCTGAAACATTGGGTCTGTCCGAATCTCTCCAAATTAAATTGGAGGCTTCCAATTCAATTTGGAGAGATTAACAGGTCTCCTGATTCGATTTGTTGGCTGAATCTCCTCTGAATCAAATCAGTGACCGAAACTTCACACAACCCTAATGTCTTCCTCATACTAGAGATCCCTAACCACTGGCTAGACATTATTCTAGGCAGGGGTGCCATCTATCCCATGTATTGAAATTGTGTCACAGTGCAACAAGGAATTCCCAGGGTCAGAGAAATAGCCCGCTCTTTCTTTAATTTAGTGATTGGAAACTTAGCTGGGTGGGGAGTCTTCACTTGTGTTCTGTGTTCCAGGGCTTGCTTCTCCAACAGTGTAAAATGCAAAAATAACCTTTGGATCTGAAATTGGAACTCAGCCCCCCTTCCCACCAGTCACGTTCCTTGTTTGCTCTCATCCTGACCCCTGGAATCTCACAATCCTTTGTGCACAGTGACACAACTTCAGTAGGAAGGGTAGAGGATGGTATCAAACAGAAAGGCCTCTGCCTGGTGCTTAGGGCACTCTCCTCTGAACTCATTAATATGGGTTATATGAATCTCTAAGTCTACCACTTCCTGGATGAGTGCTCTAATCACAATATGCTATACACATGCTCTGAGGTGGAGTGGGGGGAGGAGGAGGTGCTTTAATCACAGCAGCTCCAAGAGCTCCTCTAATTAAAGTGCCTGCAGCACCAAGTACATTCAGTGTCCTGCTCTTCAAAATGGTGTTGGGGGCACTTGAACTAAGGCTTATTCAACGAGTTTTAGTTCAAACACCTGTATCACCATTTTGAAGCATGGGGATGCTGAATAGACATGATACTCTAATTAGCACATGTTGGAGCATATGTCTGGCATGTGTATAGGTGCCCTAGGATACTACAGAAAAGGGGGGATTGCAGCACCACCTGAGGTACCTTATTAAGAAGAAGTCCCGTTATTTCCTTGAAGGAAGAGTTGGACACACTTCTCCTATAGAGCAGATTCATAGTGAAGAAAATTACTTCCCTGAAGCCCTGAGTAACTTGACTAAGCTCTGGAGAGCAGATGGTAGCTCAGACCAGGAGTGCAATAAGGAGTAGGTGACCAGGCCACCAACCCTAAGTGCCCATTTAGAGGCCTGCACAAGAAGAGCAGCTGATGCCACCATCACAGCAGGTCTGGCCCTTGCTCCTATCCCTGCTGTTGCTGCTGCTGCCGCCTAGGATATAAACCTGCTATTGCTCAGATGCATCCTAATGCTTATTATTTCCTATCAGCTAGCTCTAGTACATGGGGTTTTTTTGGCTTACCTTTCTAAGGCATCATACTTTCCCCATGCACTGCCGAATCAGTCTCAATCTGTAGCAGAAGACTGAATTCCAATCTAGGGGTCAGACACCTAAAAGTTAGGAGTTGCAGTGCCTAAGTTGTAGGTGCTAAAGTCTTTTATTGGTTATAGCCTCTTGGCTCATTTTTTATCAATATGATACAACCGTGAATATTTTATATAGCATCATGTAGCATTTACACAATATTAATTTATTGCTGCATTATAGCACTTCTATTAATGTATTTTTAATTTCATGGATTGATATGAAAGTCTGAACCAGTTTTGAGTATAACTGAAAGATTTTTTTAAAATGGTTGTTAATTTATTTATTAAAATATTTATTGCTTCATACATTTTGTACTTGGAGGAAAAGTTATGCATTGTTTCCCTTTTTATTTATAGTCACTTTAACTTTCTGTTTGTCTTGCGGAAGACTTGTGTTCTGATTTTGAATAGTGGAAAAGAAGGCAACATTTATAAACCTCACATGCTTTGTTTTTATAGCAAATACAAAGATGTGAAAACTTTCCATTTCATAATAGATTTTGTATTTTTCAAGAAAACCTAATTTGGGTCTGAGCTACTTGACAGTCTCTCTCTCTCTCTCTCTCTCTCTAATCTGGGTAGGCATTTGAAGCATGCTCCATCCACATGATATCTGAGCACCAAATGAAAGATATCTTAGCACCAAATGAAATATCACTTTCAAATGTCCAGGAGGGTGATTATCAACCCTATTTTATATACGATGAAATAAGAAATGCCAACTTCTCACTTTACCACTGCGGTACAACATATATTCCATTTCAGCCGAGCATTATAGATTATATTGGCTCCCCCTTTTCTCTCTGCCATCCCCAATGGGAAACAAACCCTTGCAAAAAAACTCAAAACAAAACAAAACAACCCCTCCAAGCCCTGCCAAAACAAAACCAAAACCAAAGCCAAAAACACACAAACAAAAAACCATGCATTTCAACTTGTGCTTCATACACAATTTTAGTGACAGTTTTACATATATTACTGACACCAAACACATCCAGAGGTCAAATCAGTATTTAAACAGACATTCTCAATGGAAATCAGCTTCAAGTCATTTAGATGTTCTTGCTGTGTGCGGATTCCTCTCCTCTCAGTAATGAACAGTGGAGAAAGAGCTTGAAAACAAAACCTGTAAATACTGATTCTTTCAAACATTTGAAAGCAGAAATCGAACAAATGAGCTTAATTATCTTGTGCTGAACCCTTTCAATGACCAGCAGCAGTGTCTCCTGAAGTATGTTTGTCCAGGAATGACACTACTTCCATTTTCCCTAGAAAGCCTAATTCTATAGCTTGACACATCATTTAGTTTGGACAGTTTTTTTGCTATCCGGCTATAATTTCCCTACGCTTAATTTTAGTTCTTTGTTTCTGCCCTCTTTGATCTTCATGCTATTCCTTTTTCAGTTAATTTCCACTAACACTTAAGATGTGGCCACTTAGTTCCTCTCTTTGACCCCTACATTCATGGGTGGATCTATGACTTTGAAAAGGGGGATGCAGACGGTGAAAAATCCCTACTTTTCAGTTAAGAAAAAGTAACCCCAATTCCATATTTTTCTGTCAGTTAAATGGAGCACCACTAATATATGCAAATACACACACACGCATATATAGTGGCATTTCATTTTAATCATGGAAAAATGTGGATTTGGGGTTACTTTTTTTTTAATCAAAAATTGGAGATTTTCTTTAAGTCAGAGAAAACCAGGATCCCTGCTCATCACACATATTTCTTCAATTAAAAGGAAACTAGAAGCTTTACTGATAACTTAGGGGCTCAGGGCTATATTATTCAGTTTAAGATTGAAGTGGAAACAAATATAAATTTATTGGAATGTACATTAATTTGCTACATAGATTTCATAGATTTCATAGATGTTAGGGATGGAAGGGGCCTTGCGAGATCATCAGGTTCAGCTCCCTGCCCAAAGGGCAGGAAGTCAGCTGGGGTCAGATGACCCCAGCAAGGTGAGCATTCAGGCTTTTCTTGAACATATCCAAAGTAGGTGCTTGCACCTCTTCTGGAGGGAATCTATTCCAGACTCTGGATACTTGGACGGTAAAGAAGTTTTTCCTTATGTCCAGTCTAAAATGGTCTCCAGCAGTTTGTGACCGTTAGACTTTGTCTTCCCTTGGGGTGCCCTGTGTGAAGGAGTGAGAGAGAGTAAACAGAGCCCCTGGGGTGCTTATGTGCTGAGCAGCTGATACTAAGGGGCCAGGGCTATATTATTCAATTTAAGATTGAAGTGAAAACTGTCCCGGAGTTGGTTAACCAAACTCACGGTGTCACGGTTGG
>NW_017729025.1:48928484-48930091 GCF_001723915.1 Gavialis gangeticus | reverse complement strand
GTTGCCAGCACCTCTCTAGAATTTTGCTTGGACAAAAACAAGTATAACTTTATTGGAATGTACATTAATTTGCTACATAGATTTCCTAGATGTTAGGGATGGAAGGGCCCTCATGAGATCATCAGGTCCAGCTCCTTGCCCAAAGGGCAGGAAGTCAGCTCAGCAAGGTGAGCATTCAGGCATTTCTTGAATATATCCAAAGTAGGTGCTTGCACCTCTTCTGGCAGAAATCTATTCCAGACTCTGGATACTCAGATGGTAAAGAAGTTTTTCCTTATGTCCATTCTAAAACTGTCTTCCAGAAGTTTGTGACCATTAGACCTGGTCTTCCCTTGGGGTACAATCTTCTGAGAGGAGTGGCTGAGCATTCCTGCAAGCTGATATTGTTGATCCTGCCAGAGAAATGCTGCAGGAGCAACCAAAAAGAGGAGGCATGCGGAGGTATGCCTACATGAGGATTTTGGAAAATACTGAAATGGAGTAGCTGCTGAGGATCCTGGAGGGTAGCAAGGAAGACTTCTTTCTCAGGTTACAGCCTCCCTAGTGGGGCTTTGCTTTGCTGGGAAGAGGGATCCTACCGGGGACTGTATATGCTCACCAGTAGACTTGTGCAGATCTGTACTGAGCAGCATTAGATTGACTGTTCTTTTTTAATATGAGAGATTGATCCCAAGGTAAAGGGGACACGGACTGAATCTAACGAGAGACTGAAACAGTTGTGTTTGGGGTGTCTGAGCCCAATCCAAGGCCATCCTCTGGATGGGGTGTGTGTTGGACTAAGACTGCAGTGGTCTAGGTGGCAGGCTACAGAGGGCTGAGTGTTAGAGAATTGGGTAGCATCAAAACCAGGCTGAAGAGAAACTTCGAATTCCATCTGGAGTGGGTAAGGTGGGGTAAGGGGGAGGTTTGGAGCCCCACAGAAGAAGACACAGATCGAGACCTGAAGGATCATCTCGGGGTATTGCTTCCTATTAACATTGTACCAAGAAAGTCATGGCAGAAGAGACAAGTAAGATCAGTCTTCTGGCAGGCCAGGTGGTCTGAGATTGAGGTCCATCTTGTCATTGCCTGTAGGTAAACAAACTCTTGGCAGTGGCAGTAAGCCCTATAATACCTACAGTCATCACACCCTGGTGAACAGGCTTTCTCCCAGTTCCTGATGCACACCTCTTATATACTGCCATCAAATTCCCCCTGAGCCTTCTCTTCTCCAGGCTGTCAGCCTCTCCTCATAAGTCCTGCTCTCTTGACCTCTAGTCATGTGCATGGCTCTCCACTGGAATCTCTCATATATTATGCATAAAAACACAACAAACTAGGCAAAAAATAATAAAAAGTTGTTGCTTCATTAGTCCTATAGTCATTAGAACAAAATATACATCTTGTTTCAGATTCATAAATAAAAATCTACATCTTGACAGTGTACTCAACACTTCTCTGAAAATTATTTTTACACTTGAATTAACAGTCACCTGAGTTAAGGTTCCCATACCTGAGTTACTGTTTCATATGAGTTACTGTTTTTAGCTAGAGTTAAAGCCAGTCTCCACAGCTGTGAAATAGGAGCTACATTACCAGAAGCAACTTACAGAGAGCAGAATTGAAGA
>NW_017729025.1:48916810-48923484 GCF_001723915.1 Gavialis gangeticus | reverse complement strand
ACAGTCACCTGAGTTAAGGTTCCCATACCTGAGTTACTGTTTCATATGAGTTACTGTTTTTAGCTAGAGTTAAAGCCAGTCTCCACAGCTGTGAAATAGGAGCTACATTACCAGAAGCAACTTACAGAGAGCAGAATTGAAGAAGAAAGGATAGTTTGATTAATGGAACATCAAGACCATTAAAAAGGAGAGATGGTTGTTAACACCTATGGAATGAAGAGATTAGGAGTAATCAGGTAGATTATAAGGAGTCATGAAGTCAATTGACTCCCATACTTCGTCCTGATTAGAAATTCTTCTGCCACTGACAGGCAGTTGGTTTTAAACTTTGGGTGGACCAGGAATTAAAGAGGGGTGCAATTCGTATCCTCCTGTTCCAAATGCAGAAACTGAAACCACTCACACTAAAGGACACTCTTTATTAGCTGTTGGCCATGTAAGTCTTATGAGCAGAGCTGTGTGAATACTACTTTTATCCTGAAAGTATTAATTTACATATCTAAAAAAATGTACTTTGTTCCTTTTGTGTTTACTTTCCAGGCTGGGAGGGAGGGAGAGGGATGAAGTGTTGGTGAATGAAGAGATACATGCCATATGATTGATGTAGCCAAAGAAAACTGACCACATTTGGCATTTCAGCTAGCAAAGCTGAACAGCCAGATGTTTGGGGATGAGCTACAGAACTTGTTTGGGTGATGTGCTGGAATTGCAAATAAATTCAAGGAAATGATGGGTTGTTCCATCAGGCAAAAACTAGCATATTCATTGCCAAATTTTACATAAATCAGTGATACACAATTGAACAGTTGACTCCATCTAGTAGAAGATACTAGAGGGAACACACTGGCTGACTGACCACAATCTATGTCTTAGTCATGCTCCCTTATTTCTTATTAATTTGTTTTTATTGTTCTCCGTGGTCACACCTACATGAGCAGTGGGGTGAACAGTTGTTACTGCACAGTCACTTAGTACTTGCATAATCAAGTACTACATGACTGTGTAGTAACCAGCGTTACTGCACAGTAGCGTCCCTACATAGTTTTTTTCAGACACTACTGGACAGGTAGACTCATCCAGTATCACCTTCAGTTTTTCCACCTGTTTATGATATTGAGCTGCCCAGGTCTCAATGCAGTCTCAGGGACTGAAAAGAAGACTCTCTCATTATTCCATTGTTATATGTTGAGAAGATTTTCAGTTACTCACAGCCCAGAAGAGAGAATCTCAAATGTTATCTTCTCAAAGCAGCCTTGATATTCATTGCTCCAGTGTGCCTCTAATCCCCCAAACTTCCTCTTCTACAAAGGACTAACTCTTAAAGCAAAATTGGAAAGAGTGTAAGTGCAAGCCCATCTGTAACAGGGAACCATAGTCCTGTTACTAAGAGACAGGGTGGTCCGTGCCCAGTGGTGAGGACCCTATGAAATTATACACCAAGTGGGGCCTGTAGACTATAAGGTGCATCAGACAGATAAACAAAAAAAGAAGCAAGTATGCCACGTCAATATGTTGAAGTGGGAAGAGCGAGAGTGTATGTACCTAGCCCTTCATCCTGAGTAATTAGAATTGGGACCCTCTTTGACAGAGGGAAGTGGACTGGGTGATGTAGAACTGGCCCTGTGACTATCTGAAGAGCAGAGAAGACAGGCCGCTAGTCAGGGAATATGGAGATGTGTTCTAGGAAACTCCTGGAGAAGCTTGGGGTGTGGTACACCAGATAAAAACTCCTCCGGGCCAGGTGATTCATGGGAACTGGAGATGGATTCCATAGTGACTGCAGAGCCAGATAAAAATGGAGATTGAGATGATGCTGGAGAAAGGCATCATATGCGAGTCCCACAGTGACTGGCATAGCCCCATCATAGCAGTGCCCAAGCCTAATGCGAAAATTCATCTGGAAGGTAAATGCAGTAGCTATGTTTGATGCCTATCCAATGCCAAGAGTAGATGAACTAGTGGAAAACATTGGGAAAGCTTGCTACATTTCCACTTTAGACACGACAAAAGGTTACTGGCAGGTCCCAGTAGCACCTGAAGATCAAGAAAAGACAGTGTTTGCCACCCCTTGGCGTCTCTTCCAGTTCCAGCACATGCCATTTGGATTACGTGGAGCTGCAGCTACATTTCAGCGTCTAATGGGCAAAGTTTGGCTTCCCATGGGGGTTACACCATGGCTTACATAGATGGTATAATTATATACACTGAAGACTGGGATGAACACCTTACTGCACTGAGAGCAGTAATGCAAGACTTGAGAAGGACCAGGTTCACAGCCAATCTGAAGAAATGTACCATAGGGAAAGAAGAAACACAATACCTTGGGTTACTAGTAGGAAGCAGGAGGGTGAAACTGTTGTTAGACAAGGTGGAGGCATTGCGAAAGTACTGAGCTCCTCATACCAGGAAACAAGTGAATACTTTGATGGGGCTAGCTAGTTATTATAGAAGGTTTGTACCTCACTTTGCAGACTTAGTAGTGCCTTTGATGGAGATGATAAAGGCGGGGGCTCCAACTAAGGTGAGATGGACACTGGATGCAGAAAAGGCATTTCGAGCGATGAAGGACGCACTATACTTACATCCCCTACTATATACACTGGATTTTAATAAACCTTTCATGGTGCAGACCGACATATCAAATGTGGCTATTGGAGCGGTGTTGGTCCAGAGAGAAGGAGAAGAAGAATGCCCTATAGCCTACATAACTTAGAAATTAAACCCACCTGAATGGAATTATGCCACGATAGAGAAAGAGTTGAAACACTACAATATTATCTGTTAGAGCGGCGGTTCATGCTGATCACTGATCATGTGCCTCTACGCTGGCTACAGAGCATGAAGATGGACAATGGTAGAGTGATGAGATGGGCCCTTAGTCTGCAACCATATTGTTTTGGGGTAGACCATCGCCCAGGAACCCAGAATATAAGTGCCGATTTCTTCTCAAGACAATACGAGGAAGAAGAGGGGCTAGGGGAAAAAGAAGGACCCAGGACAAGACAGAAGAGAGGGGGTGTGTAACAGTGAACCTTAGCCCTGTTACTAAGAGACAGGGTGGTCACTTTAAATTCAGAACCTTCCAGTCACAGCCAGCCGGTCAAGTAGAGGTTAAGGCTCAAGCCCTGCCAGCTGTTCAGGTGACAGGAAGAGGAAGGCCAGGAACCTACAAATGGCAAGTGGAGAAGGCCAGAGGGGCAGCAGGGAGAAGGACTCCGAATGACCATGGTGCCATGGCTGCAGTCTCTGTCGGAAGACTATGCCGTGCTGTCAGTCACCCTCATGATCATCTAAAGTAAGCAGGCATGTTGCCTCTCTTGTTTCTGTATTATCATTTTTCCACTACATGGCTTTAGAAGCCTATGTTTTGTGTTGAATGTTAAGACCAGTGGTTTGGGGGAGGGTATTTGGGGAAGGAGGAGGCCTCATTGGGGGCCCACTGTAGTGTGGAGACCCCAGCACCAGAGAGGGCACATTATTCAGAGGTGAGCTGACCCTAGCACCAGAGAGGGTGCAGTATTTGGGGGTGAGCAGACCCCAGTGCCACAGAGGGTGCAGGAGCCCTACTGAGGGTTTTTTTTGAGAGCTAGGGCCTGGGAGTCAAACCCTGATTAGTGGGTTTTTTTTGACTGCCACGCCTAACTAAAGAGAGAAGGGGTAGGCTCACAGTGGCTGAGACCCCAACATAAAGAAGGATTTACAAATACCATCTGCGAGGCTTGGTCTGCGATGTAGGGGAGGAACAGAGCTGCAGATGGCACCCTCTGGCATTGGGGCATATAATGGGCAGCCTCCTGCTTAATTACCAACAATTAATTAACAACAAGGCATGGTAGACAAGAAGGTGGGAGGTTGGCCCATAACAGGTGGGTGGGGCCACCAGTAGACGGATGCCAAGCAGGTCCCCCCCGTTACACCATCACTGTTGTTTACTTCATCCGATTAGCAGTGCTCAATTGTGGGTTTGTTGTAAATCTTGTACTACTGGCTGATAATGGAGATGGCCTTTGGGCTGCAATGGTAAGAGTCTGGTCTCTTGAAGAAAGATGAGTTGAACAGTAGTTGTGGTTGTGTAGGGCTGAAGGGCCAATATGTTCTACACTATCACTACTGTGAAGCCCAAGGTAGTTATAGATTTATTGCATATAAAATCATTGGGAAAACTAATTGTAATAAACACAGCATTGATGAGAAGTTCCTGATTTTTTTGTACTACAATTTTTTTTTTTAACTTAAATGGACTATAGACACCTAAATTCTTTTTTGAATCTAGTCCCAGGTGCTTTAAATTTAGGTGTTGTAGAACTTGCTTTGTAGGCACCTATGTCTCTTTTTGGACATGACGCTAAATATGTTTGACTATCCTGTCCAAATTATTTCCCACAGAGTCCTTTAATAGTCTATAATTGGTTGTAAAACATCCTCTAGCTCTCTCAGCCAATCAGAATATAGCTTTTCAATACTGCTGTCACTTCCAAAACCCATCAAGTAAAATGATTAAATCTGCATCAATCATGGAGTATAATTAATCAATAGCATATAACAGATGATGCAGTGCTGATTAATTTGCAGTTTAGGTGCATACATCTCCTGCTTCCAGCTTACCTGAGAAGTATATTAATCAGTCCAGCCATACAGAATGCAGCATGTTTAAGCAAAGCTATCTTAGTTAATTCTATCATCCGTGTCACTCAAGTATCCAATTCTACCTCAAATCTTTAAAACTTACATCCTTGCAACATGCCTTGGCACCTTAATGTTAGGGGAATGGAAGGATTGTTTAATCAGAATGAAGGAATGTAGCAGTTACAACCCAATTCAGATGCTTTACCCTGTATTTCATCATATTCCCTGTCTAATTTTATTAATCTCAAATTACTTTTACCTTTTGCTGCTGCTTGTGCTATTCAGAACTCCTGTTTCCTGGCCTAGCCTGCATTTTTCAGTATTTCTCCTTTAATAATCCTATTGAATTCTGGCAGGATTTATAGAAGTATGAAAGAGGAGGAGAACAGAGGCAGAGGGGCTTCCTGTGTAGCTTTAGTACCTTGTGTTTGTGCTACTCTAGAACTGTGAACAAGTGCTGCTAACCAGATGGTTTCTTTCTCACCTAGGGAGAACTCACCCTGTGATGGGATGTTCTGGTTCAACATCTCCAGTTTGTCTTATACTATACTAAAAGAAGCTCCCTGATCAGATCTGTACTCAGTGCCAGTGCTTTTTACTGTATATTAAAGTTCAAAGTGAAATACAGGGAAGTTGGTTGGTATATAAGGACGGAGTAAGGGGAGGCAGCATTCATGGAAAACAAGAACTTCAAAGTTTAAGTCCTTCAAAGCATTACAGTGCCATAGCTTTGCATAGAAAAATGTAAAAGCCTCAATAAAATAATCACAGCAGTGAAGATGCTTTGGATACCATAGGAGTTAGTGAGGGTGAAGCCCAAATTTGGTTTAGAAAAGCAGTGAAAAACTGCTTTTAGAAAAGCAGTGAAAAACTATTATCTGCATTTTTCAAAATGTTGTGAGTCTATAAGACTAGTCTGGAAGTCACTAAAGCAGCTTGGCTTGCAATAGGAGAGAACTTCCAATTCCAGGAGATTTCAGAGACAGATAACAACATGTAAAACAAAAGATGAGTTTCAAAAATGTTAACAGATTACCACTGTCTAGTAGGCCTGTGGGAAGCTTCAGGTGCTGATTTGATTCGGACAAGATTCAGCCCAATTCAGTGGCCAAATCTGAATCGAATTGGGAGACCAATAAAAAGGTCTGAATTGATTCGAAGCACTCCAAATGGATTCAGAAAAGATTCAGAGAGCTTCAGAGATTTAGGCAGTCTCTGCTTACTGCAGCAGGGAGCTAAACCCAGACTCCATGCTGGTGTGTAGCGGATGGGGGAGCACGGGGGCTGGAGGAGTGGGGAGGAGACCATGGGGGGACCCCCACCAGGCCCCATCCCTTGCCTGCTCCCCTAGCCCCCCCTGAGTGGCCACCAACCCCTGCCCGCTCTCCTAGCCCCATCAATGGCTATCTCACCTGGTCCCAGGTCTTGGGTCTCGGGTCTTTAAAAAAAAAAAAGCCCCCACTCACTGGCTGCTGCAGCAGTGTCACAGGTTCTGAGGGCTTGTGGCAGTGAGGATTGCACCCCTGTCTGGCAGGAGCTGGTGAGTTTGGGGCTTTTTTTTCTTTTAAAGAGCTGGAGCTGGGGCCGGGTGGGGCAACCATTGATGGGGCTGGGAAAGTGGGTAGGGGATGGGGCCAGTTTGAGTCAGAGGTACATCTGATTTGGCAGTGGAAAAATCTCTGAATCAGATTCTGCTGATTCGATTTAGGATAGTGATTCGAATCACCGGATTGAATCACTGTCCCCTGCATCGGCTGAATTTGAATCAGAAGTGAATACTAGCCACTTTGCACAGGCCTACTGTCCAGCAGCAAGAATAAGACTGAAGAGGAGGGTGCACTGACAACATCTCATTAACATGATGAGGTTTGATCTTGAATCTTTGAGAAGATCATCAAGGAGCACATTTGTGATGGGCCGGCATCAGAAATGATGCTCAGGGGCAATCAGCATGGATTTATTAGGGGGAGATCATGTCAGACCAACCTGATTGCCTTCTACGATCAGGTCACAAAGGCCATGGATGCAGGTGTCGCGGTGGATGTAGT
>NW_017729025.1:48908376-48916729 GCF_001723915.1 Gavialis gangeticus | reverse complement strand
GGCTAGGAGCTGGAACCAACTTCCAAGGGAAGTGGTGCTGGCCCCTACCCTGGGGGTCTTTAAGAAGAGGCTGGATGCCTACCTGGCTGGACTCGTTTGAGTCCCGTTTCTCTTTTTGGGGTTTTTTGTTGTTCTCCCGCCCTGGCGGGGGGTCGGGCTAGAAGATCTACTAGGTCCCTTCCGACCCTTAATCTATGAATCTATGAATCTATGAATCTTCATAAATGATCCCATGCCATATTTCTTTGACCCTATACACGTAAGCCCAGAACTAATTGGCATTTTTTTAAATGAAACATTTTCCCGGTGAAAATACTAGTTCTTTAAAACCAAAACCATCTATAGGAAAAAGTTGGTTTTGAAAGAATTCATTGCATTTATGTGTTCACACGTATGTACACACATATACACACATACCCACAGTAAACACACTCCCCCTGGGTCAGAAGCCCAAATCAGAAAAGACAGAAAATAGAAACCTCAAAAGCAAAATGGAATATTTTGAAAGCAGCCAAACACAATGTTTTTTTGACTGGACTTTTTTTTTTCCCAGATGATCTTTCAAATAAATCTGCAGTGAAAATTACTTTAGATTTCAGATTTCCATCCCAGCTTGAGATGGAAAATTATCTTGAAGTTGAAAAAAAATTCCCATGTAGGAAAACCATTTTCGGCCAAGTTGTAATTGGGGATGTACATGCATATGTGAGGAGGTAATTGTTTTAAAGTGGGTGTGTCTACACGTGCCTTAGATTTGGGAGCAGTTTACTTGCAAGCAAACTACTCACAAGTAAATGCTCCCAGGCAGGCTTCTACACATGTAGGGAAGCAGGAGCAGATTTGCTGCTAATGGCAGCAAACTACTCTTGCTTTCTGGACCCTGCAGTGAGCCCCTGCTGCCTCCAGGGGGAGCTCTAGACTCCGCCTGGGTACCAGAGTAGGGATTGGCAGGGAGCACTGGGCCAGGAGACAACTGTCTACTGGTCAGGGATGGGACATTGCTCCCTGCCCCTGTGGGGATGCCTGCTGCTGGGGTGGGGACAGTGTTCCCCTGCCCTGCCAGCAGGGAGCAACCAGCCCTGGCTCCCTGATTGGGGCAGGGGACTTGAAAAGAGCTGTAGGAGAGAGGCAGGTCCCAGCCCTCTGCCCCGATCTACTGGTGGAGAAGTTAACAGCAACCCCCAGGGTAGGCAGGGATTCCCTAAGATTCATAGCAAGCCTGATCTCTCCATTAATTGGTTATTTGGATTGATGCAAAGTGGCCAGAGCTGAATGTAGACATTTCCATTTCTTCCCCCACTGCTCAACATCACTCCTGCCATCTCAAAGCCATATCACTTCAGCTCTAGAAGTGGCCTGGGCCATGGCAGCTTTATGGTCCTGGGTTTTGAAACATCATAGAAAATGTGGCAGGAAAAATCTAAATAATTAGAAAGGCTGCAGTTACCTTCTCCTTGCTGTGCTTTTTGATAAGCATCACAAATCTTTACCCCAACAGCTCTGTTTTGTTGATCTCTCCTGATCTAATAAGCCAAGGATAATACATATGCTCTGGAAATATCCAACCACCTGACCCTTCATTAGGTCATGGAATCCTGGCTTTGCTTGTAATAAATTACCATTTCCATTCACATAATCCTTTATAGCAAAGCACTTAAGCAATTATCCTTCAAAAATTAGTCGGTACCAAGAGTCATTAACAGGTTTGTAGGTTAATGACCCAAGACCCCATCTGCCTGAGACCCCTATGAAATTGAAGTAAAGGGCTTAAAGTTTTCTTTTTGACTGCATATTAATAAGTAGATAGAGCCAGAAGGAAGTGGAGAGCAAAGCTGCTAGCAGGCAAAGAACCTGGATTTTGCTACCTCTCTGCGTGTATGTTTATGTAATTACTAAAGCATATTTAAAATAAGGGACTGAATGGTTCCAGTGACTTGATGGAATATGGGGGGCACTAATTTTGGTGCATGACAGAATGCTGATGGTTGAAAGTTGTTACCATCCGATAACCAGCTAACTGACCATCTGAAATAAATTGATGGTCAGAATCCGGTTCCCAATAGAGAGTTTTCAAGATACCACAGAATTAGTATCATTAGCATCACAGTCTCAGCAGGGAATCCTAAATTGGGCTGAGCCATGTGTGGCAGGGCACTGGTTGTGCCTGCTACTTTATGGACTGGGCCAGGGAGGGGCAGGTGCCTGATGAGGGTGGCTATTTTAAGGTCCAGCTCCCTGAGGTGAGGGCAGTTTGTGATCAGCCAGCAGAGGAGAACCATCTCTCTGCTGAGCTCTGCCAGGAACATCTTGGAGGTAAGGATGGGGCTCTGGGGATGGCTTGGAGGTCACATTGGTCCTGGGCATGACCTAAAACTGCACCCTGCTGGGGCAGGAAGGCCTGGCGGGGCTGCTGGTGGTGCGGCAGTTCCCATGTAAATGCCAGGAGTGAGCACCTCCCTGGTGTAAAGCGGGTCAGGGCACCTTAACCCCAGCCTCCACCTTTGAGTGGGTTATATAATGCAGGGAAGGCAAGGTAAGCTTCTTGAAGTGATTGAGCCTGCTGTGAAGCACCTGAGCTGGGAATGGGGGAACTCCATACTGCTTAAACGTGACCCGAGGGACTTTGACTGGTCCATGCTGTGTCCAGGACCCAAAGGGGGTTTGAAAGGCCAAGGTGGCCCACTGCAAGGAATGCCCAGAGAGAATCTCAGGATCCTGACTGGCCTGGGATGGGGCCAGGGTCTAAGGGGGAGCCGAAGGTCCTAGAGAGGGTACTATAGCTAATGCAGTGAAGGGGATGGCTGAGTTAGCTGCCTGGGATGACATCTGTGATGCTTGGGCCACAGTTTGGGGTGGAACGGAGTTGCGGATATTCCCATAAACATTGGGGTTCAAGATGGGCAGCCTCCCACCAAATTAACACCTCAATACTATTACATCAAGGTGTGGCAAGCAAGGTGGGTGGCTGGCCCATAGACAGGAGGCAGGCTGTTGTGAAAGCCTGCCCCTGTCACATCATAGACTATGCAGTGGCAGTTTGCTTTTCCAAAGAAAGTATGAGGTATGTTGGTGAGGTGTATTGTGGGCAACTCATGTGCTGCTGTTGCACCTCATCTGTGCACCTTCTGAAGACATAAGTGCTAGAGAAAATTGTCATGCTTGACAGGCCTAAACCCCAATCATTCACATAAACCACTCCCAGCAGAATACTATGGACCCTCCTTTTAAAATTGGATTATAAAATTGTATTACAAGTGCAGCAAGACTGCTAATTACTCTGAGTAGCTCCAGTGCCATCACTCATTTCCTACTAATCAAAATGCAGTGTGTGCTGGGGTATATTTATGTTTCACAGTTCTGAATTTACTGTTACTGTGCTGTAGCATTCTTCAAAATAAAGTGCTTTGCTCATTGCTTTTTTTTTTTTTTTGGAGTTGTCTCCAGGATGCCCTTGTAACTGAAAAGACTTAATAGGTTTTGTGGCTGTGAATTATTTCCATGAATACTTGAGTACATAACATTATGTGTACTGGAACTGCTCAGCCTTTTCAGCTAATCAGTACAAGCCCATATAGCTTATTAAATAATTTGTTCAGCTTCACAATTTATCTGCCTGTTCATGTCTGATCTCAGCCCATCTAGTATTTGAAAGCCTAATGCATTAGAGATTTCCAGCAATATAAACTATTCAGCCTGGGTGCCCTACCCTTGATAATGGATGGTCTTGCCAGTACCCCATTCTTGGGGAATTTTTGCTTTGTCTGTTCTTAACTTAATGAATAATCTATATGGGGAGGCAGAGTTAAAATCAAGTATGTGATTAGGGAAGCTGATCTTTGATGTTTCCAGTCAGGTTGCATTCCAGGTGCTGGAGCAGCAGATGCATTGTTTTCCTCTCAGAATAATGAAGCTAATTTGATATGACTTGGACAAGAAAGAATTTTTTACAGTTTGATTAAAAAATTACAGTCCCTGACACAGAGAATCAAAGGAGCCAATTTTGTACACTTGGAGGACTGAGGGGACATGGAAAGTGGGCTGAGCAAGAGTTGGGGGAGGTTGAGTACATGTCTGATGAAGGTACATTACCTTCCTATGTTTGACCAGAGGCAAGAATTTCTTAGGGTAATATATTTATTGGACCAACTGCATAGTTGGGATAGAGTTAGACAAGATTTTGAATGCAAGGTATTCTTCATCAGGTTTGACTTCCCAGTCCCATTCATGGAACTGTGAACAGCTCAGAAGTGCATGCAGCTTGTAATCTTTAGCGAAAAAGGAGGATAAAATAACTGGCTATAGCTGTGATACTTGAATCATATGTAGTCTAGTCTGTGCTTCCATTATCACTGCCACATTTAAATGCTGTCTGGTAGTATATTAATTAACCTGACCATTACCTCTCATGTGGTCTTTGCTTGAGAAAAACAGGTGTGCCCTTTAATGCTTCCTATGATTTTAGACATCATGGTAATACTAGTCCCTGATCCTAATCTGCTATGTACTGGGGTGTCCTTGTGCCAAAGCAGAATCTTTTACAAATCAGTAGAGGCCCAGGTGGGTGCAGAACAAATAGAAATCAGATCAGAATCAGACCTATTGTCTTGGTAACCTCAAGCATCTTATTGCTGAGAGAGACTATTTTTTTAAAATACGGTTTGGTATCTGGCTTTGGGGAGTTACCACATCTAGAAAACAGACATCTCTACATCTATGTAGGTTTGAATAGGGTCCCATCATGTTTGTACTTGATCATCAAACTCAAACAGGACAGGGACCAGATTTGCTGTTTCAGAGGAAATTCTGCTACTTGGACTTTTTTCTCCATTCTGAAATGTAATAAAACCAAAACATTTCATTTATTTTTTAGTCTAAAATATTCTCCATTTTTGTCTAGCCTGTGGTTTGCTTTTTTATCAATTAGAAAAATGCACCAATTTCAATTTAGTTTTCTTCTTTCTATCTGTACAGAACTGATAAACTTGATAAACATAAAATGAAAGAATAAATGCTGAAAAAGGTAGGCTTCCTCTTTGCAATGTATTCATGAGTTCCTTTTCAGATCTAGCTTTGCTTATCTTAAGACTTAGGACTTTTTAAAATAAAAAATGCATATAGAAAGATTAGGCTGTTCCACTCACCCTTTGCTGAAGCTATTGCCTAGAATAACCTCACATAACATCTAGTTTGTGGTGGACCTGAGAGCAGCTCAGGTATGCTAAAGACAGAATGCTAATACTTGGTAGGCGTCTGTTCCTTTCATATTATTGTTTTAAAAGGAAGACATGGGGAATGGCTATTGTATGCTGGAAAGGCTCAGAAATGGCTTTCAGACCACATAATAGAAAAAGAGTAGGCTCTGTGGGAGTGAGAAAGAGAGTTGCTATTGATATCAAGAAATGACTACCAAGTGAGATACTATCTGGAGTCTGGCTGTAAATAAAGTGTCCATTTGAGAAACAGATGTGTAGAGGAGAAATAAACTAAAGCCCTGGGGGCTTCTTCAGTCTGGCATAACTTCAGTTCCATAGGTCTATGATTCCATCAAACTACAGTGATGTTTAAGACACTGGATCTTCTTCAGGCCTGTAGTTAATGTGTTTCCAAAAAGGGAATCTGTTTTGTAATGCATCAATCCAAATCTTGGAGTTGAAATGTAGAGTGATGAAAATGATGTAGTAGGATCATATAGTTAGGTTAAATAAACTTGCATGAGTAGCATTGTACTCAACTGGATGTAGCAAGAGTCAATAATAATAATAATAATAATACCTTTTATAACATGCTTTATATCAGTTGACATCAAAACACCCTATAAATGAGGTAAGCATTATTATCCCCATTTTACAGAGTGAAAATGAGACCCATTTGGTGAGGTCTTATGTTCTATTCCTGGCTCTGATATTGATGCAAGTGGCCTGTAGCAAGGCATTTTGGGCTAGATCCAGTAAAATACATAGGATTCTCAACACTGCTTTAGTAGCTATGGTTTTCTGTACTGTGTAAGAAGCCCTTCATAATGGGACCCAGAACAGTGAGCATACTGAATGAAGAGTGATGCAGTGAACAGGAAATGCTAAACAAAGAGGTATGTGTGAAAGTCCAGCCCCTTCTGGAGGTCAGGTAGGGCTATAGGAAGATATCTCAGTTACTTGGGATACACACCCAGAATCCTATTTTAAATGTAGGAGCATCCAATCACTTTGTCAAAGAATAGAGAAGAACTCATTCTTTCCTTTTAAAGTGCCATACTAATGCTGGTTTGAACACAATTCCAATTTATGGCAGATCTCAGTTCAAACTCATATCTTTCATCCCCCAGAGGCTATGAAGTGGAGTCTTTTTCCACTCTGCTGTTGAAGCTGTGCCACAGGTCAGCAGAGAATACAAGAAGAATACAGCTGAGCTACTCAGGCTCGTATTGACTGGCCTAATGAACCTCAAATTCTTTGCTCTAGCAGCACAACCCCACTATGGAGGGTGGAGTGTGCTCCCCTGCCCAGTCTTATCTTTAATTTGGTGGTTGGTTGGGACACTCTGCTGAAAGGTGTGAGATGTAGGCTTGAACCTTTGGGTTGAAAAAGGGATTGAACTCCGGTTCAGTACTGTTGGGTCAAGTGACTTCCACTAAGTTATTTTGTTAAGGCACCAAACGTATTGTGTCTTTCTTCTTCAGGTGGCTGCTGTAACATTTTATGAGAAACCCACTCAGAGCAGTGGGTATGAAGCATGCTCCCAGAATGCCAAATGAGCCCCACCAGGGAATTCAGCAGAGGAATGCCTCATTCCTGGATCTCAGCTGGGCATATGTGGGGAGACAGGTGCTGAGTTGCACAGACTAGGACAGTTCTGAGCATGCACAAAGCAGAACTGCAAGTGCTAAGAACTTTGCAGTTATTCAGGGAGGTGTTTAACACATTTATGTCACAGCTAAATGGAGGCTTTTGAGTTACAATTTTGAAAGTAGGTGACCAAATTCCACCTAACTTGTGCCTTAGTAACCCAAGTCCTTTATGGGATCTAGCCCTTAATTTCCTGTCTGTGCATGTAAAAATAGGGCCGATAGCACTTATCCAATTCCATACGGTGCTTTATAGGATCTCAAGGTACTGAAAGAAAAATTATAATGAATATTATTATGGTTTAATAAACCTCATTATGTGGGGTGCCTGGGGTATAAATACCTAGAAAGCCCACCTACTCCAACAGAAAAGTCTTTGGTGACTTCAAATAGGCTCTTGTTTGAAGGGGAATCTGCTTTCACAATGCTGTAGTTGCTGATGTGGCATAATGGATGATTCAGGTCTCTTGACAGGGGCTTTGCTCCTTAATCTGTGAGTCACCAGCAAGGTTGACCGACATTCCTGATTCATGAGTCGAAAAAGCAGCCTTCAAGACTGTGCCTGCAGCTTTTTACACACAGGTTTTTTGCATGGTACAAAACTCAGACTGGCCTGACTATACTTGGGAAATAATACTTCTTCATTTTTTAATTTAACATGGCTTCTGATTTCATGGCTGCTGTACATTTTGAGGATGCGATGATAGTTAAAACCATTAGCGTTTAATAAAGGAAAGCTGTCTTTCCCTAGCTATTATACCAAGAGTCTGAGGAATGCAAGTCTAAAACCGTGATCTTGAAAATCCCTGATCAGCTGCTGCCTAATCCTGGAGCCACCTAAAACCCGATGAATGCCCAGAACTGCTCTAGGATCTTGAAACAGATGAGGCTTGACACCTTTCTCACATCTGAGCCCAGTCAGAATCCAGAAAATAAACCTTCTATTGTTTAAGTCCTTCATGTGCCTTAATCAGGCAGGCACTGAATTCACACATACAAGATCAGGCTTCCTACAAAATGCATTTGCAAATGCTGCTTTCTTTTGAAATGGCACTAGTGGTACTCATACCCCTCTTATTTAATAAGCTAGTGATTAGACTACCAAATCTAGGCTTCTCACTTCCCATGTGAGTGTTTAAAGTATTAAGGGTTTCAAACCCATATCTCTCACTTCTCAAGACTATGTTTAACTAGGCTTCTTAGAGATCTCACACTGTTTTGTATAAAGGCTTTTTTTGGTACTTTTATTAACATTTAGACAACAAAAAATATTAGTTGATGTTAAAATAATTATCTGATTTATGCAAGTTTTGAGATGCTCAGTAACAGCCAAGTACTCAGCTGGATGTAGAGAGGCCCCATGGCTTACTGGGTAGGGCCTTGGACTGGAAGTTGGGACTATGAGCTGCTCTTGGTTCTGCCATGCATCTCCAGCGAGCTTCACCTCCACTGCCCCTGTTTCCCATCCTAGACTTTGTCTATACTACTTCTTTAGAATATGATGCCCTCTGA
>NW_017729025.1:48885622-48903376 GCF_001723915.1 Gavialis gangeticus | reverse complement strand
CTCAGCTGGATGTAGAGAGGCCCCATGGCTTACTGGGTAGGGCCTTGGACTGGAAGTTGGGACTATGAGCTGCTCTTGGTTCTGCCATGCATCTCCAGCGAGCTTCACCTCCACTGCCCCTGTTTCCCATCCTAGACTTTGTCTATACTACTTCTTTAGAATATGATGCCCTCTGATCTGGACAGTTTTTCTCAGCGTGTTTGTACAGTGCCTAGCAAAATGGACATCTGGCTTGCGATGGAACGTGTAGTTTTACCTTATGAAAACAGCATGTATCATCCAGGTGCCATATTTGTCCCATCCCAGCATGTCCTGTGGGACAACCAACATGGATGCCTTTTTTGCACTGACCATGAGAAGGCTCTTTTGCTTTCTGTTCATGTTTTTTTATGACTGTGTTGCCCATATTCATATGTATGGAATGCGTAAGTGTGACTATTACCCTCTCTGGAGGCGGCTTCTCTATTTGTTCAAGAGGGAAAGGCATAAATTGAGCCATTAGTGGGAGAAATAGAACCTGAACACACAGCGGCAACCGCTTTTTAATGAGTCTATTTGTACTGGGCCAGCGGGTAGTCTTGACGTTGAGTCAAGCCTGAGAGAGACCAGAGCTGGCAAACAGCCAAAGTTCTGCTGAGAAGGAGCTAAATTATGCATCTTATTTAGTACATTTATTAAAAGATCTTCTAACATTTCCAGGCAAACGTCCCAAAACAAACGCTACTATCATTTAAGAGCCTTGCAGTCCTGAGCCACATTTAATACATTATAGTTCTTTCATAATAGCTTTCTGATATTTGCAGAGCTTCATCTCTTGATGGCATTTTATGAATTGTTATTGTGGGGAGGAATTAAAGGGAAAGAATTCTCCCTGGGATAGAGTGGAAGGAGATGATTAGTGCCTGGAAGAGGGAGAGATGGATAATACTGACTCTCTGTGCAAGATTCTCTGCTAATGTACCTCGGTCCTGATGTCATGTTTGAGTCCCAAGGTCTCACCCAGCTCTGCCAATGTACGTCAGTCCTGACTTGAAGCACCCTTGAAGTCAGGGCTTCTCAGAGCAGAGATTGCTGTGGATCAGATTAAACTGTGTGGTGCTTGCTGTTACAGTTGACACAGATGTATGCCCTGGTGTCTTTTACATGATTATACCAGCTCTAACCTCATGACCCTGCCTAGCTTGGGCCTCTCTAACTAGTGGTATTAGAAAAAAATTGATTCATTTATTACTTCATTTTACAGCAGGCACTTCATCTAAAAGCTCTTGGCAGATTATTATAAATAACCACACTGTTATTGAGCAGATTCAACAATGTGTTCAATGCTGTACCACACTCAGGAGGCTAGGCCCCTGCTTTGGTTGTTTAGGACAGTGGGAGCCAACATTTTTGGCTGGTGTGTCACAAATTAGCCTTGCACCCTCTCTGGGATCCACTCTTATCCCTCAGCTCAGCTTTCTACTGACTGTCCTGTGTTCCCTGACCAAGCTGCTTCTCTGCTTTCTGCTTCTTACCCTGTGCTCCCTGCCTGATCTGAAGCTTCACTTTCTACTCTCTTTCTTATCTGCCATTGTGCTGCCTGTTTCCTTCCCAGTCTTCGATGTGCCACACACAGAGGCTGCCAGTGCCATTTATGGCACCCATGCTACAGGTCAGCTTCCCCTAATTTAGGACATTATTTTTGGAGGAGCTGAGCACCCACAATTCTGCACAAAGTCAATGGAAATTGTAGATGTGCAATACCTCTGAGAACTACGCTTCGCTGTGGTCAGAATAATAGACACACAACATGAAATTTAGTCTCACACTCAGAGCAAGAGTCATGCCTGTGAACTGCCTTGCATAACGCCTTATGTAGCGGTAAATTTGGATCTCAGGCAGATGTTATGCAAGACTGGGAGTGAGATGTATGTTAGGGTTGCATTGAACAACCTTTGCATTTTTTAACACTTTTCCTTATTTTTGAAAACAAACACACTCTATGATTGTTGTTCTTTGACTTACCTGAACACATACTAATGCAATGTTTCCCAGCTGCATGACCTATAGGAACATACATGCTTTGGCTAGAGATACAATAATCTGTTTTCTACCATTTAAAAATACCCCTCAAATTCTGTAACTGAAGAAATAAACCAAATATAGTGGCAGCCATAGAGGAAAAGCTGCCATTTGCAATATTGCATTAAAGACTAGGGATTTAAAAAATGACATCAGCCTGTAGAATAATAATAATTCACAGTCAGCAGCATATTACTACTCACTTAATCATCAATCTCTGTATAAAGCTCTGAATGGGATGGTACGGGTAGCCTGGAGACAAATTGACCTTTTCCAGTAGTGTACAAGAGACATATGGGCTTCATGTCCCCAATTCCTATTTTACAGTCTCTCTTGTGTTTAAAGTTCAAATCTGCTTATTTTTTATATTCAGTGCTTTGATCAAGTGATAACTATCTAAGTCATGTCAGGCATGGAGAGCAGTTAAGAGAATTAACTGTTACCAATTTGCATTAAATGTTAGTACTCATATTGTTATAGGCGGGGCTGGTTGCACTGTCAGTTATTATAATAGAACATCAGCTCTGTTATATGTAATTCTGAGAACCCCTTTTTATTAAAAGGTCAGGTCATCCAAGGTTTTTTGATTTTTCCCATTATAAGGTCCTGTTTCAGTTGCTTATAAATTTGCCAAACTTTAACTGTTTGGGCTGAAAATTCCCATGCCAGATGCCGGCCACAATCTGAATCTTTCAGAAATTTTCTGTCAAAAGGAAATGTCAGTGAACTGGCTGGGTAGCTGCCACTTGGGTGCACAAAGTGAACGATGATTCTGCTGTTAAGTGTTTTATCCATGGCACCACCATGCCACTCAGTGTATTGAATGAACCTGCCCTAAGGATGGATTAGCTGTGTGGTGAAGGAGGCTGTTGTCTGAAAATGCCTTGCCTCATTTCTTTCAGGAGTGAATGAGAGTAAGAATAGCAGGAAGAGAAAGGACTGCCTAATAGCTAAGGCAGTTGAATGCCACCCTGGAGAATTGTATTCTACCCTGCCTTTGCTACAGGGCTCCTATGTGAAGCCAAGCAAGTCACTTATATCAAACTTTTCAGTAATTGTGTATTTTTCAATTTCTGGCTGTCCTGACTCAAGACTCTGAGAAAAAAATTGCAGAAGTGCTGAGTACTCACAGCTGCAAGTGAAGGCAATGGGAGCTACGCTCTGACGATAGAAAATAGAATATAATGTTAAGTATTCTGAAGAATCAGGTCTAAGATATCTCAAATTGAACACCCCAAATTAGTAGCAACTTTTGACCATAGTTTCTCTGTAATCTGAAGATAATAATGCCTGAAGATAATAATGCCTCACAATGATGTGCAAATAAATTAATTTGTATTTGTAAAATGCTCTGATTCTACAGTGATGAACACCATAGAAAAGCTATAAAGAAATCCATAATACTGTCTTCAGAGTAGGGTTAGAATAATCTGTAGAGAACAAAGGCATGAAAACATGTTTTGGACAATGAAGAGAAACCAAAATGTTGAATAGCTGCTCAGGAGGTGAACACCTTCCTTTGTACCCACTGAATGAGGTACAGAGGTCCTATGAAAAATCAATGTGTGGGCAGGTAATTAAAGACTATCATAAAGCATAAACATAGGACATTTTCCAGCATGTCCTAATTCTTGAGTGCATGTCTTTGTAACTTTTAACCTCAAGAATGTTTTTTAAATATATTTTTCTGTGTGTATGTTTATGTGTGTGTGTGTGTGTGTGTGTGTGTGTGTATATATATATATATATATATATATATGACATCTACACAGACATCAGCACAGCTGAGTCTGTATGCGTGTGCATTCTATGGAACAAACGACACATTATGGAGGATCTGACCGTCACAGGTTCTTTTCCAAGTTGCATATTGTTCAATGATGGGATTGACTGATGCACAGTTTTCATGCCAGGAAAAAGGTGCTCAAACTGTAGGACAATTTTTGAAAAATCATAAAGATAGATTCTAAACATAAAAGTGCTAAGTGCTTATGATCATATTTTACCAATTAAAAAGTCTGAGTTTAAGTATTTAAGGTTTTTAAAACTGTATTAATAAATCCAAAATATCAAATAACAAATTTAACATTTAACGATACATGCAATTCCCTAAAATATACATAAAGACAGATATCTATCTTTCACTGTTTCAGGATTTTTAAATTGAATAATATGTTACATCAAAATAGAAATGTTTTGTTTGGGAAGGTGAATTGGAAGGAAAAAATCATCTAATTTTAATTAGAAAGTTTCTGTGAAAAACTTGAAATTTGAATTGAACATTTTCAAAAACATATTTTTTCAAAAAAATTATTGTGGAAAAAATGTCACTTTTCCAATCACCTTCTGGTCAACATTACCATGAAAACAGAGCTGACCCAAAGGAACATTAACCTCACTTAAAAATGTGCACCTTATTTCAAACCTAATTTTGTCTACCTTAAACCTCCAGGCTCTAGATCTCATTATGCTTTTTTTTCCTGCTAAGTTATGAGCCACACAATTTCAGAAATCTTTTCCCCTATGTAAGTATTTGTAGTTAAACACTCATTAAGGGCCTTGTTACACATTGCACTTTGAGCTGCTCAAATATTGATCGGTGTTAGTGCTAGTTCGAGTTTGGAACAGTCACACCTTAAGGCTAAAAACCTTCTTTGATTGTCCCTGACCTGCAGAACTGGGACTTTCCACTAGAGAACTGGTGAGCAGGGGGCTGACTAGGAGCTACAGATGTGCCTTGCCAGTACAGGGTTGGTGAGCCAGGACAGGTTTTTATCCCTGCTTTAGGTGGGGTGTGAGACAGGTGGGTTGGGAGGTGGGGGTGGGAACATGAAACTGGGAGGTAGAGAATTAATGGGATGGGGTGGGTTATCAAATGGGAGGTGGAACAGAAATGCGGGTGGGAGGAGGATGGTGAAATGAAGTAAGGATAAAGTAAAAAGAAGTAAGAAAAGAATTTAAAAATAAATAAAGAGGAAGTTTAAATAAATTGGGATTGGGTTGTGGGGGTGCTGGTCATGCTTCTCAGGGTGGCTGGGAGGTGGGAGTGGTGAGGGAAGACACTTTTGGGGGAGCTACAGCCCCTACCCTGTAAAGGAAGCTTTACTTCATGGGGATCCAATCTGGTCTCCTATCTTATTTGCCTCTCTGCCAGTTGACCCCACTCTTGGACCCGTTCGTGCCCTGTTACATGGCTAGCTGGCATGTGCTATGCAGGTTGTTTGCATGGGGTTACACCCGTGGGGATAGGAAGGTCATACCCCCAGGGGCAAGAGGGGGAATTTGCTTGGTGCCAGAACTGCCCCTTTGGCAGTACAATTCAGGGGGTGGAAAAATTGTTCACACAGAACAGGAGAGTGGGTGACAGGACACTGCATCCTGAAATGCTGGAGGACTGCAGCTTTGGCTGCTCATCTGTGGGGAGTGGCCACACATTAATGGAATAACTGTGAAACTCTGAACGTGAGCTGGGTAACATGGACCGGAGATAAACCTGTCCTGGAGTGCCATAACTTTAAGCTGACTAAAGTGTGCTTTAAATTAGTTTCAGGTGTTAATGTGTAGACAGTTCAGGGGTTAAGAGCTCCACGAGTCACTTAAAATTAATGTGCAACAATGCCCTAACATACTCTTGGTTTAGCCACATAGATTGGACCTTCATGTGGGAAGGAATAAAGTTTCTAGCTTTTTTCAGAAAAGAGGCTAGCTCCATGAAAGGATCCATCTTACTTTCCTATTGGTGTCTACATCCAAGATTCATATCCTGAGATGCTACACTCAGCTACTGCCTAGTTCTGGAGCTGCCTAAATCTCCTAAGCACCAATATGGTTTTCCAGGTAGCAAAAAGTTGGCTTTTGTGTCTTCTCAGCACTTTGTAAGCCTTCAAAGTACTGTCTTGGTTGGTGCTCAAGCACCAACTGGACCCAAAAACCAGGCATTCTTCTGCCTGTCTTTTGCTTTCAGGATCTGGCCTTGTAGGCATTCTCAGATCACGCCTCCTGGACTGAACCCCATAAAGCCCAGCGGGCAGTGGTGTTGAGGCCCTATTTTGCCCATCAGCAAACCTAGGCTTCAGTTCTGTCCTTGATCTGAGGAAACTGTGACCTGCAATATGCTACATGAATACTTCAACTCAGGCTATGGAGTACTTTGGGGTAAGACTCTTACTGTCTCATCTGTCAGTGTTCTTTGAAAGGCTTATTGGTGGTTTTAATTCAGTTATATTCAGGAGCTGCTGGTTGTCTGTGGCATTCAGATATCATACTGCTAACCCATTTAAATAATCTCTTCACTCTTCTTGTTGTGCTGCACAGTCCTTCAATTGTTTAGTTTATTATTCTGCAAGGACTTTCTTTTGAGATGGAGATTGAAAAAATATCTAAGTGGTTTTTGCTATGATAAATTTCACTGGAGGTTAAAAATAATAATGTAAATAGTGCTTAAAAAAATTAAAGGCACAAACATGCAAGTTGTTTAAGGTGAATGTTATTGTCTAAATTACCGTGGGCACAATGAGACATGTATGGAGATTACTAATGAGCATTGGTTTCTTTACAGGAACTCTGAGCCCTGTGAGTTTTGTCATGTGAATGGTTTAATTCCCAATGTGCCCAGTGGGAGCTGAAGATGCTCACAGGTTTGAGCCCTGCATGCATAAGGGCAGCTTCTGAACTGTGTAATTTGGGGTAGTTCCACTAACATCTGCATCTATTCCTGCAGGTTGGATGACTTGTTTTTCTTTCAGACTGTTGAATTTGGAGGAGGAATAGTTCTTTTACAGGCATACAGGTGCAAAAAAAATGCTCACTTTCTTATGTGTACCACTTCAGTTGAGTGTTTTGCTTTTTAGGCATACACAGAGTTGTCTGTAACATTGTAACTATGAAGAAAATTCACCAGGGCAAGGCACCAGACAGTTTTATGTGTATTTATCTGTCACACAATGGATGTCATGGTGCTTTAATGATTATCTAATCCATCAAGAAATAAAGTATCGAACTGGATAAGTTCCAGAAGGCTGCTGTGGTCATATCTCAACATATCTTCCTAGGGTTTGCATATACCACTGCCCTTCACGGTACTTAGGAGATAATTTACTGATATGGACTTTGACTGAAAGGGAATGTTTTCAGATACTAACATTAGAATTGATTGATTTTTGCAAAGTGCCTTTTGCCAGCCTTTTAGCTTTTTACTGAATGCTATACTGTGCAGATATATAGGGGAAGTCCTTTTAATGCCCCTCTGTGCTGCTTGGCCCTCTGGCCACAAAAGCTTTGTTAGGACTTTGGCCTTTCTGGTTTTGGCCCCTTTCCTCTGGCTGGGTACCCTAGCCTCAGGTCTACTGCTCTGGACCCCATTTTCTGGGCCCTAGCCCTGGTTTTGGCTCCCGTTGGGCTCTAGCCTAGCCTTCAGAGCCTCATGCTGCCTCTCTCACAGGCTTTAAGTTTCTTGTCTTTGACCTAGCCTGTGTTTTGAGCCCAGCCCTAATAGGGCCCAAAATACCCTTGTGCCCCTCGGGCACCACTGAGCCCTGCTGGGACTTAGCTCAGCTTCCTGTAGCACTTTGCTTCCGGGATGTTTAGATGCCTGCCTGGCATGGCTTACTGCCCTGCTACTATCCCCTGGGATAGTGACCTCCCCTTCCACACCCGCATAGCCTCTAACTGTGGGGTTACTAGTTTGTTTGCTTTCTAGCAGCTAGCTCACTGGCAGTTAACCTGCTCCCTAGCTGCCAGCCCACCATGCAGACAGCACAGCCTACTGCAGACTCCTCTTAAAGTAATAGGAGCCCTCTGGCTCCCTGTTACACACCTCAAAACACTTTACAAATTTCCATTAATTGATTAATTAATTTAAGGGTTAAAACATACTTGGTCCCATAGAAGACCAAATTGTCAGGAAAGTTTTACAGCCTTGAGCCCTTGTACTTTGAAAACCTGATGCCCTTCCCTCCTACTATATACTCATTATGTCTTACAAATGGGAAACTAATGGAAAAGGAATTAAAAACTAAGGCTGTCAACAGACATGAAAAAAACCCAACAAACCCCAGCGCTTTACCGGAAGAGGAAGAGCGTTAGTTTGACCTGGCTCCCTAGTATTGGTATAGATCGGGTGCTTCAGCAGGGTTTTTAATCTAATAGCTGATTGAATCAGCTTTAGATAAATGTGCCAAAAAGTCCCACTGGATGAGCTGGGTCAAATTAATGTGATGCCTCCTCTGGGCATGTGCTGTGCTTTGTGTGGGGGCTCACCGAGCTGAAAGTAAAGCATTGCTTCTTTCCCCACACTATCCCCTTCCCTCCCCCCATCTGTAAGCAGCCTAAATGACTGCCTTATGGTCACCCAACAGGACCTTGCCCTTAGTCAACTGGTGAGATAGTGGCAGCACTGAGAACAGAAGTGTGACATTTTGTTTCCTATTATAAAGTTTAGACTGTGATACATAGTGGCAGCATCTACAAGAAACACTGACTGAGCAGTCATTACTGTATAGTTATTTAGTACTTGTATATACTGTTCAGCCCACCATTTAGTACTTGTATAAAACAAGTATGACATGACTGCGCAGTAACTAGAGTTACTGTGCAGTAGCATCACTGAATGGCTTTTTTGTGGCACTCACTGTACAATAGCCTGAGACTACTGCACAGTAGTGTTGGGTCATGCTTTCTGTTGCGTGATGCTGGTGTGCAGTATTCATGGGCTACTGCACAGTCAGCATCTCATGTAGACATGGCCAGTCTGTCAAAACATCTTATTGAAATGGAAGAAGGAATGAAACATTCAGGCAGGTATTATTATTTAATCTGCTTATCAATAGAAATGATGACCATTGTACTAACCCTTAAAACTTAATATCTGTCTGACTCTGTCCAGAAGAGACAACAGGCTTCCATTTTAAAGACAGCTAAAGTACATACTGTAAACCAGAAAGCAAAGTGAGATAACTACAACCCCATGGGAGACTATGAAATAATGAAGAACGGAGTTAACAAGGCCATTCTCCCCTGGTGTAATGTTGACCTGTAAAGCCAAGAACATTTTGTTCATTTAATTGAAATGAATGTTGCTGTCATATTAGTTCCAGCTGAGATTTTATATCTAGCTGAGATATTTGGGCATAGGCTGTTCTGGAATGGGGTAGCCTGTTAGTACAGATCAACAGGTAAGGTACAAACTTCAGCCAAGGGGGAAATTCAATAGGGAGAGGTGGCATGATACATCTGCCACACTGTTTAACTGAGATCAGGTCTAGCTTCAATTACTGAAGTCAAACAAGCCCAAAGCATGAGTGTATTCAGATCCAGGCTTTTAAATTAGATTAGGTCCCAAAGCTAGATTAAATCATAAGCACAATACTATCTTCAGTGAGTCAGGAGCAATAGTGCTCAGATGTGTGAACTCCACATTTACTTCAATGCAGCATGATCTCCAAGATCAATTTTTCCTAGAGAATCTGTCAACGCTATGCCAAAAAGGCTGTGAATGTAGAAAGTGAAGAGGAGACTCACAGTCCTATCCACTGACTAAATCAGAGGTACTCTTAAAAATGGGTATGGGCACATCCAGCCTATGCTGCTCCCAGAGGAGATAGAGGAAGCCAGTCTGTTGCCTCTGTCCTTCTGAGAGAGGAGAAAGACCCATGCCACTATTACTTCAAAAGGAAGGACAGAGCCAAAGAAAGGCTCCATGTAGTGGGATGCATAAAGTCCTGAATTGCTTTAATTTGTCCTGTGGGGATCAGCTGCAAGATTTTGATAGGGATCCAAACTGACCCCATGTGTGACAAATACAGCCAGCAAGGCACTTGAGTGAGAACTTTCATGCTTTCCATAGATACTTCTATACATCTTCCTCATCCTTGGACAAGGGAGATCCCATTTTGCACTGATCACAATTTAAAAGTATGTCTGTTAAAACAGAATGTTATTTTAAAAGCTTTTTTCAGAGATGCGGCTACAAGGATCAACCTCCTGTAGCTCAGGGTAGGGGCTGAAGCATAGAGTCAGCCTTCACAACAGAAGCTGCTACTGCTTTAACTATGTCAGCAGTGCTATAGCAGCTGTGCTCCCTAGTGTGGCTACTGCTTTGCCAGGAAGTTTTGTTTCTGCCAGAGCTCCCAGCACAGCAGAAGTTCTGTGAGTAGAAGAAGGCTGCATTGACACTGGGAGTTTTGCCTATTGATCTTTTCACACTGCAAGACTTGGTAATGTAGGGAAGGCCCGAGTTTCAGGACAGCGATATGAAACCCATTTCTTTTTCTGTCTGCCTTCATGAAGAAGGGAGAGAGCCGTGCAGAGTGTAATGGTGGAAGGAGAAAAAATCCCACTGGTGATAGCTGCACAGGTTCAACTGATACATTTGGACATATCATTTACACCTTATACATAAAAAGCAACATGTACTACAAGTGCACATTTGTGCTACTTGCCTCTTTAAAGGGTTATGGAAGTCAAAGGAACTTCTTATCCAAGTCAAAGGAAACCCACTTACAGCATCTTAGCATTCAGCTTCTTCAAGTGATACGGAGTAGCTATACTATGCATTCAATAATTGACTAGCTCGTTCTAATGCCAATGCAATTCTATGGGCAAGGGTTATTTGTATTTATAACAGCCTTAAATCAATTTATAGCCTTAGTCATGCCCTCAGCTTTTTGCTTTTGTGCATAAGACATGGACTCTAATGATTTGAAATGCAACTCAAGGGTGCTTCAAAGGTGGCATCCCCATGCTTCAAAATGGTGGTGGAGGCATCTTAACTAAAGTTTGCCAACAAAATACATGTGATGCTGTTGATGCTTTAATTAGAGTGGGTCTCAGAGCTGCTTTAATTTCAGCGCCCTCCCTTCTACCCTGGAGCATGTATATAGATGCCCATAGTGCCTCTTTGGTCTGGGGATCTCAATGTACTTTACAAATGTTAACTATGCCTCACAACAGGCCTGTTAATTATGCTTCACATCAGTACCAGTGATGTCCAACCCATTTGGCCTGCAGGCAGGATGGGTGGTGCAGGGCTGCTCCACAGGTTGGAATGAACCATTGTGCAGGATTGATATATGGCTATATGACTAGCTCCAAGTGCTGGGTCTGGTTGCTCACTGGCTCTGCACACTGGATCCGGCTGTGGACTGGTCCTGCATGCTGGCCTCATCAGGTGCACAGGGCCACGTTATCTGGCTCACAGGGCAGCCCAGAGGCACAGAAGGGCAGCTCTGTGTATGAGGCATCCATAAAGCATGGGGCGGCACTTGCTGCCCAAGTGACAGTGGCAAAAACATGATCAGCTGTCAATGCAGAGATGACTATTTTTGCACCCCTCCACAGACCCAGCAACTGAATCCCAGATCCATGGCAATTAATGCAGTCATTGCTTCCCTGCTTCCAAATGTCTAGACCTATGGAGAGGACGAGGGACTGGATGACATGGTTTTGCAGGCTGGATCTGGCCCATGAACCAGAGGTTGAGCACCACTGATCTGTATTATTCTCATGTCACTTTATTAGGGAACTGCGATACAGAGATGTTATAAGCTGAACTATAAAGGAGTAGTGACCTAAAGAGGCCTTGGGTAGAACTGAGGTGCGTAAGTCTAAAACTGTAATACAAAATGCAGCTACCATCTACCAGCTACCTAGAGATCCCTAAATTCTTTCTGTGCCTCCCTGTCTATAAAGTTCACCAAGTGCTAGAACTCACACAGTCTAAGCTGCTCAGCACCTAGCCTCATGTTAGCTCTATTAGGATCCAGGAACTAAAAATTCCTTGTGTTTTCTTTCTCTCCCTTATTCAACATTCAGTAAATTAAAACATAGCAAAGTCAAAACCAATACGAGAAGATACCTTTTCCCCCATACGGACTCTGGACCTCACTGCCACAAGTTGTTGAGGCCTAAAATTTGGCAAAATGTTCACAATATTGGTCATTTATATGGTTAACAAGAAAATTCAGTTATAATAGTTTATGATTGCATACCTATTAAACCTCCTGCTTCCAGGTTAAGACCATCTCTGATTATCATGCATTATTATGCATCTAATCTAGGGAGCAGAATATCCCAAGTCTTCCTCATACCATAGTCTTCTGGACTGGCTGCTAGTGGAGACAGGGTACTGGACTAGATAGACTTAATTGTGATTTAGGACAGTTCTTATCTTTTCATATACTAATATGCACTTACCCTCAGCAATTTTACCCATTTTATGTTAGGTACCTGAGCTGTCATATGCTTTTACTATTAGCCCAGTTATATAGCACAGGTGGAAAAAAATACTGATAGAGCAAACTCCCATTCCTGATACTTTTAATTGAAGCTGATGGGCTTTAAAATGAAAAGAATCAGGTCCTACTAGTAACTGTAGTGGCAGAAGGGATTGGCTTATAAAAACACAATGTCAAGTGTTGAGTCATTGCTGTATATGCAAACGAGTATACAGACACCTTTTAATAACAAGCCTGATTGCTATATTTGGTATGATGACTTGGCTTATGATTGGAGTGGAGACTCCAATTTTCATGCCCTTTCTCTACTCAGATGTATACATGTAATTGCTATGCTATTCTTGTGCATCTCAAAAATAGCTCTTCTATTTTTTTCACAGATAATCTTCACATTATTTCAGTGGTTAGATTCTGTGGTAGTAATTGCTATGGAAAACCAAAAGTTAGATAGATAGATCAGTCTTCACATATTGCTTTAGAAAAGTGCTTTGGGGGGTCTTTGGATGAGAAACAGTACTTTTTAGAACCCCATGCCAGTGACTTTTGAAAGCAATGGAAATTTTCTCACTTACTTTGGTGTTGGGAGATAAATTGCATGGTTTTTGTTATCAGGGCTTTTTCCTTCAATACTCATTTTGAAACCTTGGGTAACAGAATATAAAGAAGTTGTTGCTAACCCTATAGACCCATGGATTTCTTCAGAATACATATCTAAACCATAACATGAGCCTTGCTCTATGTTGAGTGCTAAGCTTGATGAGAACATGTGGAAAATTGGATGAAAGGAAAAATGAAGAGAATTAAAAATAAATGGCAAAAAATGGCCTGAATAACAGTGGTACAGCAACTTCTCACATTCTGTTCATTAAGGTTTGCTATACTGCATCAAGTTCTTTCAATGAACATGAACACAGAGAGTCTCCTGTTGTTAAAGAGCAAAATAATTCTTTTTCTTATTTTATCATTTCACCGCTGGGACCCAAAGTACTCTCGTACGTCAGGAAAACGCCACAGTATCATTAGAGACCTTGTGAAAGAAAGTGCTGTGCACATATCTACTCTCACTCCAGAAACTAGCGAAGACTCAGCCAACAAACCTTACCCATGGGCCACTCCAATTTACCTTCTCAGCTGGGGGATATTTTAAGAAGAAAGCAGCTGCTGCAAAAGCGATTCAAGATCTGAAAAGCCGCAAGAACAATGTATGAAATCCACTAAGCCGTTGAAAACAATTTAGTGATATAAAATCAGTAGAAATGTTTCTGGATGTTGTGCATTCAGTTGGGATCCATGAGAATTCATCACTGGAACAATCTTACTGTAAGCAGAATACTTTGAAATTCTATCACATCCTTTAAAATGACATTTTCTACTTTACCATAACTTCTCCCCCTCCTTATTGTGAGCAGGCAGTGAAGCAAACACTTGAATCTGTTGCCTGTGCCTAGTACAGCTAATTTTTCAATTTACATAAATAAATAACCTGCCAAAACTAATTACTTCTCTTCAAACTCTAAATACATTATTTCTCCTTCCCCCCTCCCCCTCCCCATCTGTCTTGGCTTAATTATTTTTGCATCAGTTGTCATTTTAGGAGCTGGTTTAGACTAAAAAGGGATAATCGGATGTGTCTTGCTGTTTTAGTTTAACTAATTAAGATTGCTGCTTTTGTCTAGGTATCTGCAGGCAGAAATAAAGGGGCTCTTCATACTTTGATGTTGTTTTTATTATCAATAAAGAGGCTGCTGCAATCTGCAGTCATCTAAAAATAATGGCGAATAAAAAACTAAGGTCAAGGCTTACAAAATTAGTGCTGGAATTTTCAAAAGTACCTAAGGGAGTTAGGCAGTCCAGTCCTTTTGAAAGCATAAGGGACTTATGCTCTATAATCATTCCAGGTATAGGGGCATAGGCACCAAGGGTCAAATCCTATTTCACCTTAATAGGCCTAAGTGCCACTTATAGAGCTGTGTAAGTGCTATTGCTGCCACTGTGCAGACTCTATTCTATATTCTATTTCCATCTGTGTAGTGACACTAGCCCTGCATTTACATACTGAGCATGGGTATATTCCTGAAAGCCTGTGCATGTGGGAGTGGTGGCTCAGTTCTGGCCCCTGTCACCACTCTTTTTTCTTCATTCAGTCTTCTTTGAATAAAATGGTCAGACAGCAGTGGGACAGTATCTGCTCCATTAGGAGTTAGGGCCAGGACCAGAACCCAGAGCCCCTTCCTTTCAGGTCAACATCCATTTCATTGAGCATCCTGCTGGCATGCTCTCTTCCTGGTCCTACTTATCTTTCCCTCTTGGCTGCCCAATGGACTACTGTGAAAGGTGGGCTGGCCTAGAATATGAGACAGATACCTAAGTTGTGCCTCGCTGTTCCCTATATATAAAGGGATCTAGATGCATAACTTGGATGTAGACTCCATGACGTAACAGGGTAGATAAAAGTTAGGGGCTGCAAGGGAGAATTATTGTGATGTCTAATTCTCTTTTCTTGGCCTAACTCAGCATTCTTAAAGTTCGGTTCTTAGGAGCAGTGTTTAAAAGGCATAAATGGCAATTAGTCTCTTAGGGTATCTTTACATGTGCTCCGGTGGTGGACTGGGTTGGTGACGTGTTGTGTTCTTTCACGCTGCTTTGGGATATGTGGGCGGCTCCTGCCTGACCCAGCCATATGCCAGGGATTTGGGGTGGGGGAGAGGGTGCAGGGGGAAGGGGGAACAAGGTTAGGTTCCCCTAACCTTTGTTCTCTCTGCCCTTAGATCAGAGGTGGGCAGTCATTTAGGCTGGAGGGCCACTTAGGGAGTTTTGGTGAGCTGCTGTGGGGGGACAGTGTTAGCCTAGCCTGCGACAGCTCACCCAAAGTTCCTAAGTGGCCCTCTAGCCCAAATAATTACCCACCCTTCCTTAGCCAGTCACTATGCTTGTGCTTATTTCAGAACCACTGGTTTCCCAGATCCCTGATTCAAAGCCTCAGGTGGTCACTGGTATGAACTTTCCCACTCCTCCTCACTGTTTATTTACAGGATGATTTCTTTGTTAGGATGCATGGGAGACTGGTGCCTCCTGAGTTGAGGGGGCACTTGCCCCCCCTGACTGGACAGTCAGTGACCGGGGGGGAGTCCCCCTGTGGCTGATTCTGCAGGCTGGGGGGTGGGGGTCCCCCACACTTTTGGTTGCACCACTGGTACTTCTGGGTTAGCAGGATGAGCCATGGGGGGACCTCTTCTCCTGGTGCACTCCCTGACTAGCACTCTCAGGGGGGTCACCAGCGCTCTTGCCTTCCCCCCCCACCACCCGGGAATGCTGGCTGACGGGGGGGCACCAGCACTCTCAGGGGGTGCACATGCACCCTGTGCACCCCTTATGCATTGCCACTGTTAGGATGGTAGCTAAAGGCTTGAAAATTCTGAGTTGAATGCCTTTCTCTCCGGTAAAATTGATTTGGACAAGTTATTGATGCCAAGATCTGAAAAGATACTTAGCCATGTAATTAATTAAAGTGGTAGGTAGGTGCCTAAATAGTTACCTTTGAGTGTCTGAATCAGTGTGTCAGTTCCTCATATGTAAAATGGACACACATACACACACATACCACTTTTGAAACTCATGGCACATTGTGAACCATTCAGGGCAGGTTTTTAAAGATATTTAGATACCCTAACTCCCACTAACTTTAACTTTGCTTTCATGGAAGTCAATGAGATGTCTGCTTTTGAAAATCCTGCCACTTAATTGGTTTAGACTAATGAAGGTGTCAGGTGAAATCATTGCTCTGTTGAAGTCAGTGCAAAAGTCTTATAGATTTTAATGGGGCCAGGATTTCATCTTCTGTTTATTAATACTATATAGTACAAATGTACTAACCACTCTGTAGGACAAAACTCAGTATGTACTCAGTGTGTTACCTTTGGATTTACTACAATGGGAAGTAAACTTTCATATATCCTGCAAGAATACTGTAATTACTAATATCTCGACCACTATTCCCCAAGCTTTCTTAGGTGTTATGGGAGAAACATTCTCATTTTCATTCAGTTTATGTTTGAATATTTTTCATTTTATTTATGTTTGAAGACAGCTTGGTAAGCTCTCACATTAAAGCACCTTGTATCTTACTCTGGATTTAAAAAAAAATTTGAATAGATGTTCATGCATACAAACAAACATAATTTATCCTTCCCATATTGCAAACAAATACATTAATAACCCTAGCACATTCTCTGTTATTTCCCACATGAACAGAACTGATTGCTACAGAGCAAACTAGCACACATTTCTTTATTTATGTGACAAGAAACTTCTTAAATTATTATGAAATGAAGCATTTTTTAAATCTGGTGTATTTTTTTTACCTTTGTCTGTTTTTAATTCATTTAATTCAGCTTGAACAACAAACACAGACTAGCCAGTCCCACTTCTGTTTGCAAAGCTGTAGGGCCAGTAAGTTCCACTCATAAACCAGGACTCCACTGTGAGAAGTGATGTGCAAACACAAAAAAAAATTACTCTTCATTGTCATATGCAGGTTCTCAAGCACCATCCCAATGCTTCAAAGTTTGAGTTGCAAACACAGCAGAGAACTGCGTAATTGTTTCAACTCCATTTTTAAAATATAAATCTCACCAGCACATTTCTATTGGTCTGCAGCATTTACAAAACCTTGGACTTAACCACATTCTTTTGTGAGTAACAGGGGAAAAAAAAGTCTCTGCAATGTATTCTCAGAGAGGCGTATAAAATATACACTCACTTTTCCTACACAATGCGACATGAGCATCAAGCAGGGAGCATCGTTTTCTAGTAAATTATATTATAAGACTACATAGTAATCATAGTCTTATTCAGATGATAGTTCTAGTATATAACAAACTGCTACTTGCTCTCAACTCAGTTACTTCACCTTTAGCTCAGGTGGTAAAACATTGGTTTTGCTGCTTAGCATACTGGGTTCAGTCATCTCTGATGATATGTTGTTTGTCTTTGTTACATTTGCATAGATGCTGTGAAAGCATCTTCCACTGTCTCCTAGAGACCCAGAGCATAGCATATTGTAATTGTAACAAGGAGTTTACACGTGAAAGATCCCCTCTGCATATCAGAGATGTAGTGACAGCTACTGGTATCAGAAAAAGTAGGCTGAGAAAAAATATTGAAGGTCAGTGGAATACTGGACTTCAGGGATGATAAAAGTACAAACAAATCAAAGATGACAGAAGAAACATTCAATGAATTCAGACACACGTGCTCAAGCATTGATGCTCTGTGTACTAATATTATACAATCATATTCTGACTATAATAGTTGTCTAAGGATAAAGTCCTAATTGACTTCTAGGGCCCTCTATTAAGTTGTCACCTAACTGGATCATACCCTTTTTCCTTACAATACCCCTGTAAGGTATTCTGCTTACTGAAGCAAAAGGTAGATTATGTGGAGAATTGAACCTTTAAGA
>NW_017729025.1:48862541-48880622 GCF_001723915.1 Gavialis gangeticus | reverse complement strand
GTTGTCACCTAACTGGATCATACCCTTTTTCCTTACAATACCCCTGTAAGGTACTCTGCTTACTGAAGCAAAAGGTAGATTATGTGGAGAACTGAACCTTTAAGAGGCTCTCATAAGAGGTATTTATAATCTGGTTTTATATTTTTAAGAGATTGGTATAATGTTATGCTGGTCACAACTCAGCTATTGAATGAAGCAGATCTGTCTCAGATTCTTTGGCTCTTAGGCCCCCTCTACACATTACATGCATCACGCAATTAAGCAGTTAACTGCACCATTAATTTAAACCAGCTACACATACAAATGAACTGTCAAGCCATAACAAGGTCCATCCACCTATAAAGTTAGAGCTGGAAAATGTGTAATACATTTATAGCTGGTTTTTATTCAGCTTTAATTAGCATGTGTAGCAGGGTCTCCCCCTGCAGCTTCGATCCCTGCCAGCCAACTGGGCTCTAAGCCACCCCATGCACCATGCACAGGTGGGACTGGGAGTCCCATAGCTGGTGGGACTTTCAGCCCTGACAGCCAAGGGGCACTGTTAGGACCAAGAACCTGCAGCTGTGGGACTCCCAGTCCCAGCAGCTGTGAGGCACTGCTAGGACCAAGACTTCTGCCAGCTGTGACACTTGCAGCTGTGGGAACTTGCTATTTACCAACGTAGGGAGAGCTCAGGGTGACAATCCCAGGCTCCCCCTGTATTAGCAATAAGGCATGATAGGATCTGATGCTGGATCCTACAGTTATGCCTCTCGCTATGCATGCGTGGCATGGCAGGAGGCACAATTGTGTAGATCACACATTAGATCCTATTGCACCTTTACCTGCATGTGTAGAGGGGCCCCTGGGGATTTCTGAACAGCATAGTACCAGGAGTGAAACTAAGAAAATAACTTTAGTGGAAGACTGGAACTGTTAAAAGTCCCACTAGAGTTGAAACTCTGCAAATCTAGAGGGAACTGGAGGAGCTTAAATGCTGTGTTACTCTGTAGCTGTCAGCAGTAGGTGCCAGAAAAAACCCTGCAGTCAAGAGGTAGTTTTATTTTTGACAACAGCTGGTTTTGAAGCACTTGATGTTTTTAATAGTTTTCAGTTAACTAAGGTATAGGAGGCCAACTGTGAAACTGTAGTACAGCCATTTGAGTTGAACTTTATTCCACATAAAAATGAAGCATAGGAGCAATACGTTTTTAAACAGAGTACAAAAATGAGATGAATACATAAAGGAGTTTGTGAATGATCTAAGGCTAAGGAACTAACCTTACAATTTCAGGAGTCAGTCCCTGATAAAAAATCATGACTGGGATAAGAGGCAGAACCCTGAGAGAGACACTACTGGAAGACCCAGAGTGAACTCTTGACAAAACCAGTAGTGTAACTAGGGAGAGGCAAAGGGGCTGGAGTCCTGGGTGCTGCCTAAGATGGAGTGCCAGTATGTAGCCTGGTGGATACCTCACCTTCCACCTCCCCCATTACCCCCTCTACCCTGTATCTTCTATACAATGGCTCCAGAAGCCAGGTGCAGTTGTAGTTGTGATTAAATTGCTGCTCAACACACATTTCAGCAGCAGCTTCCTTATAAACCCCTGCAGCAGCAGTTTACTCTGTTATGCTCCTGCTGGCTGCTGCCCAGAGTGCAGAATTGCCCAGTTGCATCTCTGGACAAAACACCTGGAATATGTTAAGAAAGGAGATCCCCCTCAATCCATCTTATGGAAGATGGCCAGTGCTCTGATACTGCAGATACTGCAGTAATATCTTGGAAAGCTAGTCATAAGCTAGGATTCGACTGAAGAAATACAGAACAAAAGATCTGCAAAGCTCTCAAATCTAAATAAACGAGACAATAACTTACTGTATTCAAATTGATAGTATCTGGAATCTCATCCTCATGAGATGCATACATAATTTTCAGGAGATTCCTTCACGAATTGTCAATGTCACACTTTCTGTTGCGGCAGAATTTGATTCTGTCGGGTTTTACAAGATTTTATCACTCTTGAATGTTAGTGGTTTGACAACCCTGAAAACCACAGTCCCCTGTATATGGAGAAAGTAGCTACATTTGGGCAGCACTGATGTAGGCTTCCCCCACATTTGCCATCTGCCATAGCTGTGCCTCCTTTCTAATCTGGGGTCACATGGCAGTTTATCTTCATTGACTGAGCTGTTAACAGATAATAGCAGCTGTGATGTAAGCATCTGCCTAGTAGAAATCAATTAGGACCACTGATTTATTTTGCTGTGGCCACTCAACCAGGATGACTCCCTAACAATAACAACTTGGGTTGGACTATCATCCTTATTTAGAGAAATGAATGGCTCCATAACATACCTCTGGGCCATGATCCTTTATTAACAATCATTAGGGCCAAACTGTCTTGGGTACTGGAACAGATGAGCAGTGGATATGGACACATAGTGCTTTCTTTGGCTTTGACAATAATGGTTTGATAGAAGGCAGGGTAGAATTACAATTTTTTTTAGATTTTATTTTATTTATTCAATTTTTGTTCATTTATAAAAACAATGCTAAAAACATAACATAATTTTGTATGTTTACCAAAACTATGGTATGTAAATTATAACATTTTGCCAAATAGCGTATGTTTTGCTTTTGGTGGAAGGCAGTGGAAGACTTCCCTGCTGTTGTAAGACTTATCAGTTGAGATTCTCTATGTCATTATGTGCCATTGAAACATGCACTGGAAATCCTCACAGCTGCCATGAGCATAATTTTTCCAGGACTTTTGACATATGAGCTCATTATTTCTTATTGGTTTGGTGTGTCAATATTATTTTACATTAAGCCAGTCGCTCCACATAAATAAAAGCAAGTACAAAGGAGGACACCATAACAAATATATTTTTACATGCTGATGAGTGCCAGCAACATTAGATTTTATTTTTAAGTGGGGTATTGTAGAATGTATGTATCAATGCACAGCACCTGCAGCTGGGCTCTAGCCACTGCATGAGGCCGTTTCTCCCGTGGCCACTTCTCCCGTGGCGTGCCTGTCTCCAGCGGCACTCTCCCGCTGTCTGCGTGCCCGTGGCTGGGGTCCAGCCATCACCTGTGGCCGCTTCTCCCACAGTGTGCCCATCTCCAGTGGCACTCTCCCTCTGTCTGCGTGCCCGCGACTGGGCTCCGCTGAGCAGAGTCGCACAAGCTCCCCTCTTTGCTCAGTGACAGCTCCTGGGAATTTCCTGTCTCTGGCCTGCTATCCCGGGCCTTGGAGAGAGCTTCGCTCCCCCACATCTCCTTCTGCGCCCCTCCAGGTAGCTCTCTCTTCACAGAGCAGCTGTTCCGGAAACACTGTTCCTCTCCATACAGCTCCATACCCGGCCACACTGAGGCATCAGTATGGTGCCCTGCTGCCCACTTAAACAAGTGAGTGTTGCAATCCATTTGAAGTGTTCAAGTGGTTCAATTGCACATGCACCCCTGGGGCAGTAAGGAGATTGCCCCAAGGTGCCTTACGGTGCATATGTGTATGTAGTGGACTGGATGAGCATAATCATGATATTGATCATGATGTTTTGAAACTGGTGGGGCTTTGCCCGAGCACCCCCTATTGACTGTCCGGCCCTGGTGGAAGCTTCATTTATCAGCTGCTGATAACAGTTAGCTCAAAGGATGGTGCAACTTTCCCCATTCCTGCTGCAAGACCTCTTCTGCTCTGCACTGCCCCTATTGCAGCATTTGCCTATAATTTAATTTAGCTCTCATAATTTAGCCCTTTTAGCTCATTAAAAGGAGATGATTCATGAAGTAGGATTCTTCCCTATGAATTGGTGCTGAATAGTAACCCAACAGTTAGCTGTGGTCAGATATACAAATTAAAGGGCCTTCTTACAACTAAGATAGTTTTAGTTCTCTATCCATTTCACTGTTGTCACCCTAATGTAATCTTTGTAAAACCGCATGTTTCTAGAGCTGCGTTAGCATCAGACTTTTCATTTTTCTGAAAAATGTTAAATTTTGTAATTCTTTTACATTTTGAATAGGGATAATTTTACATTCTGCAATTTCTCCTGAAATTATTTTTAAAAAATAAATTCTTTTGGGTCAATTTGAATGTTTCCTTTCTATTTCAACCTTTTTGGGTCATGTTTTGTACTATATTATATTTGAAACAAAAACTTGTATTGATACAGAAAACGGAAACATTCTATCCTGACAAGGTCAAAATTAGGACCTTATGAAAATCTTTAGTTTAATTTTTTTTTCAAAATGAAATTTCAAATGTCAGAGGTTTCAATATCAAGAAATTTGTATTTTCCCATGGAAAAACTTTCAGTTCAGTAAAACTGATGCAAGTCTCTAACGCAGATGTACCTGGGGATGGCTAATCTGTTTTCCTTCCTCTTCAGTTGTTGGTTAGCCACAAAACAAATGTTTATTAAGTCTCAAGAGCTTATATCCTCTAAGGCCCTGATGAAGAGAGCCAAAGTAAATGACATGGGCCATATTCCATGGTGGGCTGATCAGGATTAGAGAGAGATTTGTTATGGTCTCCTAAATTTGAGAAGAAAGGAAGTAGGGCAGAATGAGCTTTTAGCCAGGGACAACATAAGTGAGATACCATGATATAGATGGATAAAATGATGTATGGCAGTACTGTAATATGTTTTTCCTTGGATTAATTCATTTACTCTCTGTTTATTTTCTCTTTGTTGTTGACTGGAGCAATAACAAAGATGGAGTATATAATATGAGCCTGTGGGGTACAGTAATAAAGCCACAGTTATTAATGGTCTATTCTACATTTAGCAATGAGACCCTGACAGCTGTCAGCTTTCAAGCATATCAAACACCTAGTGTGAAATGTAGTGAGAATATCAGAGGCCTGTTATGATTCTCAAAGTGTTGCATATGACCAACCTTGGGAAGCCTGACGAGCCCCTTGGAATTAAGCATCATACGTTAACATGACAGAGAATTTTTATAGAGGGGAAAAATTGATTTGTTGGATTTGTGTTCTTCCTGCTATGCAGCTTCCTACCTTTATGTTGCGGTAACAGTGTATTTCTACACTTTTACAGTGAAACATTAGGGCTGCCTCTATTTGGAGTTAAGATTCCAAATTAGAGATATACCCTTGAGTCTAAATCCACTCAAAATCGAGAGATGCTTTTACTTATTTAGTGCATGACATGACTGTAACAAAAGAGAACATGACAATACCAAGCCTATTATGAATGAGCTCAATCCTGCAAGGCCCTTGGGGTCTCTGTAAAGTGCTGGCTCCCCCCCAGTTCCTATTCACTGCAAAGGAGTCCCAGCATGCTGGGCCCCAAATCATGTGAATTTTATTACAAAAGATTATGTCCTTTGATGAGCAAATGGGATACAATCAGATGTACAGGCTTTGTTTATTTGGGCATGTTCTCTATGGAGAAAAGGAGGTAGCATTCCTCTGAACATGAAGAACAATGGCTGCTTAAGACACAAAGGGTAACCAGGTATCAGTAATTGGGAAAATCAGGTTTCTGTAGGACCAAATGGGACACATGGAGCAAGTTTTGTTTGTACCATTACACAGATAAAAAGCCAAATTCTGAAATCCTTACTTTCTTTATCTCTTTTTGGTAAGGCCAGATTAAAAGAGAGTTAGTAGTATGTAGCCTGACATAATTATCTGGAAAGTTATGTGCTTTAAACAGTATCCGTGATGCCAGCTGTCATACTTTTATCATAAACCTTATAAATAATATCTGGTGTTTCCTCTTACCGTTTCAAATATGTGAAATTATCAGGGCTCAATTTAAAAAGGGCATTTCAGCCTTATGGCAAATTTTAAAAAGGGCATTTTTAAATCTCTTGCTTTTTAAAGCCACTCCTATGCTACAGGGGGAGTATGATTCCCAGTGTTTGGTCATACTTATCGACATCATCTGAGTTCAGGATAGGGACAGAAATTACACATAAACCAATATAAGTGATTGGAAACTGGTTCAGATCTGTAACACAACAGAAATTCTGTGCACATAACCCACTTTCAAAATGGTGGAAACTGGTTTGAGATAAACCTGGATGGATGTAGTATAAGACTTAACTGATTTAGGTTAAATCAATTATTTGAACTTCTGTCCCAGATCCAAGTTAACTTTTAGTCCCCCAGCATCCCAGGATACTTTGCACCTTCCTTGCATATGCTTTCTTGCAGGGGAGTCAGCAGGCTACCCTTGGTCCAAGCAGTCTGCTGCAGCCCAGCAGGGAGGTGTGCTTTAGTTCCCCCTGGCTTCAGCCTTGGGACACTACAGGCATGTGACTGCATTTCCAGAATCAAAAGTGAATGTCTGTTCACTTGCTTATTGGTTCAATGTACACATCTTAGACTAATCTATGAAGATTGAATCAATTCAGCCTCAGGCTTTTTGACTGCCTGTACTTAGCCCATTTGTGTGTGTCTCAGTATGAAGTGACAGTGGGTTTATTTTATTTCTGTCACTATCTTGTTCCCATTTAGGAGTGATACCAGCCCAGGACAAACCTAGTGAAATCAACACTGGAGAGCTCCTGGCACACAGAAGTCTTGCAGAGTTTTTCTTAGATCACAAAGGGACAAGATCTTCCTTTAGGTGTAGCATCATTCCAAACACACTGCAGGCACTAAGGGCATTGATAGGTGTTCCTGTGCACCTCCACAGTCTGGCTCATGATGCCTCACACAAAGTGCCATGAGTTAGACTGACCCCCCACCAACCCAACAGACATTTGCTGTTGGATTGGGAGTGCATGTAATTTAGCTCCCCTTTGGAGCTGATCTGGGGAGCTGATCTGTCTGCAGCGGTCTGCTCCCTAGCCCTGCCCCCTTTTTCAAGCTTCTGTGCTCCCTTAGGATACAAGGGAAGAAGGCAGGAGAATAAGTTCAGTCTGGGGTTTCCCCAGCCATACTGGAATGCAGGGGAGGAGGTGGATTGGAGCCCCCCCATCTCAGGGGGGTTCCAACCCACCTGGAATCGCCAGACTGAACTCACTCCCCTCCCTTTCCCCACTCCTATCCTGAAGACGGAGCAGAGCTGAGCTGCATCAGCTGAACCCTGCTTCTGGCTGTGCTGACAGATGTTAAATGAAAGCACTCCACTTTGGAGCATCTTCATCTGAACCCTCATGCAATTGTCATATTGTCATGTGATTGGGCATTTTTAAAGTGTTCTGCAGCCATACACTTCTGTCAGTGGCCTTTCAGTGTGACAAACTGTCATGTCTGTCAATGCCCTAAGGACTAGATTCAAAACAACCTCTACAGCACCTAAATAGGAATCTGATGCCTCAGTCACAAAGAGGGATGCCAAGTGACTCTGTCCAGTAGTAAAAAAAACTGCTAAGGTGCCTAAATTTATTTGAACCTGAAAAGATCCCTGGGTACCTAGAGTTGGACTCCTGTGCTCAATAATGATCCAGACCAACAGCCTCAGTACCGTACTCCAATCTAACTGTTGCAATCTGCCACCAATTTGGGTTGCAACCGTTAGGCACCTGGATTCTGCCTAATCCTTAAATGTCTTAGGTGGGGTCAGAACATGCCTAGAGATTGTCTGAGGCTGAGCGCATTGATGCTGCCTGGGTGATGAAACTGGATTGCTTCTAACTTTGATGGACTGAAGTATCTAAGTTTCATAGTTGGGAGGGTTAGATGGGACCTGAACAGATCATCAAGTCCGACCCCCTGCCATGGTGTAATGTCTAAGGAGTAATCTAGTTTGGTTCTGCTCCAAAAATGCCAATGCTTAATAAGTGCCTAAATTCTGTTTATCTACTGCTGAGTACAAACTGGATTACGCCAAATGTGTCACGAGGACTGTGTATGTAGTGAGATAGATTTCTCTCACACACCAACAAGCAGCCATCATTTTACATTTTGTGTTTGACTGCACTGCTGTCACTTCACATCAATGCTATGGTAACTCATAGACTGAGAACAAGAAGCCATAAAAAGATGAGAACCCTGAGACCTAAACATTGGGACCGAGTGCTGATATGCAATAACTCTTTCATTATCTGCTTGGAAAGTATATTCTGTCTTTATGTTTCACTTCATGACTCAGACTGTCCAACATTACTGGTTGGGCTTCCTGCTGCTTCCCATCATGTTGCAGTCTATGCTTTTCTCTGCTGTCTCCTTTCAACATGACACAAAGCTTGTAACTGTAACACCAGCTCATGTGGTGAAATGCAGGATGGTTCCTATCACCCCTAAAAAGCAGGCAGTTTTCCAGGTCTGAAAGCAAAAACAACACAAAATGACATTTGATAGAAGAACTTAGGTAAAGATATACTTGATGGTTTTTCTTCCTTTTGTACTGTGCTGCCTCCCTAAATCAGGAGCCTCACATTTACATCCCTTAACACCAGGCAGGGGCGATGTGTAGGGGGTGTACGCAGGGGCACATGCACCCCCTAAGTGTGATGGTGCACCCCTACAAAAAGGTGCTGCCAGCACTACCGGTGGCATCTGCAGGAGGTCCATGACCCCTGCTCTCCGCCACTAATGCTGTCGGCGGTGGCTGCGGGTGGTCCCTGAACCTTTTTCAGTGCTTGCCACCCCCCCCCCACCACCCTGCCAACGACAGTGCAGGTAGCATCTGCAGGAGCTTCCCTACTCACCGCTGCCATGCTCCTGTCACTCCTGCCACCACTGCTGTGCTCCTGCCACTGCCGTGACCCCCAGCCTCCAGGGGCATGAGTCGTTCATGATGCTGGGGTGGCCTCAGGTCCTGACATATCGTGTCACATATTAAAGCCAGAAAATTCTGGAAGCCTGTGTTTACTTCTAGCAACAGCACCAAGAATATGGAATTTGCCATACTACTTATTCTACTAATTTGTTTTTAATACTTTTATAAATCTGTTAGTCATGAGAATAAGCGATTGCTAAACTAATCCTGAAAAAGCTGCATTTAATGCTGGAATCCACAGACATTCCTGAATGCACCGCTCTGTCGCTGTGTCTTAACTGTAACCTGTAAGATACATTTTTTCCCAGCCCAGAGACCATCCCTACATTATTACTCTTATACTTTAATCCTGATGGGCAGCGGATGTCTTCACTTTATTTTATATGTCCTTCCCTTATGACAGAGGGTGTATGATCTTTCCAGTGTTGTCCAAAAAGCTAATCTGTGATGGATTCAGATGTCTGTTAGGGGGCAAGTCCATAAAACTCAAAGCCTGAATCAGGAGGATTTGAACACAAGCCACCAGTGTGAAAACACTAGCGTGTTAATACTTTGCATAATTAGACTCTAAAGCCAATTGGATAAACTGGACTGAACAGGATCAGTTAAGATCCAACTTTCAGAGACTCCTCCCAGATCCAGCTATTGAAATCCAGGTGATCCCCAAAAACTTCTCACATCTTGGCACAGTAAGGGCTGTATATTGTACTGATTAGTATTGTATGCCCTTTCTGCCATATGCAAACATGACATTCATTTTGTATCAGGCAATTTGAGAGCTCATTAGCTTGGAAAGGGGACGCAGAGCATTTCAACCTCTAGATTATTACTTTGAATGCATGCTATTAGCCAAATATTGTTGCCATTTGATAGCTGTCCAGTGGCAGCTCTCAGAGAGGGTGGATCAGTCAAGTTCCTAGCAAACAGACACTCACATTAGCAAACCCATTCAAAATGGCATTATTAGGAAGTCTCAGCAGAGAGCTGAATGAAATAACGATGAAGGCCAAGCTTGACCGTATACCCTTTGCCTTTCAGGAATGGGAAGGCTGCTGATGGCAGTCAACTTGAGGGAAATTTGCATAGCCATTCTCAAGGTTGTACCTCTTTCCTGAGTAAACAAAAGGCCTGCCATTCTGGCGTGTTTCACCAGCACAACGTTAAAACAATAATATGAACGTACATCTGTGCATGCTCATTCTATCTGATATAGATTTGTGAACAAGTCTAGCAGCTTTTGATTCCTTGAGTTACTTGAAACTAAGCAAAACTCTGGTTAAGTACATGATTTTAAAAAAAGAATATCGTCTGCTGCTTGGATTTGGACTGACATGACTGAGTCATTGTTCAAGTGCTGAAGAGAGTTGATGGTTTTTATTTATGAGCTACTACCTTCATATTACTGTCACTTGGATGCACTACAGAACGAATGCTTCCCATCTCAAAGGCTACAGCAGGTCACTTTTTTGAATGTTAACTCAAAATGAATGTGTCATTGTATCACAAAGATGAGACATGAGAACTTTCTGAAGATTATTTATTTGTTAACAAAGCACAGATCAGACACTTACCTCCTCTGGAGAAAAACAAAAGAAGTAAAGTATCCTTCCTGTGTTCTCTCTCTCTCTCTCCTTCTCTTTCTCTCTCTTTGGCCCCAGTACTAAATAACTTTTGTCTTTACTACCAGGTTAAATGTTAGGACTTGATGATTTCTTTATTTAGTTCATTAAATTGTCCTTTAAAATCTCTTAATAATATTCTTTATATGGAATTTTTAATCTTAGGAATGTGGGTATGGAATCATTGGTTGCAATAAGGTGGGAGGGGAGTCTGAGTATAGGTGGTTAGTAAGAATGGATGGGGCCATTTAGAAACTTAAAATTCTCAGAATCTCGATTCATTTGTAGCACTGAAGTCAAACAGAAACATTTTTAAGGAGTTCATAGGCTTGCAGATTTTGCCCAGAGCAGAACAGCTAGAAATCTCAAGAAAAATCCTATTGTTAAAAGATTTACTGCCTTTTGTTGCAAACTCAGGAGGTTTAGGTATTTTGCATCAGCATCTAACCAGTTGAATATATTTTCCATGCTGAATATGAATATGAAGTATTTGGGGTCTCTTCTTCATTAGCTCTGTGCTTGCTTCCATGCCTTCTACAGGTACAGAAGTATATAACTAACTCCTAAGACTGATGTAGGAAAATTCAATGTTCTGTTCCAGGCAGGAAAACCAAACATTCCCAAAAAACAAAAAGATTTTAGCTCATGTTTGTTTCCAGTCTAACAGCTCCAGCAATCTCAGGCCACAATCAGCCCAGCAATAAGAATCACATATCGCTCCAAGTGCTTGGAAAGCACAGGGTTTGGAGTAGTATACATACCTGAACAGGTAGATTAACCAGATAGGTACCATCTCATCTTTTCCTATCTTGAAACAGAGGGAGGAGTGGGGGACTTGTTTGCCTTTAGGCTGAGGGAAAAAGTGGAAAACATTTTCTCTTTCTCTCTTTCATTCCTAAAACTCCTCCACATTGATGTCTCTAAACAATCCCCTCCCCACACTCCTTTTCTACACATTTGGCTTCAGTTTTCAAATCACAGCTATATTAACTTTAGATACTACAGGCTTTGAATGCAAACTATGCAAACAGGACAAAGAAAACTTGGGTATGCAACTGTTATATTTGCAGCAGTACAAATTTGATACATGCAGTTCCCATTTCTTACTAATCAAAGAGCGTATCTCATTCGTTGTACATCAAAGCTAAAAATACACTTTACGTCTCCGCTTTTAACTTCCTCTCAAATAGTGTAATCATTCATTAGAGCTTTTCTTGGCTCACAGGTGAAGATTATTATTTTAAGGAATCAACTCTGTTTACTGAGTGTCTCAAAACCTCAAGATTTACCTGTCTAAACGTCTAAGTCAGTTTCCTTGGTTACATGTGATTTACAAGTATTGTATTTCTCTTTTCAAGGCTGATCCAGGAATAGTTTTTATACTGACCCTCAAACTTGGATTTTACACAGTTTCTTTTATGTGTACAGATGGATGGTTTGGATACTGAAATCCAATTTACTACTTAAATGCTCCAAGGATCTAATAGGATAGGAATCTCTGTTAATGTCTGTTCTGCAAAATTTATACTACTATTACTACAACTAACAATAATATTATATTAACCACTTCCTTGCTCTGTCTCTCAAACACACTGGAATGATCCGTTGAAGATTTTCTCAGGATTGTAGAATATGCCTTCGCTTACTGTCTGGGTGTTGGTGTCTTTATCAAAGTGAAAGTCCTTTTTGCTTGTCAGAAATGATCAGAGAGTTCTCTTTGGATCATCCTGTCCCCCTGCTGTTTGCAGATACCTGACTTTTAGATATGAGAAATCTCTCTCTCTTCATTTGTAAGGCACTATCTCCATGGTGCCCTCATTTCATTTTCTTCCTCTTCTTCTCGGCCTCTTCTCTGTGCTCTGATCCTGAAGAGAATCCTACAAGGTGTGCTGTCATGTGTACTTCAAAAACTCTATGCTTCTTGGGAAGAGTTGAGCTGCTTGATCTCATTTTATATTTTAAACATTATTCCTTGTTGTGCTTTGGCTTCATTTTAAAATATAGTTGACCAAACCCCATTTGCCAAACCCTTTGTTCTTTTATAAATGATTTCCTTTTATGTTGATATGTCTTATATCTTCCTTTAACCCTATTGATGTCTACCCTCTTTAGTCAATGTATTAGGAATAAATGTTACTTTCCTCCCCTTTCCCCTCACTTTCTGACTCTTTTTCTGTCTACAGAATTTCTAAAGCACTTATCACTATAGGCTTCAGTCTTGTGGCCACAGTTTTACAATTGTTTGCAATGGGTAGTGCACGACACAGGACTGGAAGTGAAGTACTGAAACCTTCGCTTACACTAAAGTCCTAACCCTGACCTAGCTCCTTTTGTCTATATTCTTCCTCTTTGCTCTTTTGTAGAACCTACCTAACTGTTGATTTAAAAAAAAAAATGCAACACAGAGCTAAGGTTGCCTGGTGGTATGTTACTGTCAGAGTACTGAGACACTGGCTGTCTAACCTACTAGTTAGAGCCAAGGTTTAGGACCATGAGGCAGGGAAACTATAACAGACCAGGACATAGGGCCTTTTCACACATTAATTTTAGACAGCTCCTGAAGCTCTTAACCCCTGGATTGTTCACATATTAACACATGAAACTATTCTTAAGCACACTTTAGGCAGCTTTAAGTTACCCCACTCCAGCCTAGGTTTATCACCCTAGGCTACATTTTAGTGTGAATGCCACACCTACCCCCCTCCGCCCCCTTTCCCTCTGGCCCAGTATTGGTCCAGCATTGGTCCCAGAGGGATTGGTCCCTATCCCTCTGATTGGACTGCTGCCCCCTGCCCCAAGCCCCTACCAGTTCAGATTGGCCTGCTGATCCCTTGCCCTGGGATTTGGCTCACTGACTCCCACTCCTCCCTGCTCACCCCCTATGTTCTTTGGCATACTTTTGGCTGCCAGTGCTATCTGATCTGAGCAAGCAGGGAAAGGTAACTCCCCTGCTTGGCCCCTACTACCGCCATCAACATCGCCACCACCATTGCCACCACCACTCTTTGGGCTGGGCTCAGCCTGGAGAAAAACAGCAGCCTGGAGGCAGCAGCTGTGGTAATGGGGGCCAGGCAGGCAGGTTCCTTTTCCCTGCCAGGAGGGATGGGGGGGAGCCCTATGGGTAAAGGAGCCCAGGGGGAACCTCAAGGGGTCAGAGGAGAGCCACCAGCCTGGATCGGCCCTCTAACCCCCTCCCCCCATCCTCCCTAGATAGGTTCCACCATCCCCCATGCTCCTTGCACCCTAGACTGCTGCTTCCCCTTCCCTCTCAGTCCCAATTTACTTGACGCTGTCTCAGGGGAGCAAGCAGGAAGGGGGCACCTGCCTGCCTGCAATTGCTGCTGCTCTGGGCTGGGCAAGCACCCACAAGTAAGCCGGGTGGGGATGCTCAGCTATGAAGGCTGTGAGGGAGCACAGGGAGGAGCCCTGGGGGTGGTGTGGGGGGCAGGTGGAACTCCAAGGGGCAGAGGGGAGCCCCAGGGAGCAAGGGGAAGGGGGGAAGCCTGGAATGGGAGCTGAGGGGGGATTCTTACCTTTCAGTCCTCAAAGCACCTGCTGGCTTGAATGTGTGACTACTCTAAACTCAAGCTAGCACTAACACTGATAAACATTTGAGCAGCCCAAAGCACAATGTGTAACAAGACCCATACACAGTTATGACAGGGGGAAAGGACCAGTTGCACAGACTGGGATGTTGGTGGTCTAAAGGCCAGAGCCAGGATGTGAATGCAAATCAGTGGCTCAGAATGGGAGGTGAGCAATAGAAAAGTACTGGGAGCATGCTGGTCTGCTGACTTGCTGGAAAACCCAGAATTAGGCACATGCCAATTCAACCTTAACTCTGCCTCCTATACCTGGCAAAAGCTCCATGCCCGGCACGTGTATTAATAATGTTTGGTGTAGTTTCATTGAATGGTGGGGGGATGAACAAGAGAGGCTGAACAGAGCTATGGTTGTCATGTCAGAGCCCTGTTCCATCAAGTGGGGAGAGGAGACAATATTTTTGCCTACCTCATACCACACATGCAATAAATAGATACAGGCATATCTATATCCTCAGGGATACAGTTTACTAGTCTCACCCAATATGCAAATCAAATGAGGCTACATCAAAAGGTTTTTCTTTTCATGCAGGTGTAAATATGAGGTGGGCAAGTAACATGCTTCTGTTAATTTAGTCTGTAAGGGTGAGGGAGCTAGAATAGGTGTGGGGTTGATTTTTCATGACGAGGCTTAGTGCTTGAGTATGCCACACATAAAAGTAGGTCCTGTTCGCTACAGCTTATCTGAATACAGGTTTTTGCTTCAGCAAAGAGACAGTGCTGCATGTTGTTTGATAGTAACGCAATTCTCTGGGTGGTCTACATTATCTGCGAAGGCAGACTGCGCACATACATGTTATGGATATACTGAGGCATCAGTCAAAAGAGACAGTGAAAGTTACGTTGGCATGACCCTTAATTCTGTATTTTTTATTTTTTAGATGTTTCCATATGAAATATCTTAATTCTGTGTTCTCAGATTTACAGAAATTTGACTAGGACTTTTCAGCTTGGAAAAGAAATGACAGTGGGGGAATCTGATAGAAGCCTAAATAGTGAGGAAGGGAGAATAAGGGACCTGTTGTACTCTATGCAATTCTATTACCTGTTGTGTGGCCTAAGTGGCAGTTTTCCAAACACACAAATTCCATTTCTAGCACTTATTGCACAGGCTGTGATTCTATTACCCTTGTCCTGTGAACCATACATGTGAGTGTGTAGAATTAATATGTACAGTAGTCATACATTGGCTAGGAAGATGTGTAGCTATGTACATGTATATCTGAGTATGGGTCTTGGTAAGTGGAGAAGGAATGGTGAGTCTCATGTTTTAGCCCCAGTACCTGAGTGGTTAGGGAACTTTCCCAGGAAATAGTTGACCCCTGTTCTAGGCCCCAGACCAGATTTGAATCAATGGGCACATCTACACATTCATTAAAGTGCTTTAGGCCATGTGCATTAAATCTAGTACCTTCATTGTGAGGTACTAGAAAAATGTGCGTTAGCCTATTTTAGTGCACATTAGCTAAAGAGCACATTTTTTGTATGATGCTTTAATGCACATTAAAATAGGCAAATGCACATTAAAGTATACATGTAGACATGCCCAGTGGCCACGTCTACATGAGACACTGGCTGCGCGGCTACTGTGCAGTCATTTAGTACTTGCATACACAAGTAATAAATGACTGTGCAGTAACTGGAGTCACTGTGCAGTAGTGTTTTTGAACAGCTTTTTTGGTGACACCGACTTCACAATAGCTCATTACTACTACACAGTAGCTCATTGTGCTATGCAATGCTACTGTGCAGTAGTAATGATCAGCTGTGGAGTCAGAATCTTGTGTAGATGCGACTAGTGTCTCTTTGACTTCTTAGCATAGTGGTCTAAACCCACAAGCTATACAGTACACATGGCCCTTTATAGCACTCCTTTTGAAAATGAGCTACTACATCTTGCATTTAATAGTCATGAAGTGGAGAGCAGCACAGTTGGGAGTAAAATACTGCACAGTAAGCCTTCCCTGGCAGCACATTTAGACGTGTTCACTCTTGGGAGCAGATTTACTCCCAATGGGAGAAGGCTAATACAGGGCTGCTCCCACCCTGTTCTGCCCTCCTGAAGCAGCCAGGAGGAGGTCCAGGTTTATCTGGGGGTGCTAAACAAAAGAATCAGAGATGTAACCTCAGGTTTATGATATCCCTAAAACTATGACAGCTGGTGACTAGGAGAGTATGGCAGGGAATGGCTCACAGTGCACATGCCCTGTTTCTTATGCCTAGAAGGTCATGCCCACGTGATATCTTATGGGGGTGGGGCAAACAGGGGAGATGAGACTCACCACAGGTCTGAGACTGCCCATTCTCACAGTTGTCCCTTCCTTTGCTGCATCTTCAGACCCTTTTGTTCCTATTCTTCTCACATCTGTGTTCTTATCCCTAGCTACTGCTTTCTTCCCACATCCAAACCTTCAGCACTGCTTTCCCTCCACATTTATCTTCTCTGCCAAAAACCCCAGAGATTCTCTATGGGCACGTCTACACATGAATTAATGTGTCTTGATTAGAATTAGTCTACTGCACATTTAGTGTCTTGTGTAAAGATGCCCTATTTCTATTATAAGAAAGTTATAACACTTTAAAATGCTATGCCCAGTTCACCTTTTAGGATTGTGGACTCTAGTCCATTGTTTAGGAAACATGTTTATATTATCCTAATTTTCTTTCATATTTCTTACAATTAATCAGTGCAAATTAATTAATTTGTGCTGGTGTTTTAGTATAATAATTCCCCAGATGGAAAAGTAGCAACAGGTCCAGCAACCGTTCTGTGTAGATCATGAGTAGTTTATTACCTTTACGTAAATTAGTGTAGCACTCTTCTTAAAGAAACAATAACATCAACAGAAACCACGATAGAGCCAGATAGTCGCAATTTGTTTACATATTATGCTCGAGTTTCTGCCATGGTCAGCTCAGTGAAGATGGTGATTTGATGACCTAGCATGTTCTTTTAAGGACACTCATATAATGTGAACATTTTCTATCTGAAAAACCCTCTTGTCTAATCTTCCTGCATTTCTTTTTTCCTGTTTTGTGAGTGCTTGGCACATACTATTCCAGACAGCCACACACTTCCTTTGCTAATGCTTGTAGTTTTGCTTCCCCAATCTGGCAGTGAGTACCATGAACTGGCTGTAATAAATAAGTTTTTGCATGTAAAGTAGTTCTAAGAATATGATGATTCTGTAAAATGTTGTTTCACCCATGCTAGGAACCATAGCTTATTAACTCTTTCCTCCAATGACCTCAATTTTGGCAAAAAATTTTGACCCTAATGAAGCACAGCCAATTTCAAGACAATTCAAGTAATCAAGTGGATTTTAGAGAACCTAGAAGACTCAAGTTTTAAACTGAAAGAGCTCCTCAGTCTTAGCTACAGCAGAGCTGGCACTCTGCTATTATCTCTCTAGACACCATGGGGTGGAATGCTATTACCCTTTGTGCACTTAAATGGCACTCACCAGCTGAGTAAGTGGTATTTTTGGCACTTACACACAGCTTGCAATGCTACTCTTCATGCAGGGTAAAAGCATAAGTGTAAGCGTACCTATGTATACTGAGCATGCTCATTAGGCTATATGTTGGCCAGGCAGCTGATACACATCCTGGAAAAAGGAGAAGAAGTTTCTCCACAGCCAATGTTTTAGCACAAATAGATGAGTGTTTAGGACATACATTTGGGAAGCAGCACACTTGGGTTTTAGTCCCCTCTCACCGAAAGGGGGTTTGAATCTGAATTTCTCAGACTTCCCACCCCAGAGTTCTATCCTATGAGTTTCTTCTGTCCTCCTCAGACATCTAGTGCTGCATGTCTTTAGATCTGTTTCTCACCCCATGCTCATAAAAAAATGAGGTGACTGTAGCATCAATGCCTATACAGTCAGATGGGTGGCAAATTGGCTCAATGGCCGCACACAGAGAGTGGTGTTGGATGGGGCATTTTCAACCTGTAGGGATGTGGGCAGTGGAGTTCCCCAGGGCTCGGTCCTTGGGCCTGCGCTATTCAACATCTTTATCAGTGACTCGGAGGTGGAAAGCATGCTGTCCAAATTCGCTGATGACACAAAGATGTGGGGGGAAGCGGGCATGCTGGAGGGGAGGGACCGAATTCAGGTAGATCTAGACAGGTTACAGAGGTGGGTGGATGAGAATAGGATGGAATTCAATGCAGA
>NW_017729025.1:48861139-48862290 GCF_001723915.1 Gavialis gangeticus | reverse complement strand
GGACACCATTTCGGCTCTTCGTTGTCCTTACTGGACTGGCGTCACATCATTACAGTTCGTTGTGTGTTACCAATTTATGAGCTGTTGACCAGCCCTAGGACTATCCAACAGGCAGCCGCACCTACCTCATCAGAGGTAGAAAGCAAGGGCTTGTTGGAGAACCCTGTGGGCCAACAGAGCCCTTTGTTTGTTCACTGTAACTGAAGACATCGTTTCCTACTAAGCGTAAGTTAAATAAATTCCATCTTGTTAAAGGAACCAATACGCTTCCTGTGCCGCTCAGACTCCATCACCAAAACTCCCACCTGTCAGTATCCAGTTTGCCACCACCCGGCCGCACCACCATGACCAACACCGTGAGCTTGGCTTGCCAGCTCCGTGTTGCTTGACACAGAGGAGGGCATGGTCAGGGGGCAGCAGGCCAGGCCCTACAAAGATAGACTAAAGGGCATGAATCTATTCAGCCTCCACAAGAGAAAACTGAGAGGAGATCTGGTGGCCATCTATAAACTCACTGGGGAGACCAGCGGAAAATAGGTGAGGCTCTGTTCCCCAGGCACCACCTGGTAGAACAAGGAATAACAGCCACAAATTGATTGAGAATAGGTTCAGGCTTGATATCAGGAGGCATTACTTTACAGTTAGGTCTACCAGGCACTGGAGTGGGCTCCCAAGGGAGGGAGGTGGTGCTCTCCCCTATTTTGGGGGTCTTCAAGAGGAGGTTGGATAGATATCTGGCTGGGGCATTATGATCCCAGCACTCGTTCCTGCCCAGGGCAGGGGGTCGGACTTGATGATCTGTTCAGGTCCCTTCCGACCCTAGAAACTATGAAACTATCATCATCATAATCACCTTTTAAGTTTTCCAAGCTATTATTATAATTGTCATTATCATCTCAGAGCACACCTGAAACATCTCATGCACCAGTCAAGACTTGGACCTTTTTGTGCTGTGTTTCAAATAGTTATTTTTGAAGAAAAACATAAGCCCCAACTTCTGATCTGCAATGAAGCAGAGATCTGTTAATTACAGTCCTACTAAGGGCTTTGTTACACCTTCCATTGTGATCCGCACAAAATTGATGGATGTCAGTGCTAGCTCAAGTTTAGAGCAGTCACACTTTAGGCTAGCAGAGGCCTGGAAGACCAAA
>NW_017729025.1:48854794-48856139 GCF_001723915.1 Gavialis gangeticus | reverse complement strand
TAGAGAAGCCCCACTTTAGGCTGGCAAAGCCCGGGAAACCAAAAAGGAAAAAACCCCCCTCCCCCCCCCCCCCCAAATAATTCTAGGCATCCCTCTGCCCCCTGGGGCTCTTCCAGCTCTCCCTGCCCCTGGGTCTTCCCCAGACCACCCACTGGTTACTTGTGGCTGCCCACATTATCTGTCCCAGGGGAGCAGGCAAGGAAGAGTTAACCTGTCTTTTTTTTAAATTTATTTTAAAATGCATTCCCTCCCCTTCCCCAACCATTTCTGACTTTTTCCTCTCCCTCTCTATTCTCTATAGATAAGTATAAGTGAGCTCAGACTTAGGATAAGCTTTAACAATTTTATTTTGGTAGCGAGTTTTTGGTTTTGGATATCCACTGTTTTATATTGTATAATTATTAGGCTTGTATTGATTTTTACTGTTGTATATTGTATTATTATCATTTTTGTATTGATTTTTATTGTTTCAAATAGATATTGTATTGTTTAGGCCTGTGTTTGTAAGTGAACTGAAGTCATGTCAAGTTTCCAGTTTATATGTCAAGCCTCCATCTTCTGTCCTTTGCCTGGGCATCACGTACCCCTTCCATGTAAATTGGTTCCCAGATGAATGAGAATGATTGGGAATGATTGAAATACAATGGTAGCAGGCCTCTACTGAATGGCCTGTAATGGACCTCACCCAGGAACAGAGACAAGAACCCAGCATTTGAAAGACAAAAAGCAGCAGCGGAGCCAGCAGTGGGGGCAGCAGCAGCTGATCCCCCTAAGGGAAGTGGGCAGAGCGACCGGACGCAGCTGAGCCAGATCCGGAGGGGAAGCCCTCCGGATCCCTCTTAGCTGAGCCGGTAGGGAGCCGTACTGCATGAACAGAACATGCAAACAGGGGGAGGGCTAGGGGGGACTGTACCCCCAAGCTAGGGAGCACCCCTGGGGTTAACCCTTGGGGAGCAGGCTCTGGAGGTACCGGATCCCCCCAGCGGGGGAGCGTAGGGGCAGGACTGCTGGCAGGCACTTCCTGGAAGACCGGAGTGCCTGATTGGCTGATTGCGGCAGTGACAGGAAATTCAAACTGTGACCTTTAAAAGCCACAGTTCAACATAGCCCCTGGTACTCAGGAGCCTGGAGCAGTGGGGAGAGGAGGGATCCAGGCACACATGTGTCCCACACTCACGTGTGCCCCCTTACCAGACCCGAGGCAGAGGTGGATGCAGCAGCAGCGGAGCCAGCAGCAGGGGCAACAGCAGCTGATCCCCCGAAGGTAAGTGGGCAGAGGGACCAGATGCAGCTGAGCCAGATCTGTAGGGGAAGCCCCCCAGATCCCTCTTAGCTGAGCTGGTAG
>NW_017729025.1:48842499-48854783 GCF_001723915.1 Gavialis gangeticus | reverse complement strand
CTTGCTGGGGTTGTTTGACCCCAGTACTCTTTCCTGCTATGCAAGGGGGTTGGACTTGATGATCTGCTTGGGTCCCTTCTGACCCTACTAACTATGAAACTATGAAAAGACTGTGCAGAACTGGCAACTCTACTATTGTACCCTGTCATTACAGACACCCAAAACTGCGCATCCCTTCATGAAGCACACATGCTTAGTACACTAGGGGCTGACCCTTGCCTGGGCATGCCTCCTGTCTCTAGGATCACACAAGGTCTGCCCCTATAAAAAGGGGCAGTGAAGACAGACCCAGTGAGATGCCCTCTCCATCTGGAGCAGCACCATGCCACACCACCTATCCACCCAGAGGCCATGCTGGCGACCCCCCTCTGGACAACACCTACTGTACACGGACCCCTTTCCAGCCTGGGATAGGTAGATATTACCTGCACACCTCCTCCTACAATCTGGACTCTCTCTTTCTCTCTCCTCCTGGACTTCAGTGGATATCAGCCCCTGCACCGAGCCTCTCTAACCCCTGCTATCATTGTGTGTATGTGTGGGTGTATGCGGGTGCAAGGGAACGAATAAGACACTGTGTCACCATCTCCCCTGTTCAATAAAACCATTGTCATGTGCAACCCCAAGTTGGGTCATGTTTTACTGAATCCCAGTCCCTTCCCTATCTTAAATTCCAGCCTCATTCTCTCTCAGCTCCAGCCCCCTCTTTGCTAGTTTCCTGATCTCCTCCCAATTCCATCTCCCCTTTTCTGCCACCTCTCAGCCTCTCCTTGCTTTCCTCCTGTCCCTGATGCCTTTCAGTCTCCTGTGCCATCTACTGCCTTTTCCCTGTTACTTTCTGCTGCCTTTCTCTGTTTTCCCGTCGCTCTGCTGCCTGTTAGGATCTCCTGCTGCTTTTCCTGTGATTTGCTGCTCTCCCCCTGCTCCTACTGCCTTTTCCCTGTGACTTTCTGCTGCCTTTTTCTGCTTTCCTGCTGCCCTGCCGCCTTTCAGTCTCTCCTGCCTCTTTTCCTGTGATTTTCTGCTGTCCGTCTCTGTTTTCAGGCTTCCCCCACACCTTCTGTAGTCATCCCCCCTGCCCTGCCCCCCGCAGCTTCCCAGCTCCTCATGGCTGTCCTGCAGTTTTCTGCAGCAGCTGGAGCCTTTCTCCAGCTCCCAGCACCTAATACCACTCCCTGCAACTTCTCTAGCTGCCCCAGAGCCATCTTCTGGCTCCCCACCCCCAGAGCCCCTCTTTAACACCTACACTTTCCCTTAGTCCCATTTTCCCTCTCCCCACCTACCTTTTCAGCTCCCCTGTAGCTTTGGCTCTAGTCCCAGCCTCTGTGCCAGCATTGCTCCCCTGTTCTGTAGGCTTTGGGCATTGTCTTTTAATCAATTACGATCAATTAATCTAAAGTTACCCCCGAGCCTCAGTTCTTCAGCCCAGGCCCCTCTAGTCTACCGGTTTTAATCCTGGTCCTGGTGACTTTCACTCCCAGCAACTTTCACTCCCTACACTTCTACTTTCTTACCTTAACCTTTCCCCTGGTATCCCAAGTACACCAAGCACATACATACATACATACACTTAGGAACTCAACTGTGTGTAAGCATAGGTGGGTGGTATGTGTGTGAATTAGTGAATACACATATATAGATATCATTGTGGTGTGTGGTATATGAATTAGTACTCCACGTATGTGTATTGGATGTGCAGGTGTTGGTAACTGATTCTGTCTAAATTTGGTGTGTGTAGTGTGTATGGGCTTAAACTGGTGATAGGTGTGCATGAACCTAGACTGGTTATTTTGAATGTGTGTGTATCTGAGTTGCTAGTGAGGGTGTGTGTGTGTATATATATATATGACATTGTGTGCATGATATATGAATTAGTGATCTGTGTCTAACTTTTGGGTTTTATAGCGTATGTGCTTTAATTGGTGATAGGTATGCATGTGCCTAGTCTGGTTTGGATGTGTATGTGCCTGAGTTGGTAGTGTGTGTGTGTATGCACCTAATTGATTTGTGCGTTTGTATATGTGCAATTGTATACCATGTCCTCCTGTCTAACAGTGCAATATTGAGATCCTGAGCATTGGCCTGATCCCTCAGGGCAACAAACCTGCCTGCCTGGCCACTGCTGCCACCACTGCTGCTGGGCTGTTGCTCTTCTCTAAGCTGAGCACAGCCCAGCATAGCAAGCCACAAGTAAATTGGTGGCAGGGAATAGCAGGGTGGGAAGAGTGGGCCAGATTTGGGCCAGCAGGGGAGGGGGCAGGTGGGTTGTTTACACTAAGGTGTAGCCTAGAGTGGCTACACCTTAGTACAACATGAGCTGGATAGCAGGGATCAGAAAGAATCCTGCCCTGGAGTGGCCATCACCTTAATAATGATTGCTTAAAACCAGTTTCAGGTGTTAATGTGCAGACATTCTAGGTGTTAAGAGCTCCAGGACCTGACCAAAATTACCATGTAACATCGCTGTAAGGTTGAACTTAAATGCTATATTTTTCACATTAAATTAATCATAAAAGTGACAGTTTTAGAGTACATTTACGTCATGTTTCTGCTTTTCTCTTAACTCCCTTACTTGTAACTAAATACAAGCTAAAACAGTGGAGAGAGACAAAAGTTTAGCCACTGGATCCTTCTAACCAGTTTATTTCCTCTCCCCATCACCCTCCCAGCACTCAAAATAACTCCGTGATTCATTGCCAAATTATGAATAGAGTCCCAATACCTGGGCATTCACCATATATAAAGATTTCTATTTGCTATTCTTTTTTCTATAGCACAAATAGACAGCCAGTTGATATACAGTTAGATCAAAAAACATGAAATCTTCCTCAGAGAGCTTATGATCTTCAGAGCTGACTTGCAGGAAAAGGGAAGGAATTTGCATGCAAATGAATTAGTGGGGCAGTTGATCAAGTCTTTTAAAGGTGATTGTACTGTTTAATTTGATAAAGATTAAGGTAGTGGTTCTCAACCAGGTGTCCATGAGGTGTTTTAAAAGGTGCCATGTGTGGCGGGTGCAGAGATCCCAAATTATGCCTATAAAACTGCAGGGTTATTCATATCCCACAGCTAACACCACATGTGGCTGGTGCAGAGATCCCACCTCAGGAACACAGCTGGGTATTCGTATCCCTCCGCTGTTTCCACCACGTGAGGCGGGCCAGTAGGGAGGTGGGTGGCTCGACGCAGGAGCACCCCCTACTGGCCCGCCTCACGTGGTGGAAACAGCGGAGGGATATGAATACCCAGCTGTGTTCCTGAGGTGGGATCTCTGCACCCGCCACACCACGTACATAGTATTAGCACTGTTAGGGTTACAAACATGTTTCACAAGATAAATGCAGAAATTTAAAGTATAGTTGTGGTTTTTCTGAGTTCACTGCTACAGAAAAAAACCTCTCTATTATTTTTGTAGTAAAAAAAAGTGAAAACTAAGAGCTGGCATTTTCTGAGTGCCTTGAGTCTATCCAGTGGTGCCTTGAATCTTATAAGGTTGAGAACTACTGAATTAGGGTCTCATTATCAAAAAGTGACACTTTTGAAAGTTATCAAGGAGCTTTATTTTAATAAGAAAAACAGTATTATCCCTTAAGGTACCACCTCTGCTTCACTGTAGAGTTTCACAGCCTGTCTGGCTTCCTGCAAAATTAAAGTAACACAGAGCCACAAAACCCTCTATCAGCAGTCTGTGGTATACAGCATACACAAAACTCTAGAAGCAGTGTCCTTATTTAATATGATCAGTTAAAGATAGTTTAGTCTCATAAAATAGTGTATGATCATGCTTGTACCATAATCAGAGAGAGTTTTGAAAATGACTTTAATGAGAACAGAATCAGGACTATAATTACTGTTTGTTGACACCCTGCTGTGTACCATGAACGCATTTAATTTATGTGAAATCATACAGAACTGGAACTTTCCCTCTCTGGATTGCTTGTGCAATTTCAATTAAAGTTAGGTGAATAATTAATCTCTTACTCTTAGTAAAAAAATCTTATATCTTGCATCTGGACTCTAAAAACTATTTCTGGAAAGTCAACCCTACCTTTGACTTCAACATTTTAGGTAGTGAATTTTTAGTCATGTGTTTCCCAAGTATGACATTGCTGATTTGGGATGTGATGTACTTCAGTTACTTAAGAACTAGATTTAGGTTCAGAAAACCTTGGGTGTATTCTCCATCATGATAGTGACCTGCTCCATGACTTCTTGTAAATCACTTTTCTCTCTTCTTCTTTCCTCACCTAACAAGGCTCTCCTATTTAGGGTGTAATCTTTCAGAGCAGGGATTGTTTCTTACTTTGTGTTTATATGGAGGACTGAGCTCTTGGTTTGGAGTGGGACCTCTGGGTGCTACTGTGACATAAATAAGAACAATCTGCATAGACAGTGTCACATGTAAACCACCCATGTTTCAGGGTGTTGGTTATAGCCATGTTGGTCTAAGGGCATAGACAGACAAGATTATTTTGGTAAATGTGATATCTTTTATTAGACCAACTAATTAGTTGGAAAAATTGTTATTTGCAAGCTTTCTGATATAAACACCTTTCTTGAGGCATAGGCAGAGTCTCCTGGTGTTTGTGGGCATTTTTACATGTGTTCTTGACGTGGCGCTGAACACTTTATTGGCGAGACACATTGATTAAAACCGCCTGCGCGTCACGTGTATCAGCGATGCAGTGCATCCCCATGCTGAGAAAATGGTGGTGGGGCGCTTTGAACTAAAGCACATTGAATGTATTTTATTTCAGCAAGCACCGCCACCAGTTTCTCAGTGCAGAGATGTGTTGTGCTGCTGATACATGTGACATGCAAGGCTGCCAGAGAGTGTCAATTTATGTGCTCCACCAGACTTGATTAATCAAGCCTGCTTCGACATGGTGGATTTCCAGCACGTTGAAGCAAGATCCCTGCATGTGCGTAATTCCCCATGTGCTCTCCTGGGTGGAATTTTGCATATTGGCTTTTTGCATATTGGCTTCTGTTCCATCCAGGAGAGCACACAGACAGCAACAGATGTCTCCCTATGCCTGAAGAAGGGTGTTTATTTTTCTAATTTATTAGTTGATCTAATAAAAGATATCAACACCTTTACCCAAATACCCTTGTCTGCTCATGTAAACCATGTCATTTTAGGCTATTGTATTAGGCCATCCACCTGTCTCTGCAGGAAGCTCTTCACTTCAGGCTCTAAGGCTATCTACCATCTACCTCTGTGTCTCCTTTTTTCAAACATCTTTCAAGTTTCCCTTACTGAAGTTTCTCTGAAATTCCCCTCCCTGTTACCACTCATTTACAACAAGAACATAGGTAGATAAGACTTACTTAAAACAACTTTCCTTCCCTAGTTGTTTTAAAATGACCTTAAAAATGAAGAGCCTTGTTGTTGTTTGCAAATTCCCTTCCAAACGGTAGTGTTTACCATACAGGGCACACTCTGAAATGAGATAAATACGCATGCAATTTGTCTAGGGGGCTCTGTTTCAACAAATAATTTATGAGACATTAATAAAGCAGAGCTAATGTCTTCGCTGTATAAAATACATACCAAGGATTACATCTGGCTCACAAAATCCAAAATAATGTACATTTTTTTCAACAAATCAAAAACCCCGAGTTTTTTTCCCTTGGGTTGCATTTTCTTTATTAATGTCTCCAGCTGTCGGCTAAGCCAACTCTTCAGGTAGGTACAATGACCTATTGGTACACTACAGTAAATTCCCCAAGCTTACTCTCTTTGTCTTCAGTACAGTGGATTCAGTGAACCTTGGGGGCCTTTATTTTTATTGTAGCAATAAATTCTCTTGGTGAGATGAAGACTTATTTTACAACTCTTCCCTTTGATAATGGTAGTACAGCACAGTACAAGGCCAGCTGAGCTCAGAATGCCAAATTGTATGTCGTATGAAACTCAGAAAATAGTCTGATAGCTGCAAAATGAAGAAGATATTCATTAATTCAGTGACATTATCCAAGGAAGGTTGATTTAACTAGTACCCATATAAGCACATGAGTTCTGATGCTACAAAAAGCACCCCCTGGATGAATCTCCATTCACTCATTAATACTGACTAAACTGCAGGGTAAAAAATTGATTTCACTGGAACTCTAGTATTGCCACCGGGGTTTCCCTGAACAATTCTCTTTGCAGAATCACAGCTGCTAGATACAAATTAATTTTCCAAGTTGCTCTGCTCTACCTGGTGTTAAGAAAACTGAGAGAGGAAAAATCAAAACAAAACAACAAAATGTAAATCTTGTCCCACTCCATTAATTTTTTAATGTTACAAGTCCCTTTCCAGTGTCACCAGACTAATGTTGCAAAAAGGTGTTTACCAATAGTTGTTCTAATTCTGATAGTTTCTGAGCATCAAACCCTGTGAATTTCAAGGGGCCATGTTGGGCACAAACAGCATTACAATCCCCTATTGAAGAGAACTTGGTATTTGGTTGAACTTTTATGTCAATTGTCTGCTGAATGATTTGTTAGGGATACATCAGGACCAGGCACTCCAGATGCAAAACTCTTCAGGTTCTTGGGATCTTCAGCTCTGAGGCTCCTGGAACCTGCCTTGAAGGCATTTTTTTCACCTGGTCTGAATTTCCTTTACATCATATTCTTCAAGGATAGGTCTTAAACTTGTCAAAATGTTTATTTGTTTGATTTACATGTTCATTTTCTTAAATTAAAGTCTCTTTTTTCATTATGCAAAAAAAAAAAATCTAGTAGACAGCCTTCCTTTACTGTGTTCTGGGTACTGGAGATATTTTCTGACAGGCAGGTCATCTACCATGCAAACAGTTAATTTGTATGCAGATGTCACTCCTATCTAGGTATGTGACAGTCCATTTGCTATTTAAAAAAAAAAGGAACTGGACGAGCGGAGAGAGGATAATTTATAGCAGCCTGAAGAGCTTACAGATATGGTAAGTCTATTTTTCAGAGGGGTAGGATATACAGGTAACTGGGATTCAATCACATTTAAGATAAGTCAGATATTCACAAAACACAAGGAAATACTGCCCTCAGCCAACAATGTTTTTGTCCATTTTTGTTTAAGAAACATAGCTTTATTTAAACCCTGACTTTTAGCCAAATCAGATATTTAGTGTTTTGTATGCCCAACACACCACACAGCTATTAGTTAATTAATCCTCACAAGATCCCCATTCATAGCCAGGTAAAACTAATTGCCCTGTTAAAGGTCACAATTAAGACACAAAGGTGATATGAAATTGCCCAGGACCATGGTGTGTCAGTGATAAGAATAGATTTAGAGCTCACATCTTTCTGAGTCTCATCTCTCTGTTCATTCCTATGGGCTTCACTGTCTTTTAAAAGGCTGAAATTTATGGGGGGGTAAAAGAAACTGGATCAACAGCTGCATTATGTTGAGCAGGAAATTGTTCGCCTGAGTAGTTTCCATTGCTGGTTCTGAAGTCAGTGGGGTACTCATGGGATTAATGTTACATACATGGTGGAGTGGCCGTCTGAAAAAAGGATCTTAGTAACTCATTGGTGCATAACAAACTAATTTCTGGCCATGTGGAGTTAAAGCTGTTAGGTGTATATCTGTAGCGAGATTTCAGACTGAACTCTGGAACTAGTGCAGGGGACAAATTGAGGAAGGGAGAGGTAGATGTATGAGTCACTGGTGAAAAGGTTCCCTATATTGCGATTTCCCAACTGAGAGACATAGATTCAAAAATGAAGGAAAAGAGGAGAAGACAAGAAACAGAGTAGTCCTGGAGTATTTACATTTCATGCCTACTATTTTGAATGATGTGTGTCACTATTAAATCAATTTATAGACTCAAAAAAGGGACAAGTTCTGGGTTTGCGTGAAGAGCAAAGGTAAATTTGTAATAAGGGCTTGAGATGTCTGACTGGTCACAGGCTTTGAAGGGAACAAAACTCCTGATTAATAATCACATCAGGGGCAAAATTCTATATTCCTACTAATGTTTTTTCTCCTACAGACCAGTCTAATTCCTAAAACAGCAATTCACTTGTCCAAGGGCTCCCCAAGGCACCAGTGAACTTCAGAAAACTACTCTGGGATCTGTCATATATTAAGCTGCTGCCACTATAGCTATTTTGAAAGAGTCATTGGTGACTTTACGCTGAGATGGTCTGGGAAAACACCAAGTGCATTGCTGGCTTTACCTTGTACACTATTTTTCACCATTTGCAACAGTGGCATGATGATAAGATTGATAATGATGATAAGATCACTGCCATAGCATTAAATGATAAAGATAAGAGTGATAAGACCACTGTCAGATACAAAACAAAGAGAACAAAACTACTGCCTGTTTGGTTGCCTATGTGAAATGAAAAGGGAATACTTTTCAGGTCCTAGTGGACGTTCACCTCATATAATTCATTATCACGACTGCTACTATATGGTATCTATGTGGACAGACTCAGCAGATAGGACAAGGGCTAAATGAGTCAAGGAGAATACATTTCCTATCATCACTTGGAAGTGTTTTCTCCAGACCTTGAGTAAAACATGCTGGCCAAGAGCTGTCTGAGAAAGATTGCCTTGCTTTTGTTCCTGCTGTCAGTTCTGTAGGTAAATGCTGGAGGAAGGCTTCAGTTTCTTGGGCTGCAACTCCAAAGATCTCTCATATCACTAGATATCACTAGAGACATTTAAAATATTTTTATACTGTGCTGGATGGGTAAAATGGTCTTAGGCAGAATTCATGGGCAGGGTGGCAGTGGAGAGGTGTAACAGGGAGGCTGCCTCACGTAGGGGCAAAGGCAACTTTAGGCCAGCACTGTGCGACTGGTGCAAGTGCTTTTTTTCTGCTCCCCACTGGCAAGTTAAAGCCTGAGGCAGCTGCCCCAGTTCACTCTGCCCTAGTTATGTCACGGTGCCAGGAACAGTAGAGTTCTAATCCCAGTGGACCTTTCCCTTGATTCTTAGCTTTGTGGAAGTTACTGAAGCCATATCCAAAAACAACTGCAATAACAACAAAGGATTCAGCTCCTTAAAACATTACATAAGCCGATGGTAGATTCATAGATTGTAATGGGCTGGAAGGGACCTCAGAAGATCATTGGGTCCAGCACCCTGGACCAAGCAAGAAAGACTACTGGGGGTCAGGTGACCCCAGCAAGGTGACTATCTAGTCTCCTCTTGAAGGTTTCCAGGGTAAGTGACTGCACCACCTCTGGAGGGAGCTTATTCCACAGTCTGGACACGCTGACTGTGATGGAGTTTTTCTTAATTCTAAGCCTGAATCAATCTTCCAGGAGTTTGTGTCCATTAATTTTGGTTTTCCCCTTGGGTGCCCTGGTGAACAGTTGCTCACTGAGCCCTTGATGTATTCCCCTAATGTAGTGGTAAGCTGCTACCAGGTCCCCTCTCTGCCTTCATTTCCTCAGGCTGAAGAGTTCCAGATTCCTCATCCTTTCCTCATATGGTTTGTTTTTTAAGACTCTGATCATAGGGGTGGCTCTTCTCTGAATGCTCTCAAGCTTGTCCACATCCTTGTTAAAGTGTGGTGCCCAGAACTGGATGTAATACTCCTGCTGTGGTCTCACCAGTGCTGAGTAGAGAAGAAGAATCACCTCCTTGGCTTTGCTGGAGATGCATTGATTGATGCGTGCTAGAGTATTATTTACCCAACTGGCTACAGCATCACACTGCCAGCTCATATTTATACTGCAATGCACCAGTACAAAACTGTTACCAAGAAATCTCCTTGCTCATCCTAAGATACCTCATCCTGGAGGTGCCTCCCTATTTGGACTACAGTATACAATTGTAGTTGCTGTTCTGCCCATGCTCTTAACTTAAATTCTTTTATCAGATCTCGCCACTAATCTCTATCTTTTACTCTCTACCTACAAAATGGGGATAATCACCCCTCTATATCTACCATAGAGGTACTATGTGGAATGATCACTGAATGCTTGTAGAGGTTTCTAAATGTACAACATAAAATAGTATCTTATTCTTGCAATTATCTACAAAGAGGTATTTTAATCAAAAGGATGTGCTCTTATATATGATGAGAGGCAATGTTTGTTAGGGTGATATCTATTATTGTACCAACTATGATGTTGGGATAGAGTTAGACAAGCTTTTGAATGCAATACATTCTCTTACATTGTCTCATATATGCCCACATTTATTCATGAAATTATTGTGATTGTGCCTTTAAATTAAGGATTGATATGTGAATGCATGGACAATTTTGGTAATAGGCCCCCAATAGAGGTATACAAGTGTGCTGACCTTCTTTTAAAAAAATGGCCCTCAAGTGACACTTTACATATAAGCAATCCTTGATCACATCAAACAAATTAATTCAGGAACTGGACAAAAAGCAAGAAACTTAAGTGCTTAGTTCATTTAGCTTCTGCAAAAGATGATTGTGAGGTGACTCACAATGTGTAAGTACTTACACAAACTATCAATAGGCTCTTAAAACTAGTGGAGAAAGGCATAATGGCTGGAAGTTGGAGCCAAGGAGATTCAAATTGGAAATTAGGCATTCATTGTAATAACGACGTTGGTTAACCACTGCAACAAACTACCAAGGGTAGTGGTAGATTTTCCATTTCTTGAAGTTCTCAAATTATGCATAAAACATTTTTGGAGATCTGGATTAGTCTATCAAATATCACAGGATCCAGTACACAGGGTTAACTGGGTAACAGTCTTTTGAATGTGTTACAGAGGAAACCAGACTAGATCATCTAATGGTTCTTTGTGGCCTTCAAGCTATTAATCTATGAAAATGAAGTGCTCCTGCTTGTTCTTAGGCATCTCATCCTGTGAATAAATCATTAACATTTATCATCACCTTCTGTGCATTTAGTGTTATGCTTGTGAAGTGCAACATAGAAATACTGGTGCCTGGAATAGTCAAAATGCAATTGCACTATTTGGATGGCAGACAAAGCTTTTATCATCCAGGACTACACTGCTGTTGTACCCCAGAAAATATACGTCTGCCCTAGCAGATGCTGCATCTCATCTGCTTTATGCAAAGAGAGCAAAGATGGAGCAAATATATACACATACCCATGCTTTGCATCTGACAAGAAATATGCTTGTTTCTTACTCAAAGAAACAGGGCTGCTGCATATTCATGAGATGGATACATTCAACCCCCCATAGGCACAAAATATGTCTATTAATAAGAAGTTTATGCATAATTATATGATAGCAGACATTCCCTAGGGATTGAATATACTTATTTAGCACCAAAAGGTCCTGCCCTTCCATGGATGTTATTAAATGAAGGAAAGTGTTTGGAGGGTGTAAATGTCAACAAAGAGAGGAATTGTTTAGAGCTGACCAAAGGGATATAGCTAGGAGTAATGTGGTGACACTGAGCATATAAGATAGTTCAGGCTATGTTTTTGGAAAGACAGCCAAGGGATAAATGTTTTTACCTGGTAGAATAAGAAAACAGTGAAAAATCAATTGATGGAGCATTTATAACTAGGATGAATTTAATCAGTGGCTTAGTTCTGCACCATTAAACAAAATGCATGCACAGGAGAAAATGATAAAGGTTACTTCATGGTGTGGGGTTTGGGAGGTGGAAGAGGCTGAGTTTGTTCCCATGGGATGGAAGCAGAGCTGGTAAATGAGATACAGCAGCACCGAGGTCAGCAAGAGTCAAACATCTCTTTGTACAAAGGCAAGATTTAGGCCCTCATTCAGCCAAGCCCTTTTATATGTTTTTAAATTCCATGCAAGTCTGTGGTTAAGGTTCAGCACATGGTTAAATGCTTTATTGAACAAGGATCAATTTCAGTACATGTTTAAGTGTTGCTAAATTTGGCCCTTAAATCACTGACTAACATAAGAAACTTAAATTCCAGATTGTGATCTTGAGAAAATGAAATCCTCTAATTGTTTACCTGATAGGTGTAGCACTGTAAGCTTTTGCCACCTCCCCTGCCTAGAAGCCTTAATCCTTATGGAAATGTCCCAGGGAAAAATAGGTTCCGAAGACATTGTTTTTAAAGTTGATAGCATTTGATAAAAAATGATAGTTTTTCTGCAATTCTTTTCAATCATTCCTGATGGCATCAAACCAGCCAGGTGGATGGGAATCTCTAGTTGCCTGTTTAAACGAGCTTTTTCTCTCATTGGCATCTTGATTGTGGTGCCCAGTGGACTGAGTGAAGCCAAGGCATCTTTCCCAGTTCACTTGTCTTTCTGGGTCTTTTGCAAATCAGACTCCTATGTCACAGTCTGGCACCTGAGGTACGGAGGGCCCCATCTGTCGCTGGGACCCCTCGG
>NW_017729025.1:48831466-48842488 GCF_001723915.1 Gavialis gangeticus | reverse complement strand
TTCCGACCCTAGAAACTATGAAACTGTGAAACTATGAAACCTTCATAGAGTAAAATAATGGCAATTATATTGCTCCTACTCTTAATTTTTCCTATGAGAATACAAGAACTTTGAATTCTGAGGCTAAAGAGGTGTCTAGTGGCAGCTCATAGAATCCACAAAATTCCTAGGTCCCTTGGTTTATATTCTGTTTCTTTAATAATGCTTACACAGTAACCTGTATGCCTTTTTCACTGCAGCTGTGCTGGAGTTTCAAGAAATAAAGTGTAACTTCCCCATTTTACCTCTGTGTTTAGACTCAAATCACTTTTGTAGAGCAACTGTCTTACGGTTGGCTTCTCAGGCACTAAGCTTACGATTAGCACTCAGTTAATAAAAGGTAGAGCAAACAATGGGCCCCTCTCTGTTTTTAATAATATTTGCTCAGGAAATTGAGCAAATTTCATGCTCAGTTACATCAGTTTAAATCCAGAGTAACTCCACTGAATACAATTAAATTGTAGTGTCACCAGAGAAAGAACACTTACTGTCTCAGTTATAGCACTATGTTAGTGCCATAGACCTTCTTCTTGAGGTCTGACCCAAAGCCTACTGAAGTCAAAGGAAATTTTACAGCAAATGGAACATATATCATTATCATGACTCCGTGATAGATGAGGATGGCAATATTGCTATGGGGTGGTCAAGTTAAATGTGTGAGTGCACAGATGACTGTGCAGGTCTATGTGAGATAAGCACCCTTTGTCAGATAATTTACAGTACTGCTCAACGTATGGATTGGACTGCTGCTGCTACATCCTTCATCTTGCGTGCTTTTTCTGCCTGAGGATATGCCATTGCTTTTCAAAAAGGTTTATTTTTTCCTCACCTTGACATTCCCTTGCTGTCTATTTATGGCTACAAGTGCCAACAAATGCATTGATAGGTTATACTCAATCACATGTTCCTTTAGGGTGTCCTTGGGCCACTATGCTTCCTTTCCAGTGCACCAATTCTCCATAAAGGACTGATTTGAAATTCATGCATCTTGACTGGCTGGCTAGACTATTCAAATGGCACAAGGCATGTTCAAAAGTGTGAATAGCACTGCTTAATAAGGAAGCCTGATACATGTACACAAGCAACAAGCAAGAAAACTAATGAATGAATCCATGAGTGTTGACCTAGAGATAAAATCATTGTCACAGGCCAGAAGCAGACATATAATTTCCATTAAAATCTCTATGGTTCAGAAAGAGGTTTTAGTTTATTTTTCTATTAAATTATATAAAGGTTTTCTAACAGCATCCTTTTTAATGGAATTCAGAAGCCATGCTACAATCTTGAAGGAAACTAGCTGATTTTTTAAAATGTTCTTTTAACACTTTTATATTTTTTTGTGGAAGCAAGCAGAAAATTGTGAAAGGTGAAATATACCACATTATTTGAGCCAGAGGCAATGGGACTTGCAATATACTCAAGGGAGTGCATAAAGGATTATAGGTTCCTAGATAATGTCATTCAGAAATTTAAAGATATTGTCATCCCTGCAACAATGTCACTTTGTAAAGGTGCATTATCTTTACAAGCAGTCAGGTTCCAAGTGAGACCATTGGATAATACAAATGCAGTACAGTTAAGTCATATGAATTTTTTAAAAAAGAACAGGTTAATTGAAAACTATTAGCAAGAAATTACACACAGCAGTTTGCTCATTCTGGGATTTCTGCTTGAAGAAAGAGTGTGAATTCACTTATGTTTAAATCATATAAACTTTTAAAGGGAAGGAAACAAATCATTCAAATTTAAACTGTTGCAGGATAATATATTATATTATCGTATATCACACACATGTCAAATGTGACATATTTATTAAAGCAAAGCAAAATTAATATTGAGAAGGACCCTTCAAAACTTCCATCATCTTTGCAGAAACTGATATTTTACAGTAGAATCTTTAGTGTAAAATTAGAGATAGTAAATTAAAGTTTACCCACTCCAAACATTTGCTGATACTACTGGATCAAGTAGATAGGGGCATAATCTGCAATACACAAACTGATAAGAATATTTTACATCTGATGTAGATAAGGAGTATAGCTCCATGATTTGAAATTTAAATCCATGTATGTAGGGCAAAATCATTGTAGTCACATTTAAAAATCAAAGAAAGTGATTTTTCTCTATTTTCTTTTTTCTATGAACATTTGACAGGAGAGACACAGTAAATAACAACAATATTAAAAGCATTCATTCTAAAAATACTTAGAGATAGCAGATATATACAATGCATATGCCTTGCTTTTGTATATTGTTTCAAACTTTGATCTGCAGAGTGAATGGCTACAATTTCAACTAGGGGAAAGCAAGCAAATGTTGGTTAATTCATTCTTTTCCCAACATTTTGGATATCTTGTGTGTTAGAGATAACAAACAGCTTTGCTTTTCCTAGAGAAATCTACCTTGAATGCTGCTGTAAAGCATTATTCTATATTATTCAGACTTGTGTCTAAAAATGGAATAAAATGCTTTGAATTAATCCCATTTAGCAGTGGTTGAAGTGGATTGAAACAGCAGGGGGAGCTCTCATTACACAAGCCAGGAGCAGGGGGTACTTGGATAGAGCACTGCTTAGTGAAGCTAGGGAAAGGAAGGAAAGTTTCTTAAATTTCACTGAGGAGGGGGATCTGTGCCCCGTTTGCTACTTCCCCTTACTTCAGCCCCTGCTGTTGGCACGACAGCTCTCTTTTCCACACTTGATTGGAACTTGCATGGCATAGGTAGGCGTGCCTTATTCATGGTCCATTTGCAGCAACAAAAAAGAGCCCTAACCTCTGAATCTGCCACCTTAGGACTTCCCTAGCAGTGTTGGGACCCTATAAAACAGCATTCTGGTCAGGTAAAGGTTGTGAATAATGTAGAGATGTGACAGCAATGGATGATCAATCTGTTGTGGAACGATGGAAAGTTACAGAGGGTAAGATCAGTTCCAGACATTACATTCTTGGATCATTGCTTCGGCACTTCTCACCTTCCACATGGCTTGATAGAAATACAGACCCATCATTCCGAAGGTTCAGTCTTGCATGCAGGCTAACTGTTCACAGCAAGAATACCTTCTTTAAGAACATCTGGCATAACAAGGACCTGAGCCACAAACACAGTTTAATAACAGGCTGTATTGCTATGCTATTCTTATCAGTGTGTGCAACAGTTGTAATCCCCTTCTGAATCTAGTGGGAGACTAATGCAGAAAAAAATCAGAGAACCCATTCATAAGGAGCTGCATTTCCAACCCTTCCAAGGTAGGTAACATAATCAACATCCTGATGAAGTGGAGTCATGCTAATAGTAATAAACAAGTATGTGATCCCTAAAAGCATCCAAGTGCTGTGTAAATATCAAGCCTCAACGGGGATCTGGGTTTTTTGTTTGCCAAGGAAAAATGTTGACTTTCTCCTTTAAAGAATAAAAATGCTGGAAATGGCAAGTTTCTCCATGCAGGCTGGCAGGCTGGCATGTACACATGCCCATGGCTAGCAATACAGCCAAGCAGCAATGAAGAGCGTTTTCCCCAATTTCCTGCAGGTAAGTCCATGGGGGGTAAGAGTGGGCATAGGTGACAGGAGAGGGGAAAGAGTGGGCAGATTGAGGCCTTCACGGTGAAGGATGGAATGGGGCAGGGTTGGCAGCTGGGTCTGGTGCCCAGGGCAGAAATGGGACAGAGTGGGACAGAGCCACAGGTGGCTCATCTGGGGGTAGCGGGGAGGGGGGGGGCATGTCTCTGCTACTGTGTGCACTCCCAGGAATGAGTTGGGTCCTTGAGGCCACCTACTGGGGGAGGCATAGGGGGTCATGTGTCCCCTGATTTCTGCACGGGGTGGGAGAGGATGTGGGCTGCCCACTGTGGGGCTTGGGGCTTTCCCCACTGCTGCTCCCCTCACCAGAGACCCATGTCAGTTGTGCCAGCAGGGCTGGGGAGCTGCGCATTGGGAGTGAGGGGCACCAGCAGGGATGAGTTGTCTGTGGGTTTGGGAGTGAGGACAATGGCATGGGCAGGGCATTGGCATATCAGGACTGCTCAATGCCACAAAGCAGCGGGGGTGCATCTGCAGTTGGATTCACATCCTGGTGTGTGAAGGGGGTAGGGGTAGCTCTGATTTTCCATGATTAAAAAAACAAAATCAAAATATATAGGTATTTAGAATTGATTTTATTATAATGATTGAGGCCCTGGTAGGCTTCCAATTTGCTTTAAAATGATAAATATATCAATAAAACATTATGTTCAACTGATACCAATATATACAGTGGCATTTCATTTTAATCATGGAAAGATGCAGATTTTAAGGGTATAATCAGAGAATTTGGAGTTTTTAAACAGAGAAAACCAGGATCTCTGGTCTTCAGGACCTGTCGCTTATATAGAGTGCTTACACATGTACTAAGTCGACTTAAAATAAGGTGACTTTAGTAAATCAACTTAACTATGTTGACTTAAATTAAGCCATGTCAGAGCATACACATGTACAGCTCCTTGACATGGTGACAGCCATCTTGTGAGCTAAGTTGCCTTAACTAATGTGACTCAAGATAATATACCTTTATTATCTTGTACTGCATTTAAGTTGACTCTGATCCACATCTGTATGTATTCTCTGATAGTTAAGGTGAGATAAAAAAGTTAAGTTGGCTCAACGGTGAGAAAGTTAGTACATGTGTACACATATATAGATATTATTTGCCTTGTTTTACCATATGAGAAGTGAATGGTTAGAGCCACAGAGCATATCAATATCAGAATTGGGATGAGGAATCTATTCTTGACTCTTATTGCCTCATGGGCTAAGTACAGACAGTCAAAAAACTCCTGAGGCTTCATCAATTCAATCTTCATAGGTTAGTCTAAACTGCATAGATTGAACCAATAAGCAAGTGAACAGACATTCACTTTTGATTCCAGAAATGCAGCGACATGCCTATAGTGGCCCAGGCCAGAAACTGGGGGTGGGCACTAGAGCACACCACCTTGCTCGGCTGCAGCAGACAGCTTAGGCCAAGGCTAGCCCACCCAGCCTGTGAGGGAGGGTTTGTGCGGGAGGTGCTAAGCATCCTGGGATGCTGTGGGGTTGTGAATTAACTTGAATCTGGGGGGATCTGGGATAAAAGTTCAGTAAACCAGTTTAACTTAAATAATTCTGATACTACATCTATCCAGGTTTAGGTTAAACCAGTTTTGTCCACTTTGAAAGTGGTTTGTGTGCACTGAACTTCTATTGTGTTACAGATTTGAACTGGTTTCTGATTGGTTATACCAGTTTATATGTGATTTCTGTCCTTACCTATACGGGGAATGCATTGCTAAATAATGTTGATTAATGTATGAGATCATCATATAAATGTAGTGACGTGGACAGCTGAAAACACGTGCTTATAATTTTTTGACAAACAATTCTAACATTTTCAACCCCCTGTATTAAAAAATCCTAATGGGGCCCCAAAAATAATGAGATTGTCTTAAAACTTTTAAGATAAAACCTGGATGGTTCTTTTTATTTGTCTCTGTTTTTTTAGCCTTTCAGGTACATTTGTATTATATCTTCAATTTTTTCTCTGCAGTCATGAGGGCTGGAAACTTACTTTTTTCTTTAAAATTAAAACTGAAATCCTTATGTCAGAGTGTGGGTCTGAATAGAAATAATATTGTGAGAACTGGCAAAACAGTGAACTCTGATTCATTCTGAGGAACCCCAGTAAACAGGCTGTGTCAGCAGGTCAGATTCTTAGCTCAATTAGAAGTGTTGGATCATGCCAGATTAGGACTCCAAGATGTAGTAGTTGCTGTTGCCCTTTGCATTCCCACTGTGTAAGATGAGGGGAAATAGATCCATGTGATCCCACTGCTATGGCCAAACCCTGCAATATCCAGAAATGTTTCACTGCTTGTGAAGAAGTCGAGATCTCTCGCAGAGAGCTTTCCTGTAGCTTGCTCTATGTGGCTAACTGTATCAGCTCCCTTGCATAAAAAACAGCTTCTGTGTTCATGAAATGGATGAATGTAATGCATTGTATTATCAATGCAGTATATTATTAGTTCTGTGCAAAACAGCATGATTCCATTTTGACTTCTGTTTCCACGTTTTGATGCAGTAGTTATGCGTATGGGGTCCACATGCACCCCCTGAGAGCACTGGTGCACCCCCTGTCAGGCCGCACTCCCTGTTTATAGACAATAGAATTCTGACACACTACAACCTGCCAGACATCTGACTCCCCAGGTACTTCTCCACTTTTACCTGCCTCTTCCCCCCGCACCACAACCTGTCCCTCACCCCCTGATGCCTCCATTTTCATTTTCACTGACGGGCTTTCTTGCCTGCACTGCATGCCAGCCTCTGGCCTCTTTACTATTCCTTCCATCCAAGAACAGCACACACACCAACTGCAGGTGCTATCTCAGCCTGACAAAGGGTTTTTCAACCCAAAAGCTAGCATCCCAGGAAGCTAAGCTGAGCTCACCTGGAACCTCATAACTCCACCGCAACCAGCAATTCTCAGGCCCGTCAAAGGCTGGGCTTTCCCCAGCCAGGACTGTGTGTGTGTGGTAGCTGGAGGTTATGGCGCCTCCTACCCTCCTTTCACCAGGGAGATCCTCAGTCCTGGCATCTCCTGGGGCTGTCGCACTGCCAGCAGTCCCACCAGGCCTCCTCGACCCTGGCATAGTGCAGTTTTAGTGGTCATGCCCAGGACCTGGGACCTTCCCCTTCCCCTTCCCCTTCCCCATAGCCCTAGTCCATACCTCCAAGTTTATCCTGGCACTGAAGCTCAGCGGACATGTTCTTCCCCTGCTGGTTGGTGATGCAGTGAGTTCCACCTCCAGCTCTGAGAGTGGGGCAGTAAATGGCTTTTAAAAAATGAAAAAGGGAAATAGATGCAGATGAGACCCGGCTGCAGGCATGTGAGCCAGGTTAGGGGGGAGTTCCCACTTGTTCCTTCCCTCGGAGGAGGGGAAGGACCCCCCTTAGCCCCACAAAAAACAGCAACACACTGGCCAGCCCTTCGGCACATGCATGCAGTTTAAAAAGTGTCTGGCAATAGCAAAAGCCTCATTAGAGTCCCAGTTCTGGTGCGAGATGTGTAGGTATAAGCCCACTGCACCCCCATGAGCCTAGGGACCCCAGCAGAGATCCCAGGACCCCTGATGAGCCCCGGCCTGCCTGCAGGTAAGCAGGGGCCCATGGAGGGAGGGATCTAGTCAGCTGGGAGTGGGCTGAGTGGGTTGAGGGGGGTCACACCCCCTCCCAGGTCTTACTTTGCCCAGCCCCCCAGGGAGCCACACGACCCGGCTGCAGGCACGCGAGCCAGATTAGGGGGGAGTTACCACCTGTTCCTTCCCTTGGAAGAGGGGAGGGAACCCCCTTACACCCCTAAAAAGTAGCGAGGCACCTGCCAGCCCTTCTGTGCATGTGCACAGTTTAAAAAGGGCCCGGCAATGGCACAAGCCTCATTAGAGTCCTGGCTCCAGTACAAGACACATGGGTGTAAGCCCGCTGCACCTCTGTGAGCCTAGGGACCCCAGCAGAGACCCCAGGACCCCCAATAAGCCCTGGCCTGCCCTCAGGTAAGCAGGAGCCCATGGAGGGAGGGACCTAGTCAGCTGGGAGTGGGCTAAGAGGGCCGAGGAGCGTCCCCTACTTTGCCCAGCCCCCCAGGGAGCTGTGTGACCAGAGCCTCACAAACAGGCATGCTCCTGGGCCCAGCATGTGAGTTAGCGTGGGAGTTCGCACAGGAGGGCACATGGAAGGGCCCGAGACCCTGCCTGTGAGCCCCCCAGCGTAGACAGTCCCAGCCATGGCTGGCCTACCAGAGGCATGACATGGATGGGCATGCACTGCACTCCGAGGGTCCCCTTGGGGTCTGTCGCCCCACCTTTGGCTCTGAGGCTGGATACCTTCAAGTCAGCCGGCCCTGATGGCTTACATCCAAGGGTACTCAAGGAGCTTGATTGACCACAAGATGAACATGAGCCTTTTATGTGATGCTGTAGCTAGTAAAGTGAGCAAAATGCTGGCTTGCATCCATAGATGCTTCTCAAGCAAATTCAGGCCGTCATTCTCCCATTGTACTTGGACTTGGTGAGGCCGCAGCTGGAGTACTGCATCCAGTTTTGGGCTCCACAATTCAAAAAAGGATGTGGAGAAGCTTGATAGAGTGCAGAGGAGAGCCATGTGCATGATCAGAGGTCAGGATAACAGACCTTAAGACGAGAGGCTGAGAGCCATGGGACTCTTCAGCCTGGAAAAGCACAGGCTCAGGGGAAATCTGGTGGCCACCTATAAGTTTATTAGGGTTGATCACCAGGATCTGGGGGAAAGTCTGTTCACCAGAGTGCCCCAAGCCATGACAAGATCGAATGGTCACAAACTCCTCTGCGACCATTTCAGGCTGGACATAAGGAAGAACTTCTTTACTGTCCAAGCCCCCAAGGTTTGGAATAGACTGCCTCCAGAAGTGGTTCAAGCACCCACTTTGAATCCCTTCAAGACACTTTTGGGTGTTTATCTTGCTGGAATCCTATTATCCCTGCTGAATTCCTGCCCCTGGGCAGGGGGCCGGATTTGATGATCCTCCGGGGTCCCTTCCAGCCTGAATGTCTATGAAATCTGTGAATTCTATGAAGTGAGGAGGGTGGCATTCATTCTATCTGTCCCCGCAGCTTGGGGAACCCCAGCAGTGGGAGGTTCACCTTCAGGAACACCAGCTGCTCCACCAATCCAGGATCCAAGCAGTTGTGGTGGGGTGTCACTACATCCCCAGCAATGCTGAACACGCTCTCACTTGGAACTCTGGTCGGTGGATGGGACAGGTGCTCCCGGGCAACTGTGGCCAGATCTGGCCACATTTGGCTGTGGCTTGCCCAGTAGGTCAAGGGGTCATACTGTGGCTCCACGTCCTCCGTGAGATAGGCAGCCACCAAAGCCTGAATGCTACTTGCCTGATGGTGGGGTCTGGTGCCTCTGGACCCCACCATGGAATCCATTCCCTTGGCCCACATTAGCAGCACCTGTGGTGGATGAGGAGACTGGCTGGTGGATGACATGCTAGCATGGGACAGTGGATCCCCCTCTTTCACGTCCCCCCGCCTCCACCATTCTGCCTCCCTGACTCTCTTCACCAGAACCTCCATCCACTGATTCAGGGTTTGGCTGCTGCAGACACTGCCCTTCACCCTCCGGACACACATGGCAGCCAGCATGTGGACCGTACTAGACTGCAAGGAATCAAGCCATTTCCTGATGACCTCCTTCAGCTGCCTCACCAGATCCTGCACATCTGGTGACAGTGGCTTGCCCCAGCCAGGAACATTGATCCCCTGGAAGCTCTCCATTTGGTTCTGAAGTTCCGTCACTATGGGCTTGAGGACCACCAAGAACCGGGAGATGGTATGCCACTCAGCTCTGTTCAAGGGGCCACTGATTCCAATTTCCCTGAGCTAGGCCATCTCATAGATGCCTTCTGTTGTGCCAACAGTCTCTTGAGCATCAGGTATGCGAAGTTCCATTGAGTCTCCACATCCTGCATGATTTTGTGCTGTGGGATGTTCAGCTCTGCTTGTTTGTCCCACAGCATCTTGCCCTCCTTGAAGTAGCCTGCCACCTTCCTGTATTTGGAAATGAGCTTGCTGGTAGTGCTAGCACCATCACTGGCAGCCCTGTACACCTCCAAGGCATCCCTGACAATGAGGTGCAACTTGTGTGCCACACAGCATATGCCAACAAAGTTGGTATCATGAACCACCTTGACCATATTGGCCTCATTGTTGGTGACCAGGAACCCGCGGCTGAGCTCGTCCTGCCCAACGAGCTACCCTTGCACCAAGTGGTTCACGGCACCCAGGATCTCTGTTGCTGTGTGGGACTCATCCATCATCTCGGCTTGAATGGCCTGACTGGTTGCACTCATCATCTCACCAACGGCCCGACTGGTCACAGCAGTGTCCTGTGAGGGAGAGGTAGGTGTGATCTCTGCCCCGGCTGCTCCAGATGTCCAAAGTGAAGTATAAGGCTACCTGTGAACCTGACTTGTGCAGCTTCTTCCTCAAGTACTCTCTGCATGACTTGTATAGGGAGGGCACCACCATCCTGCTGAAGGTGGTGCATGTGGGCACTTGGTAGGATGGGGCCACGAGCACCATGATCCACCTGAACCCTGGCTGCTCAACTAAGGAGAAGGGCTGGCCATCAACAGCAAGCATCTCCCCATTGCTCTGGGTCAAGGGTCAGCAACCCCTGGCATGCATACTGAGCATGGCATATGAGGCCATTTTGCTCAGCATGCCATGGCCAGCCCCAGCTCTGGGTAGCTGCTGGAGTCCAGGCTGCTCCCAGGAGGACTTGCAGTGTCCCAGCTGCCTGCTGAGAGCAGCCCAGGCTCAGTGGCTGGAAGCAGCTACCCAGAGCTGGGGACGGCTGTAGCTGGGAGGCTCCAAACAGCTGCACTGGGCTCTGGAGCCCTGGCATCAGCTCTGTACCTGCATGTGCACCCAAGCATCAGAGTGGGTGGTGGGGGAGGGGCCTGAAGCAGCACAACCCCGGTCTCTCCCCTGCTCCAGGCACAGAGGTGATGGCAGGGCTCCGGAGTCTGGCACAGCTGTGTGTAGCCAGCCTGGGCTCTGGGCAGCTGCAGTAAGCAGCGGACAGGCTGCAAACAGCTGCATTGGGCTCCACAGCTCCGGCATCAACTCTATGCTGGTGGCGACTGCACATGTCCTTTGGAGCAGACAGCAGGGCAATGCAGCCCACCCTGAGATGCCTATGTAGTTGCCGCCAGCATGGAGCTGATGCTGGAGCTGTGGAGCTGGCCCTGGCTCTGGGTAGCTGCTGCCAGCCACAGAGCCTGGGCTGGGGGACACAGGGCAGCAGGGCTGGGGGGCAGGAGCTTTGGGTCAGGGGCAAGGGGTACACACAGGGCATTCTGCCATGTACCCCCTGCCCTCATTTTGTTTTTCTGGCATGCCAGCACTCTGGCATCTTCCAAGGTGGG
>NW_017729025.1:48830293-48831373 GCF_001723915.1 Gavialis gangeticus | reverse complement strand
CTCAGCAGTGCAGGCAGATAGCATATGTGGGATCATCTGCCAGCTCAAAATGATCCCAGACCACACTACCCACTCACTTCTGGGGTATGGGTGCATGTCTGTATGCTGCAGATTCCCCCTCCTCAGCAAGCAGAGGCACAGCAACAGAAGGAGTGGACTCAGCTGAGCTGCTTGCCTCCCCAGTCTCTACCTCAGCCTCCTCTGGGGAAGGAGACCTGGATGTAGGGGAAACTTGAGGGGTGTGGAGCCAAACTCAGGTGATTCCCCCTCCTTCCCCAGAATTTCCCTTGCTAGGGCACTCAGGTCCAGCTCCAGCTCCAGCTCCAGCTCTTCCTTTGACACTGGAAGGCTCAGCATGGGAAGTGAAATGGAGGTGGAGGAGACTGTCATGCTGGTGCTGCTGCTGCCACTGCTTGTTGTCATTGTGGTGGTGGTGTGTGCATGTGGGGGAGTTATGGCTGGTGCCCTTGGAAGGGATGCAGTCTCAGGCCCAGGCAGTGGCACCGGCACTGCTCCCCTATCCTTGCTGCTTCTGAAACCCTCATCCTTGATAGTTGTAGGAAAGAGGCTGTGTCTCAGTTTGGGGAACTTGCACCTCTCCGTCTACTGCCTCTTCCCAGCTTCCCAGCTGCCTTTCCACCACGCTTCATGATGTGTTTTATAGCGTCATGTTTTTATACAAATATATAAATGTATCTGCATTCCTATATAAATTCTATAAGGTGTGTAGTCTATGCTGCAAGGTATAAATGTATAGAATAAAATATAAATGCATCTCCCTTCCTATATAAATTAAATTCTATAGTGTAATAGCCAATATAATTATAAAATTGAAAAGAATAAATCAATTAATATAATAATAAAATAAAAGAGTATAGAAGAAAGAGGAAGGTATTGTGGAATCCCACTTGCTAGGCTAGGCTAGTAAGTAGGAAATCATTCAAATCAATGCTACTAGTAGCCTTCATTGTATAACTCTCCTGAGCTGATGGAGCAGCTCATTAAGTGTCAGACCCCCAAGGCAGAAAGCAGGCCAGTTCAAACAATGCTGCCTTTTATGCTGTTTTTCCCCCCAAACTG
>NW_017729025.1:48819623-48825293 GCF_001723915.1 Gavialis gangeticus | reverse complement strand
TTTTATGCTGTTTTTCCATCCCTACCCTAGAGCACTGGGATTGGAAGGGACCTCAGGGAAGGATCACAGTCACTGGCCAGCTACACAGTCAATATGACAGCAGTCCTCCCCCACCTTTTTTCCCTCCTCTTCCCCATCCCTCTCCTTACTTTCTGTTTCCCTGCAGGCAAGCCCAGCTTGAGCTTTGAAACTTGAAACTTTTCAAAACTTTTGAAATGTTTTGAATGCCCTCGTTCAGTTTTGAGGCTGTTTTGAAGTCCTTCGTTTAATTTTGATTTTGCTGTTTCAAGCTCAAAATGAGTCAAAACAGCATCAAAACGAAACAGCCAGCAACATTTCACGTAGACCTACATATTAAACAGTCTGTATTGTATTTTTTTTATTTTATCTATGTGAATAGCTAATGTTTCAGTTGTTTTATGCATTTAAATTATGAAAAGGCAATCCCAAATCTCAATACTACAACAGCTAAAAAAGCAAGTATTCTGCAGAGATTTACATGTTATTAATTTCATCCTGAAGTTGTTACAAATATTAGGAACTATTTGTAGGCACAGTTGTCATGGCTGAAGTTGCCACCAAAACATCTCAGTGGAATTATTGTCTTGTAATTCTTTGTGAACTATTTGCTTTTTTTCTGTATATAATAACTACCTATTGGCTTAAATGCCTTTAACTTTATTTAGAAAGTCCCAGTGGTAGGTTAATTGTAACTAATAGTAAAATGTCATCACTAAAACACTAGATTTGATGAGCTTTTGATTAATAATAATATGAATATACTCTGTATTAGTACTAGCAACTTTAATTTGAAGATCTCAAAGTGCTCAACAAACAGGAGCTGATTAAACCTTGACATTTCCCAGTGAGATATCTACTCTGGTCCATTATATTTACTGTCACATGCTTGTCATCATGATCCCTGAGTGGCGGGTACTGCAATATTCATTTTACAGATGGGTAAACTGAACCAAAGTGGGTAAGTGATTTGTTTCAAGGCTATGAAACATTTGTCTATGCTGACTCTGTGCACCAGCTGGGGCTGCTGCTGAAAACCACTTGTTCTCACCCAGGATACAAAAATCATGAAAATGAGGCTGAGAGGGCAGCTTTAGGGCAGCCCTGACCTCACACTTCATCTCATTCATGCCTCTTTTGTGCACTCGGGCCTACTTTAAGTTAGCTACACTAGGATTTGGTTCACACTGGGTGCATCTACATTTACTGTGGAGGCTGCCTAATTAGCTCCACCATAAAGTCTCAAAGTCTACAAATGCGGCCCTGTTAGGTTTCAGAAAACTAATTAACTCTGCTGCAGGTTAGTATTTGTAAATACAAGTTCTATCCCACGGTGGAGATTTTTAGTTCACAGCAACTCACAGGTAGACACAGTCAGGGCTGGCTGGGGTAAGATGGTGCTTCAGTGTGGGGGCTGCTTGTTAGCTAGCCCTACACTGGCGCACCCTCGTACTCTAGCCAGCCCCTCTGCAGCATGCTGAGCTGTGTCAGAGCAGCCTGGGTCTGGCAAGCTGACCCCCTGGGCCTTGGGCCAGCTAGGGCTGCTCCAGCCTGGCTCGACATGCTGTGATCCCATGTGCACATTCAAATGTGGTGCCTGGGAGCAATAAACTCCAGTGTGATATGTGCCAGGGTTTATTGCTCCATGCTAAAAGCACATATAGATGCACCCATTGAGTGGGAGCAGACTGGGGAGTGTGTACTTCTTGGCAGTAATCCCAACTTCTAGATGTGACCTATGGGGAGTGTAGATGTTGGCAAAGAGAGTTGATGATGAGGCCAAGAATACAATACCAAAATCCCAATTCCCATTCCACTTTTAGAACAGAAGAAGAATGGGCCCTTTGATATGGAGATTTAGCAGTGGCTTACTTAGAACAGGTACAAATGCTTATATAAACTTCAAGACAATGAAGATTCCAGAGCTGTTATTTTTTATGTTCAGTTTATTTCCCAGATGGGAGTCAGTTGTTTTATAAATGTACAGAAAAGTATTTTTCCCCCTGCAAAAGCTACTGATCAGTTATGAAAACTCTGAAGTGTGATTGTACTCAGAGAAGCAACACTTCAGAAATGGCTCCATGTTAATTGACTAATCAATGCTAATATAGGATTTTTCCCTATTCTACATTTATGTATATTTAAAACATTTACAAGTGTTTTGTCTGGTTTAGTTTTGAATTTACAAGTGATATTTCCACATCTCTAACTCAAATTATTAGAGTAAATTTTTGACTTTTGAAGTTATGAATGTCAATCATATGTTGGGAATAATTTGGTTTGTGTTTAGAGAAAGATATAGAAGAGTTAGAATAGGAATCCTAGTTCTTGTCCTCATTCTTCTACTGGCATAATTGGGAAAGTCAGCCTGGGCAAGTCTATATATAGCTCCATCTATGAAAACCAAAACATATTTATATATATGGGATACATACAGACACATAGATACACATACATACGTAGGGGGGATGATCATTCTTATTTATTGTTAAATAGGCTCAGAACCTTGAATATAAAGTACTGAAGAAGCTATATTTAAAAAAAAAATAGGTGGGGGGAAAGAAGGGTTCCTGTCAAAATAAAAAGAGTATTATGGAAGAAGAAAATGTATGGTTCCAACTGGGATTAATTTTGCATGTAAGTTTATATTTTATTGAATATGTGTGTCCATGCATGTTAGTAATTTGCTCCTCATTGAACCAATGGATATATGATAACACTGTAGATCATCTCTCTCCCTTTTTTTAGCGCACACAGGTGAAAAGATCACTGGGATTACTTCTGCTGAAGTCAACAGCAAAAATCCTCTCCAATTTACTGGAGCAAGATCAGACCAGTTCTATCAGTAACTTTCATCCCAGGTTAGAGGAGGGTCAAAGCAATCTATTAATCTTTTGCTAACCAAGGTTCTTAAGAATGATCACAGGCTAGTGCTTTTCTCAGAGTCCTATTTTTTTTCTTTTACCTGCCCTGACCTACTTGACCAGTCTGAAATGTTGATATGTGATCAAAAGTAATTACATTTACACTAGTGTCAATTATCAAACTAGTCACTTTTTTCTGAATTTACTTAGGTGTTGTGAGATCAAAATATGATGTTTGCTGCAGAACACTTAAACAGACTTTGACTGTAAAGTCTTTAGGCATAGAGCTGTCAATCTGTCATATATTTGTACAGTTCTTAGCAGTGTGAAGATGAAGGGTCAATGTTATCATTATTACCATCATTACTATTAATAGGCAATGATTTTTCAGAGACCTGAAGAAGGTTGTATGGCATTCAGAAGCTTGTCTAAGTCTATCCTAACCATGCAGTTGGTCCAATAAGATAACACCCACAATAATCCTTGCCTTTCTTATATTTTCTGACCCATCACAGCTACAGCATAACTCCAACACTACCATTATTACAATAAGCATTTTAAAATTTTACTGTAGGACAGAAATAAATCTACAGGTTCTTGGTGAGAATTTAATGACATCAGATAACTTGGCCAAGCAATAGGATGATTTTTAAATCAATATACACTATACACCAGAATTATTACTTTTTAGATCTCATATTCAGTCATTAGAACTGCAGCCTCCCATTATAGTACTCCATAGTTTATTACCTAATTTTATACCCTTTTATGACCTAATGCTTTGTTCCCCTGAATTTGTTTACTGCACTGAGTAAAAGTATATGATCCATAGAGCAGATTAAAAATAGCAGTAAGAATAATTAAAGATCTGTATATGCAGCACCTAAGGACATTATGGTAAGGTTGAAATGATTTGGGGAATCTATGTACAACTCATGAATCTTACTTGATATTAGTTGTTATAAATTGCTGCATCATGGCTATTGCTGGCAGGGATCTTAGAACATCTCTGTACCTGGGAAAATTGAGAGCCATAAACCTAAATGGATGTGCTCTTCCTGGACATCATTGGTAGTCACTCAATACAAGAACCACAGCCAATAGGGAAGTCATCAATGAGTCCATAGATTACTGAGGAGCCTGAACCAGGATCCACATGTTTGACTGCAGATGTATCAGATAATTCCAGAAGGAAGGAGTAGATTCTTGTGATGTCAGGTGACAGCTCTTTCCCTTTGTCTCTCTCATCTATCTGCCTTGTTGTACATCATGATGTCACTGGGGATCATTCAGTTCTTGAGTCTTCTAGGTATAGATGTTAATATCATTTTTTTTCCAGCTTGGCTTTCAAGGTGTTCTTGAATCTCTTTTGCCTCCTTCTAGAATAGTGGACATCAATGGATTGGGAGTATAGGAGCTGAGTATAGGCTACCTGAGTGAGAAAATTTGTTTGAGCAAGGTTCTCTAATGGGGAGTGGTAAAACAATTAAAGGAAAATCACCAGTAGCAAAAGAGGAACCAAGCAGTAGGAGGAGGACATATAACTGGAGAAACTCACCGAAACACATGGGCAGACAAGGCTCTTTGGGTAGACAAGGTTCTGCCTATGTCCTTAGACCAACACAGCTACAACCAATATCCCAGAAATACATAGGAAGTTTAAGTGGGAGACAGGATTGCCAACCTCATGCAGCTTTTTTTCCCATGACAACTGAACTTTTTTACTGACATTTATTTAGGAAGGAAAGGTGGGGGTGTGGCACTCTATGTCAAGGAGCAATACACATCCTTTGCCAGCAAAATGGGGTCAGAGGAGGGGCAAGCTGAAGTGCTCTGGGTCAAGATACAAGGGGGCCATGGGAAGAGGGATCTAACAGTGGGGGTCTACTACAGACCCCCCAACCAAGGGGAGGAGCTGGACCGGGAATTTTTGGGCCAGCTTGCAGAGGCACTTAAGGCAAGATATGTAGTTGTCATGGGTGATTTAAATTACCCGGACATCTGCTGGGAGGAACAGTCAGCCAGGTTGGACCATTCCAGGAGGTTTCTGGCCGAGATACAGGACCTCCACTTAATTCAGGAGGTGCACAATCCCACCAGAGGAAATGCCCTGTTGGACCTGGTCCTGGACATAGGCGACGACCTGGTAAGGGGCCTCCAGGTTCTTGACCACCTGCGTGATAGCGATCATCGCTTGCTGGAATTCACCATCCAGGGCAGGGTGTCAAGGGCCTGCAGCAAGGCGGTAGCCCTAGACTTCAAGAGGGCCAACTTCAATGAATTGAGATTAGTGCGAGAGGCACTGGGGTTCTCGAGAGCAGGAGAACTCAGTGCCCAAGATGAGTAGTCGTGCCTTAAGGAGACGATACTCAAGGCCCAAGGGGTGACCATCCCAAAAAGAAGCAAGGGGGGCAAGAGTGCCCGAAAGCCCCCCTGGCTCACCAAGGGTGTCTGGGAATGCCTGATTGCCAAAAAGGTGGCGTAGTCTTTCTGCACTTCAGCAAGGCCTTTGACACCGCCTCCCACCCCATTCTCATTAAAAAATTGGGTGACTGTGGCATTGATGCTTACACAGTCAGATGGATTGCAGATTGGCTCAAGGGTTGTACTCAGATGGTGGTGGTGGATGGGTCATATTCAACCTGGGGGGAAGTGGGCAGCGGAGTCCCCCCGGGCTCGGTCCTTAGGTCCGCACTGTTCAATTTCTTTATCAGCGATTTGGACGATGGGGTGAAAAGCAACCTGTTTAAATTTGCTGATGATACCAAAATTTGGGGTGAGGTGAGCA
>NW_017729025.1:48805661-48814623 GCF_001723915.1 Gavialis gangeticus | reverse complement strand
CGGGTGACCATCTATAAACACACTAGGGGGGACCAGAAGGGTTTGTGGGAGACCTTGTTTCCCCTTGCGCCCCCTGGCATAACAAGGAATAATGGCCATAAGTTGTTGGAGAGTAGGTTTAGATTAGACATCTGTAAGAACTACTTCACAGTCAGGGTGGCTAGGATCTGGAACCAACTTCCAAGGGAAGTGGTGCTGGCTCCTACCCTGGGGGTCTTTAAGAAGAGGCTTGATGCCTACCTGGCTAGAGTCATTTGAGCCCATTTTTTCTCCTGCCCAGGCAGGGGGTCGGACTTGAAGATCTACATGGTTCCTTCCGACCCTACTTTTATGATTCTATGACTTCTACTTACATATATTTTATGTAATGAAAATTTAGCCCTTTTATGGACGTTTATTTTTAAGTGACTTTCCATAAATTTACAGATAGTTGGAAGCCATTGTGGGAGAGAAGGGCCTGTTTTTGTAAAGAAAAGGGCCAACCAAGTCCAGTGCCAACTAATCCAACACAGAAAGAGGCTCTATGATTCAGAGGACAAGGCATGAGCTGTAGGAGAGGGATCCTGGGTATTTCAAATGATGCTGATTTAAGGCCAGATCTAGATTTTTTCCCTTCATTTTATCTAAGGGTAAAGTTAAGTGTTACTCTTAGGCTATCCTAAATGTTTGGAATGTTAAGTGGTGTTAAAGTTAAAATATGCTGTGAGCAGCTGCAAGTAAAGTACTAATACTGCTTCTTCCCTGCACAGTTCTGACTTGCCAATAGAGAACTGATGAGCAGTGGCATGGCTAGGAGCTGGGACATACCTGTTCTCTATACCTGTTCTAGGGAGTGGGGTGGCTGGGAGTACTGTATCCTGGGATGCTGAAGGACTGAAAAGTGCTCATTTTACCTCTGTGGAGCAGACTCAAGTTACCCTTTCATAAGCTAGGTAGCAAGGCCCAGAGGTAACCTGAAGTGGCATAACTTGTAGATGCTCAGAGGGCACTTAGCAGAAGTTAACAAGGTTTAAGGTGCAAACACTTGCATTTTTACTGCACTTAGTATGATCTCAGCAATGACCTGGAAGATGGCATAGAGTGCACCCTCAGCAAGTTTGCAGATGCCACCATGCTGGGGGGGGTAGTAGATATGCTGGAAGGTAGGGCTAGGATTCAGAGTGACTGTAACAGGGAGCCTGCTCGGGGCTGATCTCGCCATGGCCCACCCACCTGTTCCTGGGCTAACCGCCTGCCTTCTCGTCTACCATGCCTTGACATCAATTTAGTTAATAGATGTAATTAAGTGGGAGGCTGCTCATTTCCTGCCCCGATGCCAGGGGGAGCTATCTGTGGATCCTTTCCTACTCTACACTACAGCCCAAGCCATGCAGATGGCATCTTGATGTTCCTTTTATCACCAGCCCCCAAACTGGGCCTCAGAATTCTCTTATTGAACCCCACCTGGATTCCTCCCCTCAGGCAGCCTCTTCCACAGTCATACCAGGCAGCATAGCTTCCTGAACTGGTTCTCCTTCTGGTGTAGTCCCCCCACCGAGACCTTTGGTTCATCTAGCCCTGGCCCATCTCCAGGCCAGTCAGGACCCCAGGCCCTCAGGTCTTGGGCGTCCCTTGTGGTGGGTCCCTGGCCCTTCGACCATTCCAGTCCTGGCCCCAGCATGGGCCAGTCAGAGGAAACCCAGACAGGCCTGAGTCTATGGCCCTTTTCTCACTCTCTGGGGGTCCACCCTCTGGGCCCTCCAAACAAAGGGGTGACCCACCCAGCCATGGGGGCTAGGAGTTAAGGCACCCTGACCCACCTTTCACTGGGGTGGTAATTGGCCTGTCATTTCCTGGGGGCTCCTGTGCCATTGAGAGCCCCACCAGGCCACTCACCAGGTCACCCACTCCTGGCAGGGTACAGATTTAGGTCATGCCCAGGACCAGGAGCCTTCTTGCCATCCCCTACAGCTCCTCCCTTGCCTCCAGATGATACCTGCAGCCCTCTGGCCAGGCAGTGTTGTTGCCTGGCCTCTCACAGCTGAACTGCCCTGTTTATATGGGCAGCCTCAGTTCCAATATGGCTGCCCTAATCAGGCGCCTGGTGGCTCCAGGCCCTTAATGTGGCAGGCACCCACAGTGCCTTGCCACATTGACTTAGACAAATTGGAGGTTTGGGCCAAAAGAAATTTCATGAGGTTCAACAAGGACAAGTGCAAAGTCCTGCACTTAGGATGGAACAATCCCATGCACCAGTACTGTCTGGGCAGCAGCTGTGCAGAAGAGGACCTGGGGGTTACAGTGGACAATAAGCTAAATATGAGCCAGCAGTGTGCCCTTGTTGCCAAGAACGCTAGCTGGTTTGTGGGCTGGGGGACATGAGTTATGAAGAAAGAGTGAGGAACTGGGCTTATTGAGTTTAGAGAAGAGGAGACTGAGAGGGGACTTAATAGCAGCCTTCATCTACCTGAAGGGGAGTTCAAAGGAAGATAGAGCTGGACTGTTCTCAGTGGTGGCAGATGACAGAACAAGGAGCAGTGGTTTCAAGTTGGAGAAAGGGAAGTTTAGATTAGATATTAGGAAGAATTTTTTTCACAAGGAGGATAGTAAAACACTGGAACAGGTTACCCAGAGAGGTGGTGGAAGCTCCAATCCTGGAGGTTTTCAAAACCCAGCTAGACAGAGCTTTGTTTGAGATGATCTAGTTGGGGATGGTCCTGATTTGAGCAGGGGGTTGGACTAGACGATCTCCTGAGGTCCAACCCTCCCAACCCTAATTTTCTATGCTCCTGTGATCTAAGCATAACTTGCAACTTTGCCCTAAGTAAAAACTAATCTGAACTCAGAACAGCTATCTAGTTGCAGCTCTAGAAGAGGATCTGTATAAGCTATGATTGAGTCTCAGGCTAAATACAGATGTCAGATTTCTTTGGGGACAAAACTTTCCTTCTGAGATCCTACAGAGGCATAAGTGTTTTGTTCCACCTTAAGTATTTATGAAGTAACTGTGAAGTATTAAACTAACACTCCCCTCTAACCCTGATTAGATTTAATTGCACTTCATTCAAGTTTCATGTGTAAGTGACTATCTGGTACCTGTTTTGATGTGAATCAAAGCTTGGGACAGTCAGACCCAGGATAAACCCAGATAGAAGGTAGCCACCCCAAATATGTACCTAGGGACTTCAAAAAGAGGAAGTATGTTGGCTCCTTAGACTCAGGGGAGTTTAAGTGTACATAGGACCAGTAGACTGGTGCTGAAAACAGCAGGAGGAGGTCTATGAGGGCTGTGATAGGAATTCCTAAGGCAGGCACCTAGCCAGGTTTGTGTACACAATACATGTATCCTTCAAAAAATCCTTCTACATGAAATATCAAAACATGTGCAAGAAAAGGATCCACTGCACTGTGCAACATTAATAATAAGAATAAACAATAATAATGCATTTTACTTCTTTAGTGCAGTGTCTTTCACTTGAGGAGCTTAAAGTACTTTGCAGACATTAATTAATTAAACCTTACAACACCCCTGGGATGAAATACTACAAGCAAGTTTATTATGTCTGTTCATTTTATGCTTAAGTTAAACACAGACACAGAAAGGTTAAACAACTTGTCCCAGGTGACACAGCAATCCAGTGGCAGTGTCAGGTTTAGAGCCCTGGAGGCTTTTCTAAATTGCCACTCTATGGCAAGAGTTGAAAATATGCATCACATGTTGCGTACTTCATAGTGAAAGAAATAATTTGTGTAAAAATTTCTTCAGAATGCAAGTTTCTGTATAAGAAAGCATTATTGTGATTTAGTGCAGCTCATCTTGTACAGTTTGAGGAATAAATGCAGAGTAATGCATCATAAAACTAGTTTCACATTAGCAGCACAAAAGGGTCTGGTCCCTTGTGACATCTGCCTCTGCAAGAAAATACATTGCTTCCTGTAGAATTAGCAGCACTAATCTCTGTGGAAGAAGTGGCATGGCTCAGTCCTCAGGAGAGGTACATTGTTATAATGTAACTAGTCCATGGAGCTAACCTGCACCAGCTGAGGATTTGCTCCTGTGTGCTCATTTAGTTGCTAACTAATATAGCATTGTCTTCTTGCTAATCTTTGGCATGAGTCTCCTCAGGAGAATCTAGCAAAGAAAGAACAACCATGATTCAGTGTGGCTTTTTTTCAGAAAAAGTTCCCGAATAGGGTTGGATAGAACTTAGCCTGGATTCAGATCAACATGAGCAGGTTAAGTCGCTAACATACACTTTGCAAATCAGAAGTAGAAATATCACCAAAGCCAGTCTGTCCCAGGACATTTTTTCATGATTCCAATCCAGCTTTTCTTGTGATATTTTCACATCTCCCTTGAAAGAACAAGTGTGACTGCCTGACCACCCCCTCCAACAGATCATGACCTGAGACCACCTACACCTGGACTCTCCCTCACCCTTTGCAATTGTACCCCACATGCTATTACTTGTAAATGTGTGTATTCTTAAAAACCCACAACTTTATAATGATGTGGTTTCTTTGCATGAGGCCTTTGTATCTTCTCTTCTCTGTAAGTGTGGTGCCTTTAGCTCCTCTGTCTCCTAACCTAACCCAACCCAATTCCAGACTAAGTAGGCTTCATTCTTACTATGTAACTTAGTTCCATCCTCCCCACACTCACCGTGCACTATGTAGCCACCCTTGTCTGGGTGTCTGTATCTTCTTCCACTCCTTCAAATTTGTAGCTTCCTTTTAACATTCAGTAATAAATTGTGTCTATTTAGTAAAGAATCCATATGTGTTACTGAATTTGTATTCACTCTGAAATGCTTTTGTAAGCCTTTGAACTATCTAGGTTTTCCAGATGGGAAGGTGCATATTGATTTTGTATTCTTTCCTATGAACTCTAATTCTAGCTGTTTTACGGACTCTCAGCCCCTTCTGAAGTTAATTGACTATTGTCTGCCAATTAGTGCGAGCACTCTGTTCCCAGCATGAGCTGCTGTGCCTTCAAAAAAATGGAATTACCTTATCGGTATCCCTTTCTTCCTTGTTATGTTAGAACAAAATTCAAACAGTGATTCACATACTGCTTGTTGGGTAATAACATAATAACACATAGGCTAGAAACCTCAAAGATCAAGTCTACACGGTAAAATTACTATGCTTGGTAGCAATTCCCTTAAGCACTCTCTGTTGCTCTGTACAAGCTGTAATCCAGAAGCAGGGTACCCACATCTGAATGGTGCTTTGGGAAGGCTACTGAGTTGTCGGCATGATTAGTTCACTTCCATGCTAACTAGTTTGCCCATGAAATCATGTGGACGCAGCTATATTGCTTCCAGTTTAGGAAGTAGCCTATGCAGAGCAATGGGGCATGCTTCAGGGTGATTGCTGCAGGACACAGTAACTTTCCTGTCTAGACATTGCCCCTAACCACCAATTCCTGTGTGCAAAATTTTAAGCCTGTTACCTTTCCTGAAGGCATCTACACATGTACATTTACTGCGCAATAACTACAATTACTGCAAAGTATCGGCAACATGTGCATGCCCATATTGCATCATAAATATGGTGACTTATGCTGACTTGAGTGCAAATTTTATACTTGCATCATGCAGGTATCAAATTTACACCCAATTAGTTGCACCTGTAAACACCTTACTGTGCAGTAACACTGTGTGTGTGGACTGACTTGGGGTGTCCCAATTCAGTCCACATGCACTGTTAATGTGCTTTACCACCTACACATGTAGACACCAACCTATTCCCACTTACTGTGTAGTAACGTACTTTGCAGTAAATTTAAGCCAGAGTAAATGCACATGTAGACATGCCCAATGGGTTGTAAGGCATTTTGAGCTGAGTCTCTCTCATTCTTGGAGGTTGTCATGGAGGTTGTCATGTCATGGAGGTTGATGATGACAGCATCCAAGATCAGTGACAGCAATGTTGACGTGAAGATCAGTGTGAAAGAATGAGTGTGGACGCGGCAAAAAGACCCAGTGAATGCTGCTTCCAGAGCCAATACCATATTAGGATAGAAGCTCTGAGATCAGAGCGAAGGGAAGAACCAGGCACTCCAGTGAAAAAATGAGCCAACAAAAAGTGAGAAAAAGACAAAGAAAGAGGATCCCCAGGAGATCAGGAACTTACCTTAAGACTCCTCATAGCGCTGGGGGAAAACAGAGCTCTGATGGCGAGGGGCAGATCCCCTCAGAGATAAATCGCAGGATGCGTCGGATGCTACGGACCTGCAAAAAGTAAACAAAGAAAAGAAGTTTAAACTAATCTCTTAGCCTGGGAGACAGTGCTCAAGTGTACACCAGGAGAATTCAAGACATCAATCGAGCCCAAGGTAAAAGTTAGGCTCATTTTTCATCCTGGTGAAGGGAGTGTGAATAGCAGGGTTTGAAGATAGAAGCCCACAACAAAAAAATAGGAAAACGGATTGATTCCACATATGGATTCTTTACTAAATAGACAAGATAGAAGAAGACTTTGCTCATTAATACTAGGTTATGTTTAGCCTAGTTGATAGTTATTGCATAAGGACTTTATATAAGTAGAGTTACCAGAGTTGATATTAGAGGTAAGGTTAAAGAAAGCAAAAAAAAAAATAAAAATAAAAAAAAAAAATGCGAAAGACCATTTCTGCCTGAAAATGAAGAAAGTGAAGAAAAATTGTACAGTGTTAAAAGATAAAAATAAAGACAAGTTTTTGATCTGAATCTGGCTCTATTTATCTATAACTTTGAGCACGTGTGAATATCTAGAGAAGTGAGTGAGATAATTTACCCATAGTGGACATGAACCCCTAATAGAGAAATAATTAGAATGAACGATCGACCAGAAAAAAGATAAGACATAGCAACCCTCCCAACTAATGACATCAAAATATCCGAATATAATTATAACATCCAAGATGTGGCAGGCGGGAAAGTCGGGACACTGATGGTCCGTTAGGTGATTAAATAGGGGCATGAGGTGACATCCTAAGCACCACCACCACAATCTGCAATAAAAAACCAGAAAAAGTAACAAGTTTTAAGTATCTGGGAGCCACCATCACAGAAGACTTAACATCTGAAAAAGAAATCAAGACCAGAATCGCCGTTGCCACCAGACAACTGACAAAGCTAAAGAAATTCTGGATAAGCAGCAATATGATACTGAAGATAAAGTTACATCTGCTGCATGATGTGATCATTGCTATGATGCTTTCTAGCTGTGAGGCATCGACACTTAAGAAGATGTTAGAGAACAGAATTGAGGCACTTGAAATGTGCTGCTTTAGGAGACTGCTGTGTGTCTCATACATAGAGCACCAAACCAATGAGTCTTTCAAGCATCAAATCAGTCAAGAAATTGGAATCTACAAACCATGGTTGGAGGCTGTGTGACAAACGAAGCTGCAATGGCTTGGACACATCATGAGAAGGCCAGGCACCCTTGCCAATACCATAATGGGTGGATCTGCCTGCCCTGAGTGGCACAGCAGGGTCAGGAGTGGGAGGAAGAGTGGCCACTGGAGCTGAGGGGAGCATGGCAGCATGTGACAATTTGTAGACACACCAGCAACAGCCCCACTGGAAGCTGCATGCTGGCTGGGGCCCGTGATGTGGGGCACAGGCTGGTGGCATTGTTCTATTCCCCTTGCCCCCAGCCGAAGCTGCTGCTCTTGTTTCTGCATTGCCACTCCAGGTGTGCAGGTGTGTGGGAAGCTTCAGCCACATGGCTCTTGCCTAGCACATGGAGCTCCAGTTCTAGCTTCTGAAAGTCTTTCATCCACTTCACTCACCCGGTGTAATGGGCAACTGCAACTGCCAGGTGTGGCCCAGCTCTGATAAGCGGCCATTTTAAGGTTCAGGCCAGCAGAGCTGGAGGCAGAACTTTGCTGCCTGGCACTGAGGAAACAACATCGCCCGGTGGAGCTGCTGCTCTGGTAACACTAGAAGGTAAGGGCGGGAGCGCATGGGGGTAGTTAGGAGGCTGTTGGTCCTGGGCATGAGCTAAAACTGCACCCTGCTAGGGATGGGTGGCCTGGTGAGGCTGTTCATGGTGGAACAGCTCCCCAGAAATGCCAGGCCAATTACCACCCCTGTGGAAGGTGAGTAGGGGTGCCTAAATCCTAGCCCCCACCTTTGGGTGGGTCATTTAACATTGGAGGTATTTGGGGACCAGGCTTGCCTGCCACAATGTGAGCCTGTGTGGGGTGCAAGACCTCAGAGAGTGGAGAGTGGGGCCAGGCATGGCTGCAGCCACCTGAGCCTGCGGGGTGTGTGTTTGACCCCAGGCCCCAGCATAGGGGGACAGAGTATGTACCTCAATGGAGGCAGAGGTATAGAGTGGGTGCAGTGGGGCACCTAGTGGCCTGCACCAGAGTGGCAGTTGGGAGGCCTGGAGAGCCTATCAAGGGGCAGGGAGCCTAGTGAAGAGGCAAGAAGCCCAGAGGCTAGGAGCCCCAACTGTGTGTGTGGGGGGCAAGGAACCCAGTATGAGTGAGGGGCATGGAGCCCAATGAGAGAGGCCAGAGTTAGGGGCCAGGATATAGTTTCATAGTTGGAAGGGACCTCAGCAGATCATCAAGTCCAACCCCCTGCCATGGCAGGAAAAAATGCTGGGGGTCAAACGACCACAGCTAGGTGATTGTCTAGCCTCCTTTTGAAGACCCCCAAGGTAGGAGTGAGCACCACTTCTCTTGGAAGTTGGTTCCAGATCCTAGCTGCCCTGACTGTGAAGTAGCGCCTCCTGATGTCTAGCCTGAACCTACTCTCAGTCAACTTATGGCCACTATTCCTTGTTACTCCTGGTAGTGCTTGGGGGAATAGGGACTCTCCCATTGCCTGCTGGTCCCCCTTGGCAAGTTTATAGACAGCCACCAGACCCCCCTCAGCCTTCTCTTATGGAGGCTGAACAGGTTCAGATCCCATAGCCTCTCCTCGTAGGGCCTGCCCTGCTGCCCCCTGATCATGCGAGTGGCCCTCCTCTGGACCCTCTC
>NW_017729025.1:48792774-48800661 GCF_001723915.1 Gavialis gangeticus | reverse complement strand
AATAGTGACTCCAAGATCCTTTTCTGCCTCTGTGCTGATGAGAAGGGAGTTCCCCAGCCTGTAGTTATGCTGCTGCTTCTTCCTCCTCAGGTGGAAGGAAGAACCAGCCTACCTTGCACTTGTCAGTATTGAAACCTATCCTGTCCTCATATGGTTACAACATGGGGATGCTGAGAGGGATGAGTAGTGAGGCCCTGTGAACAAGGGGCCTGAGATGAGGTCTTGTGAAGAAGGGGTGCGAAAGGGGCCCCTGTGAGTAGGGGAGCTTGAGGGTAGGCCCTGCTATCTTGGGGGAGGGGAGCGAATTAGGTCTAGGTAAGGCTTAGTGCGCCTGAGGCCACAAGTGTGCCAGAGGCTGATTGGGTGGGGTGGCTGAGGAAGTGCCGCAAGTGAAAAACAGGGTGAGTCAGAAGCCTCTGATTCAAAGCAGCTGGGTAAATGACCTGGTGAGGGATTAGAGGCAGGGTTACTCCAGTGTTCTGCTAACTGCCCAGTGTTTGCTCGGATGTGGGTCATGGGAGAGGCCCAAGAAGCCGCATGTTTGCTGGCTGGAGAGTGCAGAGAAACTAGCCCCAGGACCCTCGGGGTGAGGGCAGGGTGAGTGTTGCCCCAGGAAAAGGAGGGGCAGTATGACATTGGCTCCGCAAAGGTACAGTATGAGAAAGACCGTGTGAGAAGTGGTGAAGTGAGAGAGGCCTCAGTGACAGGGAGGCGGTATGGGTGTGGCCCGTGATAGGGCAGAAGGTGAGAGGCCTAACACTGGGATAAGTTGAGCCCAGCCTCAGGCTGGAGCAGAGCTCAGCTGTTAAGAACATCTGCAAGGCTTGGTATGCAGTATAGGGGTCACTGGAGCTGCATACTTAGCCCCAGAACAACAGGGCATCTGAGGGGTAGCCCCCTGCCTAATTAAGACCATAATTTTTGAACAACAAGGCATGGCAGGTGAGAAGGGTGGGCAGTGTGCCCAGCGGCAGGTGGAAAACTAGCATTGTGGCTAGTCACGGAGTGCCCACTTTGCCATGCCCTCCCAATGCATTCTGGGGGAAATTGGGAACCTAATTTGGTGCTGACAGTTCCAGTAGGCAACACAGTACTTAAACACTGGAAATGCTAACCTAATTTACCTTTTGTGGATATAGCTTTATGTTTCCTAATGCTTATTAAGGGAGCCGTTTACAGGGTGGCTTCAACTACAGTGGGTCTTCCACTCCTTGCCACAGATTGAGTCTTGCCACAGACTGAGTTCTTGGAACCTCCTCCAGAACTCTTCCTTCTGCAACCTGTGCTCCTCCCGTGTAGATTAACTGAAGGGTGCTAAGGCTACAGACATATTGGGACATGTAGATTAAGTACAGACAGTCAAAAAGCCTGAAGCTTTATCAATTAAATCTCCACAGGTTAGTCTAAACTGCATAGATTGAACCAGTAAGTAAGCGAACAGACTTTTGATTTCAGAAATGCAGCCACATGCCTGCAGTGGCCCAAGCCAGAAGATGGGGGCGCTAGAGCATGCCTCCCTGCTGAGCTGGAGCAGTCAGCTTGGGCCAAGGCTAGCCCACCCAACTTGTGAGGGAGGGTTTGCGGGGGGGGGGCGTTGCTAAGAATCCTGGGATACTGTGGGGGTTTGATTTAACTTGTGTCTGTAGGGGATCCAGGACAAAACTTAAGTAAACCAGTTTAACTTAAATCAGTCTGATATTACGTCCATCCAGGCTTATGTTAAATCAGTTTCAGCCAGTTTTGGAAGTGCTTTATGTGTACTGAATTATTGTTGTGTTACAGATTTGAACCAGTTTCTGTTTGCTTATTCTGGTTTATGTATAATTTCCATCTCTAGTCACACAGAGAAAGACGGCCAGGGCTACAGTATTATGTATATTTTTCTTCCATCATGTACAACAGCCAAATGATGTCAGATAATACCTGGAAACCTAATCCCACAAACCTGCTTATATCTTGCATGCTGGGAGTCCCATTGCTTACTTTGGGACCAGTCATGTAAGTAAAATTGTACACACGCACACAAGCATTTGCAGGATTAGAACCTCTGATAATAAGATATTTACTAAATAAGATTATGTATTTCAACGAGTTTTGAAAATTTGCCTTTGAGTCATTGTCTTCATACCTTTGTTAATGCTGTTGATACAGAAAACAGTATTGCTTTATCTATTGCTGTCCTACAGTGTCATTATCTCCATTGTTTACAACTGGAGAAACTGCTACAACAGAGAGAAGTGAAGTGAGTCCAAGCTCACCCAGGGGGGCAGTGTCACAACTAGGAATAGAAGCCATGTCTGCTGATTCCAGTAAACTATTCCAGTGCAGATGCAGTTATAATATGGGTGTGTGTGTGTATATACTGGCATAACTACAGCTACACTAGAGTGGTGTATTGGAATCATCATCATCTTTATCCTCATCTCATGTCATCATATATGATGGCTTCATATATGGCTTCATATATATGGCTTTCTTATACTAGTACACAGTGTCTATCTGTATCCACACTAGAACTTGTATCTGTGTAACTTTATCAGCAGAAATCAAAACTGTGTTTAGAACAGGCTTTAAAGGAATATGCTATTCCAGTACTAGTCACTGTATAACTACATCCACCATAGGGGCTATCCTTATTTAACTATTTCTCTAAATCATACCCTTATTTAAAATAGATAAACTGGAACAAAAAATTGTGCTGATCAGGCTCTGATGGATGCTAATGTCATACCGGCATTTTCCAGCCAGTCCTACACACTGATGATGTAGATTAAAACGCAGAGAATTCAGTTCCCATTTAAATGCATGACAAAGCAGGAGACTTTCAAATTAAGCTCCTTTAACTCCTGTTAAATTAACACAGGCCTTTTTTAAAAAGTAATCACATTATCTTGGAATCCACTTTCTGCTACATTGAAATGAGACCTAAAATCCTAAATCCTACTCTAAACCATTAGTCTGTCAAGAAGACAGCTTCTTATCTAGTTGTAAATTGTTCTTTTGAAAGGGTATTGAATAATTTCTTCTTCTTCTCCTTAATATCCTGCAGGGTTTGGAATATCTTCTCTAGAACTGTGCAGTTCTCCTTTAAGGAGGAAAAAGAAAAAATAGCTAGTCAGCCAAGGTTTCTCAGTGGAGTTTTCCACTGATGTCATCCACCCATTAGAGCGCTAATCTTTCTACCTTTTTTATTGTTAGTTTATTCCCAGACCTTCCCCATCAACAGGAGTCTTGAGCTACATCCTGCCTTTTTGTGATCTAGTTGAGACCTCAGCAGGGCATTTGTAATGTTGTGTAATGGTAGGATTAGGGGGGAAAATACAAAACCACTGCTTTTCACAAATGATTTATTAGGCATTCATTACTGCCAAACTCATTGTGAGCCCATAAATTTGCATACATTTTTATTGATGTGACCCAATTAGGGAGTGAATTGAATTTCATTAAAATGTATATGTGGTCTTTCTTTTTAATAAAGTGCTCAAGTTGACTGCCTTTTATGTGTTACTGGGGGGCTTGTTTCAAGGGAATCTGCAAGCTGAAGCATTGTAGGTTTAGACCCAGATCTTACATTTCAGCTGTCAGTGCATCTTTTAGTCAGCCAGATGCACTGCTTTCAAGTGCTATAGGTAATCCCTCCAGATTTCACAGGTATTATTGTCAGCTGCTTTGATGTGTGATCCTCTATGTGTGTGTGTGCACGCACTCATTCCAGAGCCTTAGAAGTTCCATAATATACACCTCATTTTTTATCCTCAATTCAATATAAGAGGATACAGTACTTCCCAGCTCCTCCACATTGTTCTCAAGTCTACAGGGTATAGTCTCCTCTTTTAAAACGATTTTTATAGTGAACTGAGCATAGGTGAAAAGCAATAGAATTCACAGCTCTGGAGACTAAAAGTCCTTTATTTACAGATCAGGACTGGCACCAACAGTTGCTCTACAAGCATTTTCACATAGGCTGTGATTCACCCTTGTGCAAAAAAGACAGTCCACTGACAATGCACCACTTAGGTCCTGTTTTGAGGTCGTGAGTAGGACTTGGTGAAAAGCTTTGTGCTGGCCTGCCTAGGCATGAATGTCACATGTATTGCATTCCCAATATTACCCTGTTAATAAGACAGTTATTGTAACAACGTAAGACATGGAAACTTAGGATCTGATTTTCCATAGCTTGTCACCTTCTATAAGCAGTTATACTAAGGATGTGAGATTTGAATGAGGGTAAAACCCATTCTCCAGAATCTGCTGAGGTCTCCAGAGAAATACGGATATAACCCAGTTTACAACTGAGCACCAACCTCCTGTCATCTTTGCAATAATGCCCATTATGCCTGTAGAGAACTTAAAAAATGACCTAATGTTAAAAATTTCACACCCCAAATCCATTTTTGAGTCATTCACTGCCCTCTAATGACATCTCAGCTACATGGATGAATTTTCATAAACTTCAATGGAAGCTGTATAAACTCAGGAAACATACATCCCTTAGTCTGTTCTATGTGCAATAATAAGGAATAATGGTATTTATATTACATGTATTAATCTTGCTTTGAAGTGTTCTAGGTCCAGGACAATGCAAACAGGAATTCACACTGTGATGATGGGCATAATGGAAAGCTTTGTTAGGTGAATAGAGAGAAAGAGAACCTATTTTAAATATTTGGCATAACTCTCACATTTTCCCCAATTACATTACTATGAGACTTAAAACAAGTTTCTGCATTTCCATCTTATTCTCCTCATGCCAGTAGTTTTCATCTGCAAGAGATGAAAAACAGCAATATAATAGGGCAGGCAAACCCATTATCTCTCCAGTGTTTTTCACTCCTACAATAAATGATATAATTTCTGTATCAAAATGGTCCATACCGAAAATGAATAATGCTATTGCTGGTTTTTCATAAAGTCCATAAACAGCAGCCTGGCTGAGAACATGAGAAGTTACAGATCTCTCTCTCCTTTGTACTTATTTTTAACATTTGTTCTTTTTTAAATGACCTCAGGGCCCTAAGGAGTGAGGTCATCCATTTACAGATAGAACAGGCTCTGCACAGGATGTGGCAGGACAAGCTTCTTTTATGCCAGTGATTCTCAACCAAGGTGCTGCAGCACCTTGGGGTGTCTTGAGATTCTTTGAAGGATGCCTTGGGGTGACGCACAGTGTTAGCACTTTTAAGTGTGCAAACATGATTCACAAGATAAACCCAAAGGCTGTGTCCAGATGTGCGTGGAGGTTTGGTTCCCTGGGGACAACTAGTGGCAGCACATCTTGTTGTCCCCCGGGAACGCCTGTGCCACATGTACTCTGGCATGCAGCAAGTTACCCTGGGTGGGCCCCAGCAGCCTGACCTTGGATCTTGGGGGTCTTCTGGGCCTGCAGCAGTAGTGATCCTGCTGCACAGAGCCTGGCTGGCAGTGGAGTGTGGCTCTAGCCAGCCAGGATTTGGCTTTGGGCGATGAACACTGCTGCCACATGCGGCAATCTTTTTTTTAGTGTGGGTTTTTTTGACCCCTGAATATCCAGTGCTCCACACTGCTCCCTTGCAGCATGGAGAACAACTGAATGTACAGCAGGGGTAGGCAACGTTTTTTGGCTGGAGTGCCAAAAAACCCACAAGGCCTACCTTGGAAGGTGCCGGAGTGCCGGCCTGCTAGGAAAACAGGTTTGTGGTAGCTGTTGATAGCCACGGAGCCCGGGCTGCTTGCAGCAGGGCTTCCATCCTCCAGCTGGCTGCTGGGAGCAGCCTAGGCTCCATGGCTATCAGCAACTACTACAAACCTGGGCCAGCTGCAGCTGGGAGGCTGCAAAGAACTGCTGCCTCTCCGCCCTGGCCCTGGCTGTGTCCTGGCCCTGGGGTCTGGGAAGACAGCAGGTGCCGGCAATGCACCCGTTGGGGCCGGGGCTGTGGGCAGCGTGGGGCTGGGGCCGTGGCCCACTGGCAGTGAGGGGCTGGGGCTGTGGGGCCAGGGCCACCCAGCAGCATTGGGCTGGGTTCAGGACTCATAGACAACAGGGGACTAGGGCTGGAGCTTGGCCATAGGCAGCATGGGGCTGCGGCTGGAGCTGGGACCAGGGCCCGCTGGCAGCATTGGGCTGGGCCCCACAGCAGCACGGGGCTGGGGCTGCAGTCGGGCTGTTGCTAGCACTGTGATGGGGCCAGCAGCAGCACCAGGCTGAGGCCAAGGCCGTGCAGGGCTGGGGCCCGTGGCAGTGGTGGTGCTGGCTGGTGCTGGGTCCATGCAGGGCCGGGACCCACCAGCAGCACGTGGCTGGGGCCTTTCATAGTTTCTAGGGTCGGAAGGGACCTGAGCAGATCATCTAGTCCGACCCCCTGCCATGGCAGGACAGAGCACTGGGGTCAAACGACCCTAGTAAGGTGGTCATCCAACCTCCTCTTAAAAAACCCCAGGGTGGGAGCCTGCACCACCTCACTTGGAAGCTGGTTCCAGACCCTAGCCGCCCTGACCGTGAAGTAGCACCTCCTGATGTCCAACTTAAACCTTCCCTCCGCCAGCTTGTGACCATTGTTCCTGGTCACTCCTTGTGGCGCTCGGGGGAACAGGGACTCCCCCAGCGCCTGCTGATCCCCCCTAACCAGTTTATAACAGGCCACAAGATCCCCCCTCAGCCTTCTCTTTTGAAGGCTGAACAGGTTCAGGTCCCGCAACCTTTCCTCATAGGACCTACCCTGCTGTCCCTTGATCATACGAGTGGCCCTCCTCTGGACCCTCTCCATGCTGTCCACATCCCTCTTAAAGTGCGGCGCCCAGAACTGGACGCAGTACTCCAGCTGCGGCCTGACCAGTGCCGCATAGAGGGGGAGGATCACCTCCTTGGACCTGCTCGAGATGCATCTGTGGATGCACGACAAGGTGCAGTTGGCCTTCCTAGCCGCCTCCCCACATTGCCGACTCATGTTCATCTTGGAGTCAGTAATGACTTCCAGATCCTTTTCCACCTCCGTGCTGACAAGAGGGGAGTTCCCCAGCCTGTATGTATAGTGCCGATTGTTCCTCCCCAGGTGCATCACCTCACACTTGTCTGTGTTAAACCCCATCCTATTCTCCTCCGCCCATTCATGTAACCTATCTAGGTCCAACTGTAGCCTGCTGCTCCCCTCTATTGTGCCCACATCCCCCCACATCTTAGTGTCATCAGCAAACTTGAACAGGGTGCTTTGCACCCCCTCATCCAAATCACTGATGATGGGGCTGAGTCCTACACAGGTTCACAGGCCCTGGCCCCAGCCCTGGCACCGATCCCGATGCTGCCCATGGCCGTGATCTGGCAGTGGCACTGTGCTGGGTCCCGCAGTGCTGGTGAGAGCTGGGGCCAGGCCCACTGACAGGTGGCACCACTGCCGCAGCTGGGGCCTGGGCCCAGCCCAGCCCCAGCTGGCTGCTTGGGCTGTCTGCAGCGCTGCAGGCTGTGCAGGTCCCGGCCCCATCCTGACACTGCCAATGACTCAGGCCTTGCAGCAGCACTGGGCTGGGGCTGGTGGTGAGGGCTGAGGCTAGGCCCGCCAGCAGCAGCACGTGGCTGGGGCCAGGATGGTTGGCAGCACTGGGATGGGGCCGGGGCCTGCACAGGTCCGTGGCCCCAGCCCAGCAGTGGCTGGAACCGGAGGCAGTGGTGGTGCTGGCTGGGGCCAGGCCTGCCGGCAGCATGTGGCTGGGGCTGGGGCCGTCTGCAGCACCAAGGTGGAGCTGGGACTCGTGCACATGTGCAGGCCCTGGCCCTGGCCCTGGCCCTGGCCCTGGCCTCATCCTGGTGCTGCAGATGGCTCCAGCCCAGCAGCGGCGGTGGAGGTGCCAGCCAGGGCCCGGCCCACTGACAGCACCAAAATGGGGCCGGGGCCGGGGCCGGGGCCGGGGCCGGCT
>NW_017729025.1:48776183-48792531 GCF_001723915.1 Gavialis gangeticus | reverse complement strand
GGGGCCGGGGCCGGGGCCGGGGCCCTGGCCTGGCCCACTGGAAGCACCGAGATGGGGCTGGGGTCCAGCCTCATCCTGGCACTACAGACGGCCCGCACCCAGCAGTGGCACTGGGCTGGGCCGGGTGGTGGCAGTGCTGGCTGGGGCTGGGCCCGCCGGCAGTGCCAGAATGGGGCTGGGGCCGGGGCCTGCACAGGTGCACGGGCCTGGGCCCCAGTCTCATCCCACTGTTGCCGACAGCCCTGGCCCAGTGGTTGCAGTGGTACCGGTTGGGCCTGCCGGCAGCACATGGCTGGGGCTGTCTGTAGCGCTGGGATGGGGCCAAGGGCAGGGCCAGGGCTTGCACATGTGCATGGGTCCCAGCTCCACCTTGGTGCTGCATTTGTCCAATGTTGGACTCTCAAAAGCCAAGAGTGAAAGGACAATATTCATTGCTATCTCTTCTTTCTGAATTTCATGGTGGTGAAAAATTCCATATTCATACCCCTGGCTACTGAAACCTTGAATGTAGGGTATGCCTACATTTTAAAGGAAGAGACATAAAAAAAGAATGAAATATACAGAGTGTTGTATGTGTAGGGTGGCTATGTGAAGAGTAGGTTTCACATACTCTGATGCAACACTCCACAGTGTGGTGTGGTCTGGACATTGGTATACACACACATCCTATTGTCTCCATAAAGGTATAGTCTGTGCAATGGCCATAATTCCTTCCCATGCATTATATTAGTCAATGGGTGGTGCCCCCACCTTGGGGACAGGTTGAGGGTCATTAGGGTTGAAAAACCAGCTCCTTTCTGGTGCCATTCAGTCCTGGATCTCTCTGCTGTGACTGTCAAAAAAAGGTGGGGGGACCTCAGTGCTGTGACTGTCAAAAAATGTGTGTGTGGGGGAGTAATTAGTGTCAACACTGATGGTGTTTTTATGATGGGGGACACCTGTCCAACAAGACTGAACAGAGACCAATTAACTCCTTTCACTTGTGCCACTATAAAGCTTTCAGATATTAATTCATTCCAGTCACTTTTACAACTGGTCCAAGCTGGATTCCAGCTGGACATCTGGAGGTGAGACCTTCTTTACTGTATTTCTTGAACATTAGATTGCCCTCAGTTGCAGAATTCCATACCCTATGGAATTTACAGCTCCCCAGAGAGCTTCAACTTTATTATTTGGCTCTTATGGCAGAAGCAATACCATTACTTTTTGTGCTTACGGATCTCCTTCTATGCAGAAACTACTTCAGACATTCCTTTTTGGTTGCTAATGGTCTCTGGCTGTGGATAATGTCAAAATCTCTAAATAATGACAAGCAATCTTGAAATATCCAGAATTAATAGGAGAAGACTTGCCTTTTGAGTCCCCCCCCCCTTATCTCATCAGAAATATTTTACAACTATAAAAAGAGAGGAAAAAAATCAAGTTGTGGAGGAAAAAATAGCAGAACCATGTTAAATTATGACTTCTGCAAATAAAACTGAAGGATTAGGTAGCTAAAGAGCCAAATGAAACAACTGTAACTAAACTGAGGCTTGCCATGTATCATCAAAACTTTCATCGTTTATATAACATAGCACATCTTGACAGATTCCAAAGTTCTTTAATGTCTGGTCATGTCTACATGAGCGGTGGACTGCTCAGTTTTTACAGAGCAGTCTTTAACCAAGTACTAAATGACTGCACAGTAACCAATGTCACTGCACAATACTATCCCTGCATGGCTATTTTTAGATGCTACTGTCCACTAGTGTCACCATCATGATTTGTATCTGGAAATGCTACATTGCTGTAGCAGGACCTATGATGCAGTAGGTCATTGTTGCTGCACCATAGCATCTCATGTAGATGTGCCCACTATGTACTCTAATGGTCAATGAATTCCTTGCTACAGCGCAACTACATCTGGGGTGAACTTAAAAATGTTAACATTAACACAAAACGGCTTAGGAGAAAAACTGAGCAATGTTAGAATATCGTAACCAACTCAAACTGTCAAGACATTTTTTTCAGGTAGGCAGTATGTAATTAGCTAGGACATTTAGATTAACACTTCTCTTGTACAAAGTAGGATCAGCTCTGTAGTGTCTGCAAGTGTTTAGATCTAGGTTTCACATCTCATGACAAAAAACATTCCCAACAGCTTGATGCCCCACAACAACATGCCAATATGGAATGTCGTATACTAGCTGCACAAACCACGATAAATATGTATAAAGGATACCACAACCTTCCCTATTTCAGGATGTAAGTCAGCCACTAGTTACCAAAGGTTAGGAAAAACCTGCCTTCTAGGTATTGCTGTTACACAAAGATCCATTTTACAGTTTCCTCAGAGACCCCTTGTACTGACCATCATTAAAAACAGGAAAAAAAGAAAATTAGATAGATAATCAACATGATCTAGAACAGGGGTGGGCAATTATTTGGGCCTTTGGGCCACATAGGGATGTTTGGAAAGTTGATATGGACTTGGTCAGCACCTCCCCAACTCAGGTGTAGCAGCTCACTCAACCGCCCCATGTAGGATGGGGCCACAGGTGGGCAGGGAGCTGGTGTGAGATTGGGTGGGTTGGCATGGGTACCAGGGATGCTCTGAAGCTCCTCCCTACTTCTCCACTGTTCCCAGGGACCCAGGGTGGTCTGGAAGCAGCACTGGTGGCAGTGTTGGTGGCAGGGAGAAGCCACAGGGCAGCTCTGATACAGGTTCTGAGTCCTGCTTTCTCCCAACACGACAACTCATCAGAGCAGGTGCTGCAAGGATCCCAACCCCCCTTGTGGGCCAGGCCGGGGCTATGTGCTCAGCCTGGGGCTCATGCCTTGCCTATGCTGGTTTCCAAGGGTCTAGGGCTAAGGAGCTGCTGCTATGCCTAAGCCCATGCCATCACCAATGCCACCTCTGAGCCTCTGAGGAGGAGCTGAGGAGGGGCTGAGCTGCTGGTCAGCTTCAGCAGCAGTGGCCCAGGTATGGAGCCAGTAGTGGTAGGTGCTCCTTCTAGCTGCCACTGCTGCCACCATCCCTGGCCTCATGGAGACCAGTGTGGGCAGGGCCCAAGCCCTGGGCTGAGCACACAGCTAGGCCCCAGCCCACCCCACATGGGAGTTGGGGTCCCTCCAACACCTGCTCCAGACGTGCCTGCCCCAGCCACACTGTGCGGTGGTGGTGGCAGGAAAAAGTGGGACCTGGAACCCGCATTGGGGCTGCTACTGTCATTGTTGTTCATCATGCCTGGGGCAGGCAGATCTGGAGTAGGTACTGCAGGAACCTTGACCCCTTGTGCAGGGCAGGCCAGGGCAGGGGCAGGGCCTGTGCACTCAGCCTGGGGCTCGAGTCTTGCCTGCGTGGGTCCTGGCCAGTCTTATGGGGCTGGGACTGATGGCAGCTGCAGCCAGAAGGAACCACTGCTGCCAGGGCTGATGGGAAATGTAGTCCGGCTGCAGAGCCACCCCATCCCTGCTGTGTGCGCAGGGATGGCAGGACGTGAGACAGGCTGGATAGTGCCTGGACCAGGTGGGACTGAGGCACCTGCTGCAGATTGGACAAAGTCCCTCCATGGGCCACATCAGGCCCGCAGGCCATATTTTGCCCATCCCTGATCTAGAATGTGCTACTGTAGAATTTTCCTGCAAAGTGGAACATCATATTTATTGTACATCCGTTACACCTATTTTATGCCAAAGCAACTGCAAACAAAAATATCCTAGTGAATTTCCATTTTTCCACCACAACTACAGGATCTTGAAAGGAAACACTGTCACATGAACAAACATTGCTCATTTTCAACTCCAATGAACCAAGAAAAACTCTGAGCTTTACACTTTTTCATGATGCAACTGAGAAAATAACATATCTTAATCAATATTGCTCGGATGTGGTCAGGTATAGATTTTAGGTCACCAACTGTCAACAAGTGATGTTAAGTACAGTTAAGCCATCTTTTTCTGTGTGAATAGGACATAGGCAAGAATCTCTGTCTTATTTTTCCTTCCTAAGGAGTGCTGAGAGGGGAACATCTGTTAACATGACTTGATCATATCTCACAGAATCAGTTGAAATCAATAAAAGCAGGGTAACATTGGTTGACCTCAATTCTTTCTGTTTTTTTCTATACTGTTTTTATGATGTGCTAAACTAAACAGGCTAGCAGAGCTTTCTGGCCACAGGACATAAGGATGACCTGACTTTTCCATCACAGTGGAAGACAGCAGGTAGAGAGAGAGAAAAATAAAACAAAAGAAAAGCAGCAAAATTTTACTTATTAGTGTGTTTATTTTCACATTAAAGCATGGCAGGTACTTTAAGAATTAAAATATTACTTGTTTTCAGATTTCACTACTGACTAGCTAATGAATTTAAAAGCATTTGGGGAGGGGTGAGTAGTTCATTAGCATGTTCCCTCAATGACACTTTCAAATGCTTTCTTTATGGTGACCGCTATTTTAAATTTATGGGAATCACTTAAGTGTCAAACAAACTAAGTGGTGCATTTCATTAATGAAAAATTAATGGAGAAGACCTTGGGCTAGCTTGCAGTACTTGTTTACAATACATATAATTCATTAGAAAAACATCAGTCAAGCAAGAACCTTGGCATGGCTGTAGCGGTGTTGTAAACGGGACTTTATTCTCTTTTTCCCAGTTAATGAAAGTGTGAGGCTGGAAAAAAATACACATAAAACAGATTTAATGAGTCTTCAGAAAAGTGTTAAAAATAGGGTACACAAGTCATAAATTTCAATTACTAACTCTACTCAAGCTGTGCTTATTAGCTTAGGAACAGGATATCATCTCATTTTGTAAAGGATGAAAGCTTCTGTGCCAGAGAAGGCCAACTGATCTGCAAACATTTGGGCACGCAGTCAGTGGTTGAGAACAGAGGAGACGCAGGCAAGTCTCTTTGCATTGTTTCTGCCATGGAGTCACTGCATGGCCTTGGGCAAGATATTTGCAACCAGAAAGGTATTACACCACCAAGGCGTTGCTCCTAAAACATTCCCTGCAGCAGATGTTTTTGTCTCTCCATTCCTCCTCATGCGAAATTGTGTATAGAATTGCAAGCTGATGGACTCCCTACTAGCCCAGAAAACTCCAGTAATATACTCTTCTTTTGGGGAACTGTTTATTACTCAAACACAAAACCTTGTAAAGGAACCCCAAATAAGGCTACTCCCTTGACTAGAACTAGTGCAGAGGTCATGGTGTTTTGTCTTTTTTCGTGTGAAATAAAGTACAATCCTTTTTTTATGGCCCTGCTGAACCACGTGGCAGTCTTGAACCTTTTCCTAGCTGTTCTACTTTATCCCAGAAGCAGAACCCAGAGGTGAACATGAAAGTTGACGATGCAGCCGGTTAAATACAGAACAGGATTCTGTTCCTGGGTTTCTACTGGGAATGTTGACCCTAAGGATGACAGTGATGATTAGATGATGTATAATTTGTATTGTGGCTGTGGCTGGGAATCTGAGTCATAGGCCAGCCTTCCAGGATGCTAAGCATTGTACAAATATCCTATTTTGTCTTTATTCTATACAGTCTTCCACCCTATTTGCAGGGAAAGCAGAATACCAGTCAGGCCTGAGAGCAAGACTTCAAGTATTTCTGCTGACTCTACCTGTTTCCCCATGTGTAAAACGTACAAATAAGCAAAAAAACCCAAACCAAACCAAGACCTTCCTTTGTATTTGAGATTACATTACTATCATAACTGTTTAACAATAGATAATATTTCCACCCATTAATCTGAATTATCAGCTCTAATCCTCACAGAACAGTGATGAAATATCCTCTTTTTAGAGTACTGCTATCAAATGTCATGATATCTTGTTAATGTAAAATGATTGACTGGGTCCCATTCACTTTCCTTTTTCCAAGAAAAGCATTCTAATCAGTCAGCATGAAAAAGCAAATGAGAAACAACTGTTATAGCTTTTCTGGCTTTTCATCGGCAGTGGATTAATAATGTAAAGTATTCTACAAGACAAGTTATTTGTTTTTGCTATGAGATTAAATGGAATCACTTGGAAAACTATGTGAGTTTATTACTATAATAACTTTCATAAAGTGATAACAAATATGAGCCCCATATTATCATCCCGATCAGTCGTTAATGGTCACAACTGCTGTTTTATGTTCTTAAATCAGTTATGGAAAACCAGCTTGGAGGATTATTTTGTTTAATAATACTAATAAAAGCAACTAGAAAATATCCAGATGCTGATTACATTAATCGTAGGGGGAGGAGGAGAGATTGTAATTATACAGCAGATTGAGGCAGAACTAAGCTGACATTCACCAGGCTTTTCCCAACACAAACCGGTTGAATTAATCAGCTTTTAAACCAAGCTTTTCTTCTCTTTCAACAGGTGTCAGAATTATGCTTTGAACAAATCCATATTTGGAACAGTAACAGTGGGAGTCATGCAAGCAATGGGGCTAGAGACAAACTATATTTTGAATAAATGAGCAGCTTTGGCTGTGTCAGTGGAAACTGCAGGCTCTCCTGTTAGAAAGCTGGGATCAAAGGAGTAGAAAGCAGAAATAATACTATCAAAATCCTTCTAAACAAAGCACCCCGACTTCCTGATTGCTCATAGGCAATCAGTTTTATGAGATGCAGAGACTCTCAAATAAGAAGCCAGCAAGTGTGTTGCTGATGAGGGTTCATTGAAAAAAATTCTATCAAAATTCTTCTTTCAATAGAAAATTAGGTTTAAATAAACTTTTTTTTCCCCACAAGAAGCCTCCATAAGACATTTCAACTTTGTAATCACGGTCTTCCCTCATGCACTGTTTACTTTTTGAGAGGATAGATTGTGGGGCATTGTGGGCAATGTTGGAACAGGGGGGAGGGGTGGGGGTGGAGAGCCGGCAGGCAATAAGGGAAAAAGGAGAGTTTGTAGCATTTATGCTAGTTTCTATGAGATACTGCTGCAGCAATTCCAAATCAAAAGACTAGGTTTGGGTGAAATTTTTACTTTGCTTTGTTTTCAACTTGAATTTTTAACTTCTACTTTTCTGCCAAAAATGGACATGTTTCATGGAATAAAGAAATGTATTTGTATTTAGGAATGGCCCCATATCCTTTTGTTGTTGTAGCTGAGTTGACATAAACATTTAGAGGTAAAAGACTATCATGTCACTAGGCCAATGAGCCCCTCCAGTTACTATCCAGAAGCATGATAGATATCATAAAGTAGAAACAAACCAAACGGTATCAAGTAGTTTCAAGTACTTTTCAACAATTTTATTAACAATTTGGATGTGGGGATGAAGAGCTCATTGGCCAAGTTTGCGGATGACACCAAGTTATGGGGAAGCGTGGTCATGCTTGAAGATAGGCTACAGATACAAGAGGACCTAGACAGACTAGCAAATTGGGTGGATCAGAACCTGATAAAGTTCAATGTTGAGAAATGTAAAGTGCTGCACTTTGGGATGAGCAACCCTCAACACACCTACAGGCTTGGTGGCACCAAACTGACTAGCACCACGAATGAAAGGGACCTGGGGGTAATAATAGAACACAGTATGAATATGAGCTGGCAGTGCAATGCTGCAGCCAGTAGGGCAAATAATACTCTGGCATGCATCGATCGATGCATCTGCAGCAAAGCCCAGGAGGTGATTCTTCTGCTCTACTCAGCACTGGTAAGACCACAGCTGGAGTATTGCGTCCAGTTCTGGGCATCACACTTTAGCAAGGATGTGGACAAGCTTGACAGAGTCCAAAGAAGAGTCATCTGGATGATCAGAGTCTTACATGGCAAGCCATATGAGGAAAGGCTGAGGGATTTGGGACTCTTCAGCCTGAGGAAAAGAAGGCAGAGAGGGGACCTGCTAGCAGCTTACTGCTACATTAGGGGAATACATCAAGGGCTTGGTAAGCAACTGTTCACCAGGGCACCCAAGGAGAAAAGCAGGAGTAATGGCCACAAACTCCTCGAAGATCAATTCAGGCTCAACCTTAGGAAAAACTTCTTCACAGTCAGGGTCTCCAGACTGTGGAATAAGCTCCCTCCAGAGGTGGTGCAATTGCCTACCCTGGACATCTTCAAGCAGAGACTAGACAGTCACCTTGCTAGGGTCACCTGATCCCCAGTTATCTTTTGTGCTTGGTGTAGGGGGCTAGACTCGATGATCTTCCAAGGTCTCTTCTGGCCTTACAACCTATGACTCTATGAATCATACAGCAGCTTCTATTAAAGTTTCATTACTGCAGAACACCAGAGCTATAGCTGCACCCCTCCTTAATATATTTACTGTTTGATATCAACAAGGATTCAAAATAAGCCATACAGTTCTGAATTATTCAAAACTAGATTGGACTAGTGCTTTAGAAAAGAGAACATACAGAATACTGTGCATTATCTGGCTGATTGACTTGCTGACCTAAAAGTTTGTCATGTCCAATTTCTAAGATTCTGTGATTCACAGCAGAGTCTCAAAGTCAATTCAGAATCATCTTACTAATCTCCTGGATAAATACATGAAGAAGAGGAACAAATTATTTCAAGAGCACTAGGTGCTTTACACTGATCAAAAGATACCTAGGTACTTCTGAAATCAAAGACATTCTAATCTTTTTAGTCAAATTAACCTACAAAATGTATATTCTCTGAATGTGGCAATTAAAGAATTTCTGGTTTGCAAAGAGGGGTTCCCAGTTCAACACCAAATGAGAAGTCATTTTGATAAACCTTTTGATTGAAGTGCCAAAGCTTATAAGGCCATTATAACCAGAGCAAAATATCATTGACATCTTACAGCCAAGCTCAAAGATCCTTATGTAATTTAGTTAGACATACTTCTCTTTAAGTAAACAAGTTTTCATTCAGTAAAGACTTAAGAGCACATATAGCTTAAAAATTCTCTTGAAACTGTTTTGATGAGTAAAATTGCTTGAACATTTTGGACCTAATTCTCTCTTATCTGCACGACTGATCTTTAGAAAGTATATTTTATTCCTTTTTCCTCAAGAACTTATATTGACATCAAGAGATACATCATAAAGAATACACAGCAAAGAACTTCAGTGGTGATAAGGGGAGAAAATATTTTTTCTCTCAGTAATTTGTGATCACATATAGAACAAATTCTTAATCAAGCAAAAACAAAAACAGCTACAAATAGTAATTAGGAATAAAAATAAAAATTGCTGGGAAGAACCTTAATACTTAGTATGGACAGTCAAAACCCTGAGGCTGAATTCAAACTTTTCAGGTTAGTCTAACCTGCGTAGATTGAACTGAGAAGCAAGTAAACAGATATTCACTTTTGATTCCAGAAGTGCAGCCACATGCCTGCAGTGCTGAGTGCAGTGCCAGAACCTGGGGGAGGGGTTAGAGCAGGGGTAGGCAACTTTTTTTGGCCTGAGTGCCAAAAAAACCACAATGTCTACTTTGAAAGGTGCCGGAGTGCTGGCATACCAGAAAAACAAAATGGGGGGGGGGAGTACATGGCAGGATGCACTGCATATTAGAATATTTAATAATCATAAATGTTGCCTTTGTTGTTGTGTATTCCTTTTTTGTTGAGCATGTTGCAATGAGAGAGGAAAAAAGAGACTAATAAGAGAAAAGGGAGAGAGAGAGAGAGAGAGAGAGAAAGACAAAGAAAAAGGAGAGCAGAGAGAGAACTAGGCACACGCACACACATGCACACAGAGAACCACATGCACAAAGACAGAGAACCAGAACACATCCAGAATAGACACACGTGTGGGCGCACAGACTCACAGAACCAGATGCACAGGTGCATGGAGCCAGACAGAGTCTGACCTAACAACGCCCCCACCAGAGTCCCTGTGCTTCCCTGGGGAGCCAGCCCTGCCCTGGATCCTGCCCATCAGCTCAACCACCCACCCACCCTGCACAGCTAATCCTGCAAAAGATGCGGTGCTCCTGGCAAGGGGGAGCACCAGCCTCATTCTGGTGTGGGGGCTGGGCTGGGGCTTGGCTCGGAGCAGGTGCAAGCAGCCTGAGCTCTGTTGTTGGCAGCAGCTACCAGAGCCTGGGCCAGCTGCAGCCAGGAGGCTGCAAACAGCTGTTCTGAGCTCCGGCATCAGCTCCATACTGATGTGTTCACATGAGCCTTGGAGCAGATGGTGGGGATAGGGCCTGAGGCAGCATAGCCCTCCCACTGTCTGCTCTGAGGTGCATGTGCAGTCGCCACCAGCATGGAGCTCATGCCAGGGCTGTGGAGCTTGGTGCAGCTGTTTGCAGCCTGCCTGCTGCTTGCGACAGCTGCCCTGAGCCCAGGTTGGCTACAAACAGCTGTACTGGACTCCACAGCCCAGTCATCAACTCTGTGCCAGCAGTGGGGGAGAAGCCGGGCTTGTGCTGCCTCAGGCCCCTCCCCCACTGTCTGCTTCGAGGCACATGTGCACACACCAGTATCCAGCTAATGCCAGAGCCCGGAGCACATGTTTTCAGCCTCCTGGCTGCAACTGGCCCAGGCTCTGGGTAGCTGCTGCCAACCGTGGAGCCTGGTCTGCTTGCAGCAGGACTTGCAGCCACCCAGCTGCCTGCTGGGAGCAGCTCAGGCTTCATGGCTGGCAGCAGCTGCCTAGAGCCCAGGCCAGATGTGGTGTGCTGAGCAAAATGGCCTCATGTGCCAAGCTCGGCACATGTGCTGGGGGTTGCTGACCCCTGGGTTAGAGCATGTCTTCCTGCTCAGCCATAGTAGAAAGTATGGACAAAGGCTAGCCCACCCAGCCTGCAAGGGAGAGGTTGTGGGGTAGGTGCTAAGCATCCTGGGATGTGGGGGGGACTGTGAGTTCACTTGAATCTGGAGGGGATCTGGGTCAGAAGTTCAATAAACTGATTTAACCTAAATCAGTAAAGTCTGATACTGCATCAATCCAGGTTTATCTTAAAATGGTTTTGGCCATTTTGAATACAGTTTATGTGCATTGGACTTCTGTTGTGTCACAGATTTGAACTGGTTTCTGATCACTTATACTGGTTTATGTGTAATTTATGTTCCTAGCCTTGGAGATCCTCAATTACTTGCTCAAAACAGAATCATTCCTGGCCTAAACCATCTCAGACAAATATTAGTCCAACTTGCACAAAAAAACTGCAATGGATATTCTACAATCTCTCTAGATAGTTTGTTCCAGTGGTAAACCACTTTCATAGTTAAAAAATTGTTTGGAAAATCCAACCTAAATTTCCCTTCTTGCAATTTAAGCCTAGTACTTCTTATCCTGTTCCCTGTGGACCCAAACAAGAATTGATTGCTTTCCTCTTTGTAACAAGCCTTCCTGTATTTACAACTGTTATCACAGTCCCCATCAGTTGTCTTTTCCCTAGAGAAAATAACCGCATGTCTTCCAACTTTTTCTCATATGTCATGTTTTCTTGAACTCTTTCCACTTTTTTGCTCTACTGAGGCCTATATTTATGTGTCTACATCTTTGTTGCAGTATGGTGCCCCAAACTTGAAACATCAGAGACCTCACCAGTGCTGAACAAAGTGCAAGAAAACTGGAAGAATACCAGAGGTATCATTATTCACTTATTCAAATTCAGGTGTGAGAAAGTTCATTTTTCAAGGACAATTTGTGGACTTGAAAAAGAAGGAGCAATTTTGATTCTTGCCTCAAATAATTGGACCAGCTCTACTTCAATGTATCAGTCATTTTGACAGTTATCTCATGGCATTTTGAACAGTGCTTTCAAATGAGAAAGCAATACCCTGACTACTTTTGTCCACGGTTAGATGTTCTTCATAATATGAATTCTATAAGTATGGAGTTAAAGGTTTTGTAGCATTTAGATAAGGAAACAATAATTCTTTTGTCTACTTCCCCTTGTCCCCAAGATGAAACAGCTCTCATTCTAATTTCAACTTGTTTTGATCATTCAGGTTTAAGAGGATTAACCTTCACTCACAGAAGATTCCTTCTGTCTCCCTTTTCTCTTTGTGATCTATTAGAGAGAATACAAAATAGTTTAAATATGATATGACATTTATCTTCTGAAATGATGAGTTATCATCAGGTATTGTCTACTATGTAGAGGAGATACATGCCACACATTATTTTTTGTGTATAACCACTATAACTACTTTTGTGTGCCCCAAGGGTTTTTTATCACTCTGTCTTTTAAAAAAATATTACAAATGAAAGCAAAGAATAATTAAAATATTCATACTCTTCTCACTTTCTTATCTTTTTCTATTTGGTAGCTTTTATTGTGTCCATCCCTGTTGTCTCTTAGTTCCAAAAGATCGAGTGGGTTAGATTTCCAGGTGTACCAAAGCAGCTTTATGACACTTTTGTGCTTCTTATACCATGGAAGCAGCTGAGAACTGCACTGCATCTCACTGTAAATTGGAGGTTCCTCTGAGGAACTCTAACTTGGTCCAGAGAGTAACAGCATTTTAGGTACTCTAGATGTCAGTATTGTCAAAATGCAGCATGCTTTGTCTGGCCTTTCCTTTTCCAAATACGGTATCTTCCCTGCTTCCTTGTCCTTGTCCAGCTATGGAATACCCTACAGGAAATATCCATCATGTGCACACAGAAGCCTGAATGTGCCTAGTGAGTTAGACAAGGTTGCATTGTTGGCTGAGAAATGTCTGCTTCATTCCTTTGAGGTGTTTTAGCAGTGCCTGTAAATTTTTTTCCTCTCCAGATCATAGGATCATAAGGAAGTAGGGTTGGAAGGGACCTCATAAGGTCATCTAGTCCAGCCTTCTGCTCAAGGCAAGATCATTTATGACTAGCTACTGAAGGGGACTAGGATTTATGTTTTCTTCAGAAGCATCTACCATTGGCAAGGTCCAATACAGGATACTGAAAGAGCTGGGTATTTTGTAAGTACTTTTCTCACTGATTTGAAATTACAGTAAAATTCAGTGAATTGGGGGGATAGCTTATCTTGGTGCAAGGTGTCACAATGATAGCTTTGAAGGCTAAAAAGCTAATTGGGGACAGTATCAGCATACAAATCTGTTTTATGAAGATTTCTTATCTGGAATGATCACCTTTCCAATAGAGAATATGTAAACTCAATCTTCCTGTTACTCACCATACTGATCTCAGCCTATGTGGAACTCCTAGTTACAGTATATGAATGGGAAGCTGTCGTATAGAGACACAGATAAAGATTGACAGATGTTCCCCATATGAAGTAAAGCCTAATCATAGTTCTGGATGAAAATCCTTGTTTGACTACCACGACAGCTGCCAACTGTGAAAGTAGATGTTTATTAATTAAAACCTAGATTGAAACCCTTCTGTAATGTCACACCGCCCTCTGATTAACCATCAGAAAGGAAGGACTTCTGACTATTATAGAACCCATTATTCAGAGGTGAAAATTTGTAGCATTATTGATGCCTCAGTCCATACAGAAACCATATATTCCTATGTTTCCCTCTCATATTACTTTGTGATCATCGCTGCTAAAGCTAGGGACATTCAGTTTTATAGATTTCATAGATTTCATAGACATTAGGGCTGGAAAGGACCTTGTAAGATCATTAGGTCCAGCCCCTTCCCAAGGGGCAGGACGTCAGCTAGGGTCAAAGGATCCCAGCAAATGTCCAGAGTAGGTGCTTGCACCACCTCTTTGGGAGTCTATTCTAGGCCTTGGTATTTAATAGGTTTTAAGTACAGAAAAGATTACCGTGATATTCTAGTAAGCTCGTCTATATAAAAAAGCCATAGAATTTTCAGGGCTTACCTTCTTTGTTTCTCTGCTTTACGTTCTCAGCTGGCTTTATTTAACTGATCCCTAACTACTCATGTGAACCTGTCCTGTTTCTGACTGAGTTTTCTTTCCTGATAAGCATTATCAAGTTTTCCCAGATGAGAAGTGCTATAAGCATTGGTTCATATAGTATGGAATATGGATGGTACACCTAGAGAAGGATGAAATTGCTTCCAAGGGCAATTTAGAATGAGAAGGTTCCAGAACCAAACCAAATCATAAGGTTATAAGTAATAGGAAAGAAAAGTGATTAACTCTAGTATCATTTTTAACTGGAACAATGAGAACTCTTATGTGACCCCTGTTTGAAGTTCTCTAAGTAACGGCGTGCATTCTGGCATATAACGTAAGCAAGACACTTTCCCCTTTAGTGGCAGGAAGCATGGGAAAAATAATCCAAAAATGAGCAACCCATTAACAGAGAGTCACAGTAAATGTTATTTCATGCAAAGGGGTAATAAACATCTGAAATAAACTGACAAGAAAGGTGACTGTTGCCAGAAACAAGTGATATATTCAAAGGAGAGCTAGATGCGCTTCTTACACAGGCATCAAGGGAAAAGAAAAGCACAGAACAAAAAGAAAATAGGAACATGGAAATAGCTGTTCAAAGGGGATAGGTCTCTGGACCTTGGCCACCAACAGTGCTTTATGTACCATATAATGACTGTATTATTCTTAGATAATGATAGCAATTTACATTGAAAGAACTTGTATGAATATTACATAATCAATCCTTCCAACACCCCTGTGGGTGAGATGGGCAAGTAACTATTAACAAGATGCATCTAGAATAAGGATCAATGAGTGCAGGAGGGCAGAGGAGTAGAAATAGAGAATTATATTAAGGAACATTGGGGAATGTATAGTGAGGACTCCAGAAAGGTGAAACTACTATATGGAACCTACTGGGTAGCCAGGCTGCCTTTCCTTACTCTTAACATTTCTTTCTGTGTTCCCTTTTCCCTGATAAGCTACCGACTCGGTTCTTATGTTTTTGGCCAAAGTGTATTCTCTGGTGACATGAGCACAGGATTCAAGACCAAGAATTCTCTTCCTAGCTTTGACTCATGCACTGTTGGCAGAGCCGGATTAACTCTTTAGTGGGCCCTAGGCAAACCAACTCATGGGCCCGCAGCTGAAGATGTAATTTTTATATTCCTTTTTTTCACTCAATAATTATAAGTAAGATAAGCACAACTGGGCTGCTTGTTCACTTAGGGCCCTAGGCAGGTGCCTAGTTTGCTTATGCATTAATTCAATTGACTGTCAGCATTTCTACATGTACAATTAATGTGACTGAATAAACTCCAGTGCAATTTATGCCAGAGTAAACTAATCCAGATGTCATAGTTTCATAGTTTCTAGGATTGGAAGGAACCTGAACAGATCATCAAGTCTGACCCCCTGCCCTGGGCAGGAACAAGTGCTGGGATCATAATACCTCAGTCAGATATCTATCTAACCTCCTCTTGAAGACTCCCAAAGTAAGGGAGAGCACAACCTCCCTTGGGAGCCCATTCCAGAGCCTGGCAGCCCTAACTGTAAAATAATGCCTCCTGATATCAAGTCTGAACCTGCTCTCAACCAATCTGTGGCTGTTATTCCTTGTTATCCCAGGTGATGCCTGGGGGAACAGAGCCTCACCTATTTTCTGCTAGTTTCCTCTGGTGAATTTATAGATGACCACCAGATCCCCTCTCAGTCTTCTCTTTTGGAGGCTGAATAGATTGCCTACACGTTACTGTCTACACGTGCATTTAAGTGCAGTAATTTACTCCTCCCTTGAACAGTATGGGCGCATCCACACATGCAAGCACGTGTGCTTGCAGCAGCTCAAATAGAAGTGGTGCAAATTTGAGCTGAGGCTTTTTGCCTCAGCACACATGCCCAGACATGCACTTTGGTGTGGGGCAATTGTGCCACTTGGGGCAAAATAACCCTGCCTGGCTTCTCTCGGATCTGCAGCCAGGGGCAGGTAGAGTCCAGGACCAGCACCTGTGCTGTCCCCAGCAATATAAAAAGCTGCCCTGTCCTGGCCCCAGCAGTACTAAAACCTGCTCTGTCAAGTAGCTCAGGGCTACTCGCTCTCAGAAGCTTCTGGAGCCTCGCCAATTGGTAGCTGGGGACACTACCCTGAGAGTTCCCTGCATCCTTTACCTGCAGCAGTCTGGCAGTGGGGGCTGCAAACTGGCTGTTACCTGCTACACACCTGCCACACCTGGATGGGGACTGCACAGTCAGTATTGGCATCTGCTGCTTTGGGCCAGCTGCCAGTGGGGTGTGGCTGCAGGGTTGTCCTTTGTGCAGCATTACTGCCATGTATGCTCCCTTGTTACCAGATTTGCCCATCACCTTGGGGTGTGCTCATTTATTAGGGATACGTTTCTAGGGTCTTGGTAATTCTAGTAATGTGCTGCTTGTGTTACTTATGTTTCTATACAGAGCTGTATAACTCCCTTCTGAAAATCCTTACCCCCAATGGAGCTTTCTTGCAGGACTCAGTTTCAATGGGGCTGGATTCCTCCAGTCACCAAATCAGTCATACACACAAACACAGACAGATTAACGTGACCTGCCTGACCTGACCAGGTTGATCAGCATGGACAGGCTGACGCCCTCATATGCCAAG
>NW_017729025.1:48765466-48771183 GCF_001723915.1 Gavialis gangeticus | reverse complement strand
AAGGAAAAATATACCCAGTTAATACCAGTTTGACTATAGAAGTTATTTATTACTAAGTATATAAAATATATAATGGTACTAGTAGTAATAGACATGCAAAGGAAAAACAAGCACAAACAATTACAGTATTACCCTGATTTCACTAAGTATTTGGGGAAACTTAGCTCAAGCTTAACTAACACAGTTCAGGTTCAGAAATTTATGCCTAGAGAGAAAAGAGAAAAGAGAGAGAGAGAGAGAGAGCAAGCTGGGATCTCACCAGCCCAAGGCTACATGTTTTGCTGTCCCCCACAGGGGTTACAGCCCCGCAACAGGGTCTACAGCATCCTCTCAGGGATTACAGCCCCCCCAACAGGGATCGGGGGGCTCAGGGAGTAGGAGGGGTGGGACTGGGCAGGGCAGGGATTGGAAGGGCTCAGAGGGCAGGTGGGGGATCAGGCTGAGTGGGGCAGGGATTGGGGGGGCTGGAGGAGCAGGCGGGGCCAGCAGGAGTCCCCCCCCATGGTCACCACACCCCTCTTCCAGCCTCCCCACCCGGCCCCTTAATTATCAGCACTGGAGCCTGGGTCCAGCTCCCTGTTGCTGGCATGCTGCCTGTCCTGAACATCTCTGGCAGCCACAGCATCTCTGTGGAGGAGCCAGCCTCCAGTTGCCTCAGGGCATGGTCTGGGACCATGCCCTGCCCCCATTTTTTGTCTGCAGTTTTATTGACCCCTGGATATCCAGGGGTCTAATTTTGTCCCTGTGCTGCAAATTTGCAGTGCAGGGAACATTTTCTCTTTCCGGCATGTGCCTCTTGCAGCGTCTCAAAGGAGTTTGAGATGCTGCAAGAGGCACATGTGGGGTCATCTGGATGTGCCCTACCTGTGTCTGATAGGCTATCTGATGGTGCTGTAAATTAGTCTACACAAGCCCAATTGCTACACACTTGTTGATGGTGATGCTTTACTGCCCAGTACATTAATTTACTGGGCAGTAAAGCACACATGTAGATGTGCCCAGTGTGTTCTTAGTGACATTACTGAACTTCTTTCTGCTCACTTTCCTCACCTGTAAATTGAAGTTTATGATCAGGGTCTAGTTTATGTGGCTGCGGCAACTTTTAATATTTGTTTTAAGATCTTCTGATGAAGGAAGCCAAACGGTGCAAAATATTATTAAGAATCAGCTCCTTGTCTGGCTGATGCCAATGCTGATCCATGAACAAATAATTCTGGGCTTGCTACTTTTGCTGGGAAGGCTTAAGTGTCTCATTTCTACAACATTAATATCTTCCCTAGTGCTTTAATGAATCCAGGAAAATTCATTTGTTTACAGTTCTATGTGACAACACATACTGAAGTTCCTACACTAATAAATCCTGCTTTTTTATATATTTCATTTTCAATACCTTGTTTAATCCATCGATGGACGTTTCAAGCCACTCTATCAGGTCAACTGCATCTAAATTTGAGCTGAAAAATATTCCACACAGTAAAGATGGAGAGTGACCTAAGTAATAGAGGACAGGAGTATTTGGAATTATTTTTATGACCATCTTCAAGAAAGTTGCACTTGTGGACAAACACACTCTTTCTTTTGTTTTGCTGTAGCTACCCTCTATGGTGTCTACTAGCAGCTGCCTTAGCAGGACTAAAACAGATGGCAGTGGATTCATTTTGTTAGTTTTCTATTGCATCTCCGGCTGCACCCACTCCAGGTAGAATGTCCCAAGCCTAATTTCTCTTTCAAGTCACCATTTTATTTCACTTATTTGCCTGGCAGGGAATGTCAGCCTATTAAATCCCTTTAATTTTTTAAGAGACATGAAGGTCACTGTGTCCTAAAATATATGATTTCTGAGGGAAGCTACTGTTAACTGAGCTGCTTATATTCAGAGTTATAGTTGACACAGGATTGGGAGGGGTTGTAAACATTTTGGAGGTCAGGACTAAAATTCAAAGGGACATGGATAAATTGGAGAACTGGCTACAGACAAGAGAATTAAATTCAGTAAAGAGAAATGTAAGATGCTGTACACAGAGAAGAAAAGCCAAATGCACACCTACAGAATAGGGGGTAATTGGGCTGGCTGTAGCATTGCTGAGTAGGATCTTCATTCAGTTTGTAGTCAATCACAATCTAAACATAAGTCAGCAACGTGATGCTGTCAGAAGACAAGCAAATGGAACTAAAAGCCGTTTTAACAATATAGGCAGTCCTCAGATTTATGACACAATTGGTTCCTGAAAACAGCGTCTTAAGTTGAAATGTAACTCAGAACTGATTTTCCCTTAGGAAACAATGTTATAAATGGGGGATTGGTTCCTGAACCAAGGCCCGATACCCTATTTTCACCAAAAATAAACCAGAATTTTGTACTTAATCAATTATAAATAAGTAATTTAGCTACATTGATGTGCTTATACTGTAAAAAGCAATCATATTAATTTGGAAAGACTTCTTTGAGGTGCCTTTGCTGGACTTTTTGAAGGGTTCTTGGCTGGAGTCTTCTCAGGAGTCTTGGCTACAGGTTTTTCTGGAGTCTGCTTTCTTAAAGAAAGTATCCAAGGATGTTTGGACAGATGTTCTCTAGGGAGATGGGCTATGCAGTGAACTTGTTCTCTGGTATGGTGTGGCATCAGATCAAGCATTGTAAAGTCAAAACTGATGTCAGAAAGCTGAAACAGGGTGTCAATTTATAAATGTTCTAAGTGCAAAATGTAACTCAAAACATTGTAAGTCGAGGACTGTGTGTGTGTGTGTGTGTGTGTGTGTAAAGCATTAGAGATGTAGTGCATTTCTTTTTGGTGCTGGTTAGACCTGAACTGGAATAGTTTATCTAGTTATCTAGATGTAGAAGGGGGGGAGGATACAAAGGTGAGTAACTGAGATGATAAAGAGACTTGAATATAAACCATACAAGGAAAAGTTGAGAGAACTATATATGCTTAGTTTGGAAAAAAGGAGGGTGAGGGAGTACGTGATAGTTACTGTATTTTCAAACTTTTGAAAGGGTTCCATGAAGAAGATGGACAAACATTATTCTCTTTTGCCACACAGGGCAGGTCACACGGCAATGATTTTAAACTTTAGCAAAGTAGAAGTAGATCAAACCTCAGGAAAGCTGTCCTAACTGTAAGAGCAGTGAAATAGTCTATGGAAATTGTGGAAACTCCTTCACTGAGGTTTTCAAGAGCAGCAGTGTAGGCATCTGGCTGGGATGGTTTAGTAATAGCCAGTCCTGCATTCAGGCAGGAAGTTGGACTAGAGTCCCTCAAGGTCCCTGCCAAACCTATGATTCTATTATTTTATAATCAAACATTGTGAGTCTGAAAATGCCTCTTTTAAATGTCTTATTTTTGTTGTTTCCTTTGGCAGTAATAATTAGTAACCAATAGTTTATTAGACCTTGGTTTTGTAACCTGGAGGGGCTGTGGATGAGTGATTTCACATTCTTTCATTTTAGTTTAGCTCTAAGTCTTCTTTCACTGGGGACAAAATGAAACTACTGTCTCCCTGGTTACGGAAACTCTTGAAATGAATAGATGGAGGCTCAGTACTGACATGCATATTTCTGGATTTGACTCTTTATATCTACAAAGTAAGGGTGACTGATAGTGAAATGTATACATCTAAGGAAATCAAACACACCTAAGGTTGACTATTGAATTAAATTATTAATAAGAATTTAAAAGACCAATCCAGCATAGCTCAATTAATTTCTCGATCAGGACTGTAAAAAACCATAACCAATAAAACCATAAGCATAATGTAAGCATATGTTATCAGTCATATCTTGTTGCATTGCAGCAGCAAATTCTCCTGGAGCATGCTCAGCACCTAACATAATGTGACTGTCTTTTCCAGTTAATTCTTTAGAATTATGTGATTGTGAACAAGTTAACTTAAACACATGCATAGGCTTACCACAACCCCCCCCCCCAAACAAACAAAAAAACCCCCAACAAAACCACACACACACTACCACTTTAAAGGAGGAAGTACTATTTAAGAATAAATCCTTATCAGACCATTTTTAACAAAGAAAACTAGCCTAAAAGATTATGCTTATCTTATTTAAACTGGTAGCATAACTAAAAAAGCATTGAGAAAACTTAGCTCACTCTTTAGCATGACACAAGGACATAAGAACAAGGACTGGAAGGGACTTTCCAAGCCACTGAATCTAGCTCCTTTCATTTTGTCTAAATGAGTCCACAAATTTTTGTTGCTCTCTGCTGTTACTTTTTCCAATCTGTTCTTCTTTTTTGATGTATGGGGCCCAAAACTGGACACAGTACTTCCACAGTGGCTTCACCAGTGCTGAATAAAGTAGAAGAATAATTTCATTTGATTTACAAGTGACGCTTCTATTAATACAACTCAGTATAATGTTGGCTTTTTTTGCAGCAACAGTACACTGTTGGTGCATGTTCAGCTTAAGTTCTACTGTAACCCCCATGTCCTTCTCTGCAGTACTGCAGCCTAGCCAGTCATTCCCCAGTCTGTATATGTGCATGGAATTATTTTGTCCCAAGTGCAGGACTTTGCACTTGTCTTTCCTGAATCTCATCTGACTAACTGTGGACCATTTCTCCAGTATATCCATGTCATTCTGGATCCCTCTAGAGTATCTGCAACTCCACCTAACGTGGTGTCATCCCAAATTTGCTAAGTTTGCATTCAATCTCATTATCCAAATAATTAATGAAGATATTAAACAATACTGGACCCAGGAAAGAACCCTGGGGAACCCCACTTGATACCTCCTTCCAACTAGACATTGGGTCTATCACCTTATCATAGAAGGAAATAGTACTGCACCTAGGGAGAAAGAACTAGCAGCATACCTACAGGCTGGAGAACTCCCTTTTCATCAACACAGAGGCAGAAAAGGATCTTGGGGTCATTATAGACTCCAAGATGAACATGAGCCGCCAATGTGGGGACGCAGTCAGGAAGGCTAACCGCACCTTTCCATGCATCCACAGATGCATCACGAGTAGGTCCAATGAGGTGATCCTCCCCCTCTATATGACATTGGTCAGGCCGCAGTTGGAATACTGCATCCAGTTCTGGGCACCGCACTTCAGGAGGGATGTGGACAGCATCAAGAGGGTCCAGAGGAGGGCCACTCACATGATCAGGGGGCAGCAGGGCAGGCCCTATGGGGAGAGGCTAAGGGACGTGAACCTATTCAGCTTCCACAAGAGAAAGCTGAGAGGGGATCTGGTGGCCATCTATAAACTGGCCAAGGGAGACCAGCAGACAATGGGAGAGTCCCTGTTCCCGCGAGCACTGCTAGGAGTAACAAGGAATAATGGCCATATGTTGACGGAGAGTAGGTTCAGGCTAGATATCAGGAGGCGCTACTTCACTGTCAGGGTGGCTAGGACCTGGAACCAACTTCCAAGGGACGTGGTGCTCACTTCTACCCTGGGGGTCTTCAAATGGAGCCTAGATAATCACCTGGTCGGGGTCATTTGACTCCATCATCCTTTCCTGCCCATGGCAGGGAGTCAGACTTGATGATCTGCTCAGGTCTCTTCAAACCCTACCAACTACGAAACTATGAAATCAGGTTTGTCAGGCACTGCTTTTGGAATCCATGCTGGCTATTCCTGATCACCACGTTCTCCTTTAGGTGCTTTACAATAGATTCCTTAGGAACCTGTTTCATGATCTTTCCAGGTATCAAGGTCAGACTGAATGGTTTATAATTCCCTGGATCCTCC
>NW_017729025.1:48757311-48760466 GCF_001723915.1 Gavialis gangeticus | reverse complement strand
CTCTTCAAACCCTACCAACTACGAAACTATGAAATCAGGTTTGTCAGGCACTGCTTTTGGAATCCATGCTGGCTATTCCTGATCACCACGTTCTCCTTTGGGTGCTTTACAATAGATTCCTTAGGAACCTGTTTCATGATCTTTCCAGGTATCAAGGTCAGACTGAATGGTTTATAATTCCCTGGATCCTCCTCTTCTCTTTCTTAAAGACAGACACACTATTTGCCTTTTCCCAATCATCCAGGACCTCACCTGACCTCCATGGACTCTCAAAGAGGATGGCTAGTGGTTCAGAAATTACATCAGGGAATTTCTTCAGTATCTAGGGTGCATCCCATCCACCCCTGCTGACTTGAAAACATCTTGCGTGTCTAATTAATCCCTATGTGTTCTGCCACTATTGTAGGCTGTCTGACTGCTGTCTGATTCTTCTTACTTTTGACATATTTGTAGAATTCCTTTTTATTGCCTTTTGTGTTGCTTGTTAGATGCATCTCAAATTGTACCTTGGCCTTCCCAATTTTATTCTTGCATGCCCATGCAATACTCTTTCCCTCTTCCTTAGAATTATTACCAAGTATCCACTTTTTGTAGGATTCTTTTTTGGAGTTTCAATTCATTGAAGAGCTTGCTGTCTAGCCAGGCTGGTCTTCTGGATATCTGCAGTGCTGTAACATCTTCACTGAGGGATTTGTAAGAAGGGGTAAATTACACCAACTTGCGTACCCTGTGGACTCCATTAAATTTACTCTGACTTACTATGAATCTCACTCCCAGCCATAAGTTTTTACTTAAATTTCCCTAGCAGACTATTCTTCTGACTGCATGGGAGGAAACATTCCCAGACATCAGAAGCCCTGGTTGACTTATCTCCTAACCTTTCCTACTTGTAGTCTTAAAATACTTTTAAAGACATCTTAACAGAGCTTGACAGCCTTTGAGTAGATAACTTATTTATCTTTCCACTATCACCATCCCCTTCAACAGTACCTGGAAGTTCAGCCACTACAGCAAGAGCTCCTGAAGAGGACTGTTTCACTTGGTAACACAAGCAGGACTATAGAGAGTCTACGGAGTGGTAGTTGGGGAGGGAAACTGTGTTGGGAGCTTTTGAATTGACTCTGTTCTGAAATAAAAATAACTCTTTATGACTAGTCTTATGTGAGTGTTTGTGGGGAAGCCTTGTGGCACCAGCAGTTGAGAAGACAAATAATTAAAAGACTGCCAGAAGGCCCAAAAGGAAAGAAAAAAATTTCTCATCTTTTGTAGCCTGATGAGGCTGCATGTCAAATCTTTTCTCTCTTACATCAAAGCCCTAACTTGTGCTCTCCAATTATTTGATAAGTTCAGTTTCACAATGGATAACAAGGCTTTATATATAACAGTTTCACACTGATGTGTATTAAACTGCTCAGAAAAGACAAAAACTTATTAACTGTTGGTTGGCTGTGGCTCTCATAAAAATCACTCAGCCAATTCCACTTACATGTTCTATCTAATATTAACTGAGTGGGATATCATGGTATAGATACACTATAAGTTTATACCACCAGAGGTAGTTTACAGAGAAGATTAGAGGAAGGGAGAAAAATAAATGTGAATAAAAGAGTTGTTTAGAGAAGAGTAATTTAAACCTACCTACTGGTTGGTTACTTAGGTCAAAATGCAGCAGAAAGTCTTCTGCAAATTTCTGGTTGTAGTGGACAGATGAATGTGGGGCTGTGATGGGGCACCACTTTTTGTAAAAAGGACATGTGTTTCTGTTGCTGATTTGAGAAGCGGAAGTAGCAGAACTTCCAGACTTGTCTGATGAGTGACCAAATCCTTTTTACTGTCTTTATACAACTTTAAGGATTATAATTCTGTATTTGTGGTAGCATCCAAGGGCCCATTTAGCCCTGGGGTGCTACATGACATAGGGTGTATCTACGTGTGCTTTAATGCCCACCTAAACTTAATGCATGTTATCCTAATGTGCATTAAGGCGATTTACATGTGTATGTGCTAATGTGCGTTAACATGGGTGTGCAAACCTACTTGAGACTAAAGTTAGTTCCAAGTCAATGGGCATACACTGTGTTAATGTGAATTGGCACATCTACACATTTGCAAATGCGATTTAACTATTCATGCATAAAGTTGATACCTGCTTTATGTAGATATCAAATTCAGGCTCGAATAGCTTTAAATCACCATTTTTAAGGTACATTAAGGGTGTGCACATGTAGACACATGCCCTTAATGCGCCTTAAATTGGGCTAGTGCGCATTAAACGCACACGTGTAGACATGACCATAAACATACAGAACGAGACAACCCCTGCTTTAGACAGTGCATAATTAATGACTTGTTCAGAGAAGAAGTAGTTATAAAGGGTAAAGCAGAAAGGCAAGGGAAATAGACACTTTAGGAGCACAGAGAAAATATTGTAAGCTTCTGTGTAATGAAGGAGGACTTCATGCTTGTAAAACTAACTTGTGTTTTTAGTAAGAGATCAGTGTCATTTAGGATGAGACGTCAAAGGCAGCTGGACGTAATAGTAGCCATATTATTCTTATGAAAGTGCCACACTTTAACCACGCTAGCCCAGCACACTGCTAGGCTCAGACAAATCTTGGATTTCTGATACTGAATAATTTCAACCAAAGCAAACACTGGCATTCCTGAAGGAGGGGTCAAGCATTAGCCAAATCATGGCTGTGCCACACATTACATAAGGCATGTAATCCTCTTAGCACCGATACCTATCTCCTTCTGCAGACATAGATTTCAAAGGCAGCTGTAGGAGCATCTTTCAAAGCTGTATACATCTCTGGGAAGGAGTGCTGTCACTGTAGGAGAAAAGGGTTGCTCTAAAATGTTTATTTTCTCATTTAGGTTTTTAAAGAAAAGCTGTAACAACAACAACCTTGGCACAAAACAATTTCCTGGAGAATAAATGGAGGGCTGGGTTTAATGATTCCTTAGCTTTGCCTCAAGCCATCATCTTTCCACTTGGTCATTAATCCCCAACCAATGCCAAAGGCCTGTGATTGTTGTTGTATTTAATTCATGGAGGTTACACAGGCTACTTCCCAGGAAGCTTTTCTAATGCAAATTCAGGAACAGAATTTAATTTGTTGCCCTGAGGGGTCAGGCCAATGCTCAGGATCTCA
>NW_017729025.1:48733614-48756630 GCF_001723915.1 Gavialis gangeticus | reverse complement strand
CAGCTAGAGAAGTTGCAGGGAGCGGCATTAGGTGCTGGGAGTTGGAGAAATCCTCCAGCTGCTGGAGAAAACTGCAGGAGAGCCATGAGGAGCTGGGAAGCTGCAGGGGGGTGGGGATGACTACTGAAGGTGTGGGAGAAGCCTGAAAACAGAGAGATGACAGCAGAAAATCGCAGGAAAAGCAGCAGGAGAGACTGAAAGGCAGCAGGGCAGTGGGAAAGCAGACAAAGGCAGCAGAAAGTCCCAGGGAAAAGGCAGTAGATGGCACAGGAGGCTGAAAGTCAGCAGGGACAGCATGAAAGCAAGGAGAGGCTGAGAGGTGGCAGAAAAGGAGAGATGGAATTGGGAGATCGGGAAACTAGCAGAGAGTGGAGGCTGGAGCTGAGAGAGAAAGAGAACAAGCCTGGAATTTAAGATAGGGAAGGGACTGGGATTCAGTAAAACATGACCCAACTCGGGGCTGCAAATGACAGTGGTTTTATTGAACAGGGGAGATGGTGACACAATGTCTTATTGGTTCCCTTGCACCCACCCACACCCACACACAATAGCAGCAGGGATTAGAGAGGCTTGGTGCAGGGGCTGAAGCCCACTGAAGTCCAGGAGGAGAGAGAATGAGAGAGTCCAAATTGTAGGAGGAGGTGTGCAGGTAATATCTACCTATCCCAGGCTGGAAAGAGGTCCTTGCCCAGTAGGTGTTGTCCAGAGGGGGGTCGCTAGCAGGGCCTCTGGGTGGATAGGTGGTGTGGCGTGGTGCTGGTCCAGATGGAGAGGGCATCCCACTGGGTTTGTCTTCACTGCCCCTTTTTATAGGGGCAGACCTTGTGTGATCCTAGAGACAGGAGGCATACCCAGGAAAGGGTCAGCCCCTGGTGTACTGAGCATGTGTGCTCCATGCAGGCATGTGCAGTTTCAGGTGTCTGTAATGGCAGGGTACAATGATAGAGTTTCTGGTTGTGCAAGGTCTTTTGTCTTTCAGATGCTGGGTTCTTGTCTCCCTTCCTGGGTGAGTTCCATGGTTCCTGGATGAGTCAATGCGAGGTGATGGCCCAGTCATTACAGGCCATTCAGTAGAGGCCTGCTACCATTGTATTTTAATCATTCCCAATCACTGTCATTCATCCAGGAACCAATTTTCATGGGAGAGGTACGTGACTCACATAGTTGCAACATGGGATGCCCAGGCAGAGGACAGAAGATGGAGGCTTGACATATAAAATGGAAACTTGACATGACTTTGGTTCATTTACAAACACAGGCCTAAACAATACAATATCCATTTGAAACAATTAAAATCAATACAAAAGTGATAACAATACCACAGTAAAAATCAATACAAAACTAATAATTATACAATATAAAGCAGTGGATATCCAGAACCAAACATTTGCTACCAAAATAAAAATGTTAAAGCTTATCCTAAGTCTGAGCTCACTTATACTTATCTATAGGGAATAGAGAGGGAGAGAAAAAGTCAGAAATGGTTGGGGAAGGGGAGGGAATGCATTTTAAAATAAATTAAAAAAAAAAAAAGAAGAAAAACTGGGGGGTTTACTACAAATTCTTTTCACTCTGTGGGAAATCACCATCCCCTGGTATACATGCCTGTAGGGCAATGAATCAGAATCCACAAACCTTAAACAAATATGTTATTGCTCAGAAAGGGGAATTTAAACAACAGAAATGTCTTTTGGTTCTTCTGAAACCCCCACTCATGAGGGCATGGTTGGAGCTGGCTGTGTTGGCTGTACAGGTCTACATTTCACCAGCACTGAATTCCCATTTGTTTTTATTTTGTTTTAATAAACAGGGAATTGGATACTACTTCCCCTTGCCTCCCTAAATAGGGCAAAGATTGGATTTTATGTAGGGAGATATTGCAGGTTTCATTCTGCTATTGTTACAGTAAGTATTCTGGGCAGTGTCAAATGGATTAGAGATGAAGGCTATAATGAGTGAATTTCTGGTTGTACAGTAGAAAGGAAATAAGAAAAAGAGAGAATTAATCTTGAACAGGAAATTGCTGTATAAAGAATAACACAACCCCCCTCTGGAAACAAGGTCAAGAGCTAACCTTGACCACAACGGTAACAAGATGGTAGCAGCAGGTTCCAGGACTATTTAACAGTACATAGCAATGCTACAGAACAGTATAGGGCTGGCAGAAGAACATCAGAGAATTTCTTGCACAAGTTGTTGTTTTTTCAGTAACTCTGTGACAGGAAAATGCTGTTACTAACTTTCGTTTCTTATTAAAGTCAGCTTAGGGTGTGGCTACAAGAGAGTTTTATAATGAAACAGTGGGTAGAAACTGCCTGCAGTCTCTGAGCTCTAGTCATCTTAGGGAATAGAGAAAGCAAATACTTGAGACTGAGACTGTTGAGTTGAAGTCACAGCTCTTCATCAAAATCACTGAGGAAAAAAGGTAAGGTAGAGATACATGCGGTATGTAGTGTTGGGGATTTATAGAGTGCTCATCACAATTTTTTTTTCATTGCCACTTTCCCCCTTTAGTGAATATGGAGAGGATAAAGTACAAAGAGAGGGTAATCCCCTGAAGAGAACATAAAGAGCATGTGTGTGTATGGGGATGTTTATGGGAAGAGTAAGAAATGCCATGAATATGTCGGTACTCATTTTTTAGAAGGAATAATAATTGTATAATGTATTTATCCCAAGGAAAAATCTGCAATCCCAGTTTACATCTGGAGTTCTTTGAAAACTTTTAGGGACCATGCTAAAATGCCGAAACTGACTCCAGGCAAAAAAAGCTCCACTCCTGAAAGTACCAAGCAGAAGAAAGTTTCTCAGAGAGAGGCTGGATGTGGCAGAGACAAAACCACACAGTACAATGAGGAGCAAGATTGCCCAGGAGTTGTGGCTCATCCCCAGTTTCTATCAGATGTAGCAGAATTTGCAGCTAGTACACCTAGACAAAAGTCGTGGGCACTGGTGGCTCCAGAGTCCTCAGAGCAGCTGTCAAAAAGTGACCCACAGCAGAGAAGAAGGAGGAAAGCTCCAGGTGAGTGGATTTTATTTTTGCTGGTTAACGTTGTTAAGGTTCCTGTAGAGGTGCTGCAGGCTTCCCAGGGTTTCCTTTTTAAGGCAATGAATATCTCTGTGTATGTCACTTTCATCCAGAGATTTAACTGGAATTGCCACTTTTTGTCTTCTCTCTCTCTCTCTCAGGCTGGCCTCAGACGAGCTTGTCAGAGGAAGAGTCTGGTGGATAGGCAAGCACAGCTCAATTAAGTCAGACAGCTGCAGTGAATGTGACTTGGGGAATCAGTGATGTGGCATTATCTTTTCTTTCTTACCCTCTATTTCACCCCATAGAAAGGCAACCTTTCAAAACCTTTCATTAACACAAAGATTTGGACTTTCTAGCAGTTGTTACTATAGATTCTTGTATTCTTATCCATGCAACTATTCCTTTTGAAATTAGTGGACCTGTTCATGTCAGTAAGGAATTGCTGAGTCTGGAAGACATTTCACTGAAGATACAGGTAGTTACTGGACATTGGAGTGGAAGCATGGTAACAGAGCAGTTCAGGTGTTTTTATACAGCTTCGGTGAGCCCCATTGTGGACTCATACCAAAGGCTGGTTCCAGTCAACTCAGCTGAATATAAGTTAATGGTTATTCAGGATGGAGAGTCAAAGGTAACTATATTGTTTACTAGCCACATCATTTCTTGTGTGCCACTGGCAACAACAAAAAAATGCATCTTAACCATGTTGGCCTAATGGAACCAGAAAACTGAAAAGATTTTTTAATATTTAATGACTGAACCTGACAGACATTTTTGCTCAGATAACACCTCTTGTTGAAAGATCCCACTGCTGCTGTTCTGGGGCCCTGAAATCCATTCCAGTTGTTATCTTCCTACGCTAAATAATAACAACCTAAATTATTCCTATTCTAGGGGTGTTTTTAGTTTGCCTATTGTGGATCCTGAATGTTTAATCAGTGCAAATTCTTACTTTTTCTCCCTGGAAATGTTGATGAAATGCAAAAAACATAAAAATAAAAATTGAGAGCTTTGGTTGGCTTCCATACATCACTGCTTGTGGAAGGACACAGCTATTATTTCTATTGTTATTGATGTTATTTCTCCTTTTAGTTAGACCGGTTCCTCACTAAGAGAAGCACAAGTGATTCTGAGATATACCAGCAATGATTTGGCAGCCTGTCTATGTAAGGGCAAAATATTCGACAGTAGCTTAACCAGGGGTCAGAGAGCAGGGCACTGTCCCAGGCACTGATTCAGAGTGAACAGCAGAATGGCAGTCCCTAGGGAGTCTGCACTGCACCTGGGGGCAGGGAGATCACTTTGCAGCAGCAGTTGCTGGGATCTTTAAGTCTTTAGGGCAGGTAAGTCTGACACCTCCTACACACTCTCCAGTGCTCAGCAACTCTCCCACTTCTCTGGTATCTATGCTATGCCTCTCATAACCAATATGTGTGTTTGACACTAGCAACAAAGTTAGTATGTTGGAAATTCTCTAGGAGCCATAACTGAGGTGCCAGACAGAAGACAGAGTAAGCAAAGTATCAGGACTAATGAAAGCATGGAAGAAGGAAATGCTCCTCAGAGAAAAGCCAGAGGAAGGCAAGGCAAAGGCACAGTGAATGAAGCGGGGATGGGAAGCTCAACATTTGCAGCTCCAGTGTCTCCACTAGAGGTACATGAATCTGAAGCCAGAAGAAAGTCAATTGGACAAGAAGCTCAAAGGCTCCAATCCCCAGAAAGGCTCAAAGGCTCCAATCCCCTCCTTGAGCACTGCCCGAGGCCAAAGCGGGCTCCACCTGCACAAAAAATGAGACAATCTGCAGGTTGGTACAAGTGATCACAGGATGTATGAGTCATTGAAGACAGCATCATGTTTCACAGTTTTTCACCTAAGGAGGTAAAGCAAAACCTCTCTTATTGCTGCTGTTATTGTTACTACTAAGGGATCCAATAAAGGGCCAGGCCTGTCGTGCTAGATACTGCACAAACAAGTAACAAGGAGACAGCTCTGGCCCTGGGGAGCTCACTGGTTTATGACAAGATGCAGCAGGTAGATGAATCAAACAGATGATGAAAAAGGTAACAGTAAAGGGAGCCCCTATTGTTAATAGGCAGCGGTGAGCCGAGGCTTCTTTCAATGAGAGATTGTCAAACAGTGGAAACAAAATGTCACTGAAAGATTTCAAATAGCTTTCATTTTTCTGAGTTAAAAAAAAAGTTGTGTGTTGTTTGTTCAACAATTTTGGAAAGATTTTATACAAAATATTTGCATATTTCGTTTGGTTTGTGTGGTTAGTCCCTCATCACACTTTTCCTTCCATTTCTACTCCTCCCCCTTGTTTTTTTTTCTATTTTGCCACAGAAAAACAATAGGGAGAGGAGGGCAGGAAGGAAAAAAGGAGCACTCAGAAAAATTATACAGCAGATGAAATCTACCCCCCAAAAGGCTACATTTAAAAAAATACCATATTTACCTAAATTCAGGATGACTTTGAATTTAAGACAACTGCCTGATAATTAGATTCTAGACATGAAAAGCTTCTTCATTTGATATAATTTTCCATGTATAGAGTCTAATTACTGGGAATTACTAAATTCATCCCCCCACCACTGCAGTAGGGCAAGAAACAGTAGGGGGGAAGGTGGTAAAGCAGTCAAGTGGCTTGACCCATGCCCCATGCCTCCTGCTGCTTGTCTCCTCTGCTACTTGCCTCCACTGCTGCCTGCTCTCCACTTGCACCCCCCACACCTTTCCCACCCCCCTACCTGCCCACTCTAGTGCCAACCCGCTCACAAAGCTGCACCCCGTGACACCTCTCTCCACACCATTTGCCCCCCGCTCCTGCCTGCCTCCTCCAGTGCTTTCCTCCCGGTGCCTGCCCATTTGGCCCCCCCAGTGCCCGTCCCCTGCATTGCCATTGCATTGGTGGGTACCTGCCATCATAGCTGTGGCTCCAGCTCTGGGCCTGCTCCAGTGGCTGTGGCAGCTGCAGCTCTGGCCCCAGGCCTGCTCCCAAGTCTAAGTCAGAGCTGCCATCTTTGCCACAACCACTGTTGTATGGCTTGGCAAGGTCAGAGCCAACATGTGCTCCATGGCCCATGCTGTGGGCTAGAGTGAGATTGGAGCTGGAGCCAGAGCTGCAATGGGAGGGTGAGCGGGGCGGAGGCTGGGCATAGGCCGGGTGAGGAAGCAGAGGCTGCAGTAGCCGGCTTTTGGGGGGGGGGGGCGTGCTACAGGGAAAAAAGAAATCTCATCTTGGAGATATATTTTTGAAATTAGGTAGATTTCCAGTATTGAAAAATCAGGCTAATTTTAATAACAAAACTGTTTCATTCAGAAGTGTCACCCAGGTTTACTTCAACTTCTTTTTTGTATAAGCAAATAGCTCTAGTGGCAATTGCCAAACTTCTGGACGATAAAAGAACATCATTACCTAAAGAGCTCAGGGCACATCTGAAACTACTGGATAAATAGGAGCTGAAGAGTTAGCTGCTAGAACAACACTGCAGATTTACTTGCAGATCTGTTCCTTATCTTGTGAGGTGTTAAGATACCTTCGAAGTGCTGATCATTCCTCAGAGCTGCTGAGTATCCTAAACCCTTATTGAAGTGAGTGGGTGGTGTGGGGGAGCCCCTAGGGGGATGTATTTTGCAAAAGTCAGAAAATACAGTCTTACTTAGCCTTTAACTTTTGTTGTCTCTTAAATATTCCCTTTCAGGAGCAAGAATTGGACAAGCCTATTCCAGACCTGCCTTCATTGACTCATGTGATGGTTCAGAGGTGCCAAGCCGAGATGTCTTTTTCCGCATTAAGGAGAGGGTAAAATCCCTTCCTCTGAAACATGATGAGAGAGCCAAGGCTGCTGGTATTATTAATGAGTTCATTGATTCATTCATTAGTTACCTGAAGAAGAGTGAGGAGAGGTCTTACTTTAAGGAGGTGACCAAGATGACCACAGGGAGCTACTATGAATTTGTGAAAGTGAGTAACTGCCTACTTGCTGAGGTAATGGGTACTGCTATTTTATCTAGTGAAAAATACAAATCAAAAACTAGTCTAGCATCTTATTTTTTTGGTATCTTATGGTATCTTTTATATAGCAATCATCACTGTGGTAATTTTATTGGGATCATATAGCCATAAGTTTATGTTTACATAGTTTATATCTTTTTGCCCAATTAACTGAGGGCCAGACTCTGATAACTTTACTCACCTTACTCAAATAGTGCTTTTGTAATTGGCTAGTCAGTGACATCCCTTGAGGAATAATTTAGGGTACACATTAATGTCGGTTAGAGTACCAGAATCTGGGCCTAAGGAATTAATTCAGTTCACATTCTAGATACCTTGTGCTGTTTTGTGGCTATTGGGATCAGTACACAATCATCTTTGTGACCACTAAATCAGTTATTTGTTACTATGATAAATTATTTTAAGACATTTGATTTTTAAACCCATGCCTTTAGATTACTATCATTGTAACTGTTTATGTTATATATTCTAATGTGCTTTCAGAAGTTGACTTATTATTATTCCTTTTTATTTTACACTGCATAACATCTTCCCACAAAGAGGTTCAAAATGTATCACAGACTGGGTTTGCCTACACGTGCTCCCAACGTGCAGTTGGTATTGCGCAGTCCCAGCAGTGCACAGTTTGTTTTTGAACCTACTGTGCAGTAGCAATGAGTTACTGTGCAGTAGCAGCAGCATCATGGTTAGTGCACACCAGTGCTACGTCATTGTAGTGACAAGATATGTCGCTGTAGCTTTTCGCCAGTGACGTAGTGTCTTTTGTAGACCCTCCCAGTGTGGTTCAGATCCTCAGTTTGTTTACATGATGGACCTTGGTTGACTTTAGTACTTGATCATACTGTACAAGTATTAAGCCTATAAGTATATAGGCATGTACACAAATGTATGCACACGTGCGTACGCAAGCACGCGCACATACACATGCGCGTGCACACACAAAGTATGCTATTGAATAACAGCCTCTTAGGAGAAATAGGTGGCAGGTGTTTATTGGCACCCACTGTAGTTCCAAACAGCAGTGTAGAATTAAAACACAACTATATCTAGCTGAAATCCAGTGGGGTTTTAGAGATGCAGGTGCAATTACTGAGACTGAGGACATCATGTCTAATACACAGCTTATGCAAAACTAGCAACTCTATCAGTATAATCACCCACATATTACCTTAAAGCAGTGGCTTAGTGCCAGCCTTGCAGAGAAAACACTCATTGAATCACATCCAGAGCTGAATTGCATCTTGAGCAGCTATATGCTAGAAGTCAAAGGAGACTTCAAGCTGCTCTGAGTGAGCTGGCATGGAGCCAATGTGGCTAGCTCAGTGCCATCCGCCTTGGCCATATAATGCAGTGTACCAGAGGTGTTTCTGGGCTTGAGGATTAGGGAGATACGTGGCCAGCATGCATTGTACTTTGGCAATATCTACCAGCACAATAGTTCCTACGGGGGTCATTACAAATCAACCCAACTTAGAGCTGTTGACTTATGCCAGGGGCTGAACTTGTTCCTGGCAGCCCCTAGCATCAGTCGAGAAGATTGTACATGCTAGCATTCAGGCCATTATTCATTATACAGGTATCCAGACCCCTCTGACATATTCTCATTAAACTCAAGAAGCCTACGCAGAAGTATTAGGCACAGCCCATGTTACTATAAGAGCCATGAACAGGCAGGGCCCTCCTTTCATTCTGTAGCTGCTGCTTATATAGTTATTTAATTAATCCTAAAACTGATAGCTGATGCCTTTCTGCAGGTTGCTCACCCTGATGAGTTTGACGTAATGCTGTCTCTACCAGTTCCCAAATATGTTCGTTATGAAGAGGTAGCTGGCTATACTGGCCTCTATTACAAAGTTACCTTAGAGAGAAACACCCGGAGCTTTCCCACCCCTTTTCTGCTGGATGATGGATGCACCGTGTCTCCTGTGAAAGTCCTAGAGTTGTTCAGGAAACATGTCAATCAGTTCATCAACTCACACTACCAAGGTAAACAAGAGCTTTTGACTCTGCCAATGGAGACATCTCTGATAAGGACTTCAACCAAATATACAATCATCAACTTTAACACCCTTTCAATATTAATAAATAGGTATTATCGTGAACAAATGCATCATGTATGAAAGGGAGGGATGCAAAAACACTGCCTTGAGCTAAGCAAATTCCACTCTCCATCCCCTCCCTGGCTCCACTAGTTTAATCTGAATCTGTATTTCCCCTAGTATTTGGAACCCGCGTCTCCCCTCCCCCAAATCATTCTGCTGATATCTCTCAGTCCTAATTTGCAGTACTCTCTGCTCCAACTCTTGAATTTGCTTGAATAGCGACTACCAACCATCGCATGAATAGAAAATAAGTGTGATCAAACAAACATGGTCTTGTTTTTCATGAGAATGATGTTTGATGTATAAAGATAGATGTGCTGATACAATATGCTAGCCTTCATGAAATATTTGACTTAGTACCACATGATATCTAGTACCACAGGATTATTTAATCTAAAGAAGAAAAGACTGAGTGTGGATTTGATAATGGTCTTCAAATACCTGAAGGGTAATTATAAAGAGGATGGAGACAGACCATTCTTTGTGGCCACTGGGAACAGGAAAAGGAGTAGTGGCTTGAAATTGCAACAAGAGAAATTTAGGTTGGAGATTAGGAAGAACTTTCTTATTATGAAGGTGGTTAAGTACTGGAACAGGCTATTTAAAGAGACTATGGAATCTCCATCCTTGGACATTTTTAAAAGCAGGTTAGACAAACACTTGACTAGCATAGTTTAGGCAGGGATAATCTTGTTTTGAGCAGGGGATTGGACTAGATGACCTCTTGATGTCCCTTCCAACCCTACTTTTCTAAGATTCTGTGACATGATAATTAAAAATTATGCAAAAATAATATAACACATATTAAATGGATTAAAACTGCCTGACTGATTCCAGAAAGTAACTGTAAATAATAATCTACAAGGAGCATGTCTAGTGGCGTTTCACGGGGATTATCTATTGTCCCACCACAATGCAAAAATTTTATTAATGATCCGGAAGAAAATACAAAATCATTACTTGTAAAATTGCCTGATGACACAAGAATTAGCGGAGAGTTAAATAACAAAAAGGTCAGACCAGTTCTACAGAACAAGCTATATTACTTGGTAGTAGGGACTGCTTGACCAATATGTAATTTAATTTATAGCCTATGCAAAATCATACATCTGGTAAACCAAGAATGCAGGTTAAGGAATAACATTATTTTAGGTAACTAAACATGACTTTGGAGTCATGATGCATAATTGGCTGAAAAAGAGCGCCTAGTGTGAGACTGTGCCTAATAGTTCTATTGTAATTCTTGGATGTGAAATGTAAAACTACTGAATGGGAACAAGGAGGTGAACTCTATGATTGTATAAAGTGATTCGCTGAAATCAAACCTTGGATGTTACCATTAGATGCATTTAGGAGTCAAAACCTGAACCGAGATTAAAGCACCGCACCCCTAAGTAATGGTTTCGAGGCTTACCTCAGCCTGGGGAATATTACAAGCCTTCAAATTCCTTCTTTGGTTTGCATAGACCTGTATTGGTGGTGAAATAGAGATGTCCCACATGATCTGCTTGTAATTATGTCTCTTTGATGTTTACAATGTATTTCTCTCTTTTCCTTTTGGCTTCTCAGTACATTTCCCAGGGTGGAATATGAAGGCACAGAGGAAGAAACCCAACTGCCCAGCAGTTACTGTCATGGTACTAGATGATAAAGGTGGTGAGGTGATATCTATGGATCTTGTTCCTGCTCTGGAAATTTCAGCCTCATGGCCTCCTTCATGTGGTATAGGGAAGGGTGTTGAAAAGTGGCTGGGGAAGAAAAGCATGATATGGAGGAATAAGTCCTTTTATTTTGTTGCCAAGCAGCCACCTGGGGAAGATAACAAAGGTAATTTAATTCCCTTTCCTAACTAACTGTCTACCTCAGCAGATACCCTCATTTAAGTGATGGGACTAGAACTGAGTTTATAACCTAGCTGTCTGCGAGAGGAGCACAAAACACTGCAGAACCAAACTCTACCCAGTTTGTTTGTCTCCCATGAGAACTGGACTATACTCATTATATTGTGACATCTGTGGCATATCTGACATCTTCTGTAAATGTAGGAAAAGTGCCCTTCTAAGGACTCATGGCCAGACCTTTATCACTTTTCTTCCTGCATTGATTTCCTGTTTAAAAAATTACCAAGAATAACTTTAAATTATTTAACTTTAAATACCTCTTAAATGTTTAAGTAACCTTAATTAAGCCTTGGACTGAAAGTATTTCAAACCTGCACACAGATAGACAGCCTGGCATTGAGATGGCTGCATTGTTATATATGTTCTATATTGCAGAGACCTGGAGAATTTCTTTTTCTCATATTGAAAAGAAGATTTTGAATAACCATGGCAACACTAAAACCTGCTGTGAATCTTATGGCACCAAGTGCTGCAGGTATGTAAATCGAGGGATCAAGCATGAGTCCAACTGAGGATGTCTCTCCTGCCCCTTGGGTTAGTACAGGTGAAATCAACATCCACACAAGGGTAGGACGAATATTTTTAAGAAATAATTTATTCTACAGATTACACCTCCTTTCTGATTCACATATTGTTCATGGACAGTGTGTGACATTTTCCCTTGATTTACTTTTTATTTAAAATGAGTCAGTGAAAAATGCTGTCCTGTCATTAATGAGTTATTTGCTTTGAATATCCAGTGTTTAAAATTAAAGTGTTCTTGATTTGACACACAGACCACATGGTAAGACTTCCTTAGCTAGACTGGATAAGTGTACCCCTGTCCACAGCTGTCCACTATGAACACAAATATGACTTAAGACCTCTGAGCAGCACTTATGGAAAACATTCTTGCCATAGAAAGCCTGAGCACCTCCTATTTACCATAAAGGATCTTAAACATACTCTTCCATCTTCTTTCCCTTGCAAACTTATTTGGGCCTCTAGAATAAATCGGGAGTAATGTGTGGGGTGATGGCAAGTTCTCTCCTTAATTACACATTGTGAATCTACAGTAATTTACTGGTTTGCATCAGTGGAGTTATTCTGGATTTTTTTCTGGTTTAAATGAGCTCAGAATTTTGCACATTCTGTCTGAATTACTTAAAAAGAAAGGAGTTCCCTGTGGTTCAGTGGTAGAATCCTTGTCTACCACAGAGGAGACCTGGGTTTGATTCTCAGACACTTATACAACTACAGCCATGGAGGCACCGAACATCTGGACTCAGTCTGGTCTTTGGATTCTGGCTCAGTGGCCTAAAGGGAGGATGGAAGGTCTGGGAAGTAGGGGTGTGCAAAACAGGCCATATTTGATTTGGATTTGGCCTGAATTGGGGAGAATGATTCGATTAGTTGATTTGGATCACTTTCCCTGTTTGATTCGGCTGAATCCAAATCTGAAGATTTGTTGCTGATTTGGAGAATCAGTGGTTTAGTCATAGACACAGTTTTAAATGTTTTTTTTACATACCTTGAGGTACCAGGTGTGGCTCATGAATGCTGAGATAGTGGGGTGGGTAGAACATCCCACAGGAGCGCAGGGCCCCCCGACATGCTCCCCAAGTGCTTCCAGTCCACTTCCAGGTCGACCGCCGAGCGCACAGGGGGCCCTCCCTGTGCCTCCCCAGCTCGGCGATCAGCCACAGGGCGGGGATGCCAGGTGCCCCTGCAGACCCAGGAGGTACCAGTTGCTGAGCCAGGAGGGTGCGAGGGGGACCCCCCATGCTCTCCCCGGCAGACCTGGAGGTAGACCAGAAGTGCTTCTGGTCCACTTCTGGGTCTGCTGCCAAGTGCACTGGGGACTCCCCCACACTCCTAAGGGATGCTTCATCTGCCCCAGCATCACAGCACTCATGAACTGCCTGCTACCTTGAGGTATGTAGAAAAAACATTTAAAGCTGTGTCTGTGTCCAAATCATAAATCTTCCCGAGTCTCTTTATCAATTTGGAGGGTTCTGATTCAATTAGGAGAAATTAACGGGTCTCCTGATTCAATTCAGATTCGACCACTGAATCGGGCCAAATCTCCTCCAAATTGAATCAGTGACCAAAGCTTCGTACAGCCCTACTGGCAGTCTCCACTCCTCCAAAAATGCCTGCCCAGGCATATGCATCGAAGGTCTGGGTGGCTCTTATACATACACCATGATCCAAGAGGATCAACAGTTGCCATTTAAAAAGATAAATATCTGGAACTAGAACATTTTAAATGTGTAATACCATATTTTGAAAAGCATTAGGTCTCCTTAAGGTGTTGTGATTTGGTTAGTGGGGACTAATGATAAATAACAATGACTATGAATAAAGTTTAAACTTTCCCCCCTATATAGAAAAAACTGTATTCGGCTGCTGAAGAGCCTTATTTCAGAGTTGAAGAAACAGTATCCTCGGCAGCTAAGTCACATGTGCTCCTACTATGCCAAGACCTCTTTTCTTCATACTCTGACACAGGTAAAGGATGACTCAGACTGGAAACCCACACATGTTGTCTACTGTTTTCTCAGGGTCCTAGATGATTTCATTCAACATGTGGAAAATGCAAGCTTGTTCCATTTTTTTATTCCAAACTGCAACTTGTTTTCTAGCTTACCTCCCAAGGAGCTGAAATTCCTTCTAGACCTTTTACAAGAGCAGAAAAATAATGGGTTGCCAGCATTTGCAATTCATGAGGAACAGTCTCTTTCCCATTCTTCTGCTCATGGTTTTGCTACTGAAATGCATAGAAACAATAGCTTTGTTAGTGTTATATGTATCTTGCTAGCTTTCTTGTGTTTTTATACAATTCTTCTTTCTGTCTAGATTGGGGCGAATCAGTCAATATGATTTTAGAAAGAATTTCCCTTATTTTCTTTATAGTTAGAATGGATTAGGTTGATTGTACGATCAGATAGTATTGTAGGATCTGCCTCTTTACAATGACAAAATAGTTCCAAGCACCCCTTTCTGACCCTCACTTACTCTATCTCAACCCCCCTCCACTCCTTAGTCTTGTGGTTACCAGGAAGGGTTAATATAGGCCCATGCGTGCCAGTCCTAAATGGCTCCTGCTCATTGTGAAAAATCTAACTCATTCTGGAGTTCATGCCAGCTTCTGGAGCAGCCCAGAACTAGGGACTCATGAAGGTGACCATGAAAATTAAGATAACTTGTGCCTTTTTCTCCTGAAGAACAGCTCTTGAGAAGCACAGCACAGGATCTGGCCCAGTACTTTCTATTTCTAGCTATTCCATTCCATGCCACTGGGCATTTTTACATGTGCTTTGCGGTGGGTGGCTGGGGGTGGGGTGTATGCTTTCCTTATAGCTGCTCTTGCGAGCCATTCTAATTAAAGCATCTGCATCTGCGTCTGATGTATTCAGCATCTCACACTTCAAAAGGGCAGCAGGGACACTTTAGTTAAAGTGGTCTTGCCGCCATTTTGAAGCATGAGGATGCTGAATGATGTGATGCTGCTGGAGCATGCTAATTAGCACACTCCAGCAAACTCGATTAATTGGGTCTGCCCCAATGCATAACCTTAACTGAGTTTGCGCCAATGCATTTAAATTAGAATGCATCAGAGTGCATGCTGGGCATGTATGTAGGTACCCACTGAGGCTGCTTGCTTCTTCCTCTGCATCTGAAATCTTAAGTAGAGATAGGACTAGTTGCTGTGCAGTCCTAAATGTTGGCATGTGGATATATAATTATGCAGACAGGGGCCAACTGAAAATTTTCAGACCTTGTTCCAGATCCCTCCACTTTAGGGGAATTATTATGGTTTCACTTTAGATTAATCTGTAATCATAAATGTCCTCTTCAGTATTGTGCTTTCAAATAACACACATAGTGCAACTCCACCCTAACTGGAAATACATTTTTCTTTGCAAAACCAGCCTTTGTTCCTGTATTGTTGAGATTTGAATGTATGTGCAGGTTAATCTCTCTTGGATTTCTCATTAACTCTGTGCTTTGCCTTTGCTAGTCTATTAAAAAAAACATGGTTTCAAACAGCCTTTTAGTATGAAACTGGACTGAACAAGGTTGCAACAGCAAATCTTGCTGTTAAGAGTCGAACCTATGGAAGTAGATGGTAAGCCTAGGCCTGATATACTAGGGGAAATACTGACTCATTTCTGAAGATAAAACCGCAGATACTGCACTGTTCTCAAAAATATATTTAGATTTGGAGACAATTAAATGATGCAAGGCCAGGGTGGGGTTGCTTATCCTAATATTCCATATATTACACATATAACAAAGCTCTGGTGGAGTGATAACCTTCTGTATCTGGAGTGGAGCACTTTCTATGAGTAGCTCAGCACAGGAATTAGGCCCTTAAGAGAGAAGATTTTGCTGCTGAGTAGAGGCATATTTGGAAATGCTGGGTAAGCAGCTGTTTTTCTGCCTCTGTCCATTAATTCCTGGGTCAAAAATACATCCATTTCTCTCAGCCATTTGAGACAGATGCCTTTGGGTTTCAGATGTGCTCTGCTGTTAGGCTGAGTAATTGTGGAGATAAGACCCTAGCCAACCAACTTGTTATTCAGCACCATGTCATAGTTAAGGGTTAAAAGTAAAGAAGAGAAGCATAGCTCCTCTTCCTTTGCTAAAAACTGAGAGCTCCCCTTCTTAATCCTAATACAGCTCCTCCTGCTTACTCCCCCTCCTGTTTCAATCTGCTTTGCATAACTGAAACATGCATACATTAACTTCCTGAAAGTCTCCACTCGGCCTGCTCTTGTAACAGGCTTCTGCTCCCATGTCTCTGAGCACAGCAACAACAGCATCTTTTTAGCAGAGTTGTGAGCTAAAGAGACTTATTTCTTAGGCCCCTGTTTTGGAGGCTGAATGGCACAGTCACAGGCCTGAGTGGGTCTCTGAGCAGAGAGTGTTAATGGGGGAAAGTTAAACTGGTGAGCTTGACCCATAAGTACTGGCTCTTGAATGTATCTAATTGAGATGACAAAATAAAAAATCCTTCATACCTCCATGCAGGTTGTACTTAATGAAATATATTGTGTCTCTCTACAACATGCAACACCTAGACACCCCAGCTTATAAGACTCTGAGGATTTTCTAGAAAGTTTTGCCACTGTAGCCTAAGTTGTCAGAGGAGGCCAGAAAAGTAAACTTCCTTGAGTCTGTTCTCAGCTTTGTTGTAGACTTCTGTGACTCTGGATCAGTCTTTTGTCCGCACTGTACTTTCCTTACCCTACAACCCTGATGATAGGTTCCAAGTTACACGTAGGTTATCTTTTGGTAATCTGTGTACGGTTCTTTGAGATTCTCAGATAACAGCTGCAGTGTTGCAAACGCTCATGACTTTTTGGCATTGCTCTTAAAGTCTATGCTTCGGGAATGTGAAAAACTTAGCCTTTTCTTTTATATGTATACATAAATATAAATATATAAAAAAGAAAGAGCTACATTTCTCACATTCCCAAAGTATATAGTTTAAGAGCAACACCAAAAATCATGAGTGTTGGCAACACTGCAGCTGCTTCAGGAATGATCATGATGTGTTTATGGGCCTCAAAAGATTTTCATGCTGGTGAAATTGGGACGAGGGATGCTTTTTGCAGAGAAATGGGGGACTTTTGCTTGTGGCATCCTCCCCCACAATGTCATATATTACCCATTTGACACAATGGCTCATGTTTTGTTTTTCAGAAATCCTTTAAAAAGTCATATTTTTTGCTGGTGATAAGTATTTTAATTGTAAACCAGGCCAAGTCCTATGAGTCTTCGGGTGAATATGCACATTTGTGGGTGTGCATGCCTCTACACCTCAAATGTCTTTTTGTTATTACACACCCTTCTAAAGCTTCTGAAAACAGTAGCCTGTCAAACTGCATGTCTTCCTGTGAATAATGTCTGCAGCAGATACACTTCATCTGAAGAATTTATCTACCACCAGAGGGTGGTGTAACTATGCACTTTCATGCACCCGGGACAAGTGCTAAATGAAACTACAGGTTTCTTTCATGAGGATGGCCTTGTTGCTGGAAGCAGCAGAGTGGTTTTTAAAATAAAGTCTGTGCAGGGTGGTGCTGCACCTTCTAGTACTGCCTTTTTCCCATTTTTTACTTTGCTAATCTGTGTTAGCAGTGATTGAATCACCACACTTCCCAGTGCTAGACAAAGAGGAGTTCTGCCTGTCAGATTGTAACAGGCCATTTTTACAATGCTTTTCATGCAGCTTAGAAAGCTTTATGTTCACTATGGAACATAGACCTAATACTTTTGACTGTAGGCAGGGAAGATGTCACTACTATTATTATCTCATCCCTCTCCTCAGCTCTTCAGGAGTCCCCCATGCTCCTGTGAAACGGACATTGGCTCAGAAGCAAATGGGGGCAGGCGGGTGGGGAACGGGAAATATAAGAACCCAGATTGAAGTTTACAGCTTGATTTGATAAACAGCCACTCCCATCTTTCCAAAATCTCTACCAAAGCACTTATTGGCTAACTGATCTTGTTTGCATTCTTGGGTAGCATGGCACTGCTGTGGATGTAGGGCTGTAGGAGGTAGGGCTGTGCAAAATTTTGACCGCTGTATAATTTCTGAAACGCTTGAAACTCTGAATCTGAAATGAAATGGGAGACATGTCAAAACGATTGAAGTGAAATGAAACAAGTCAAAACGTTTTGAAGATGTTTCGGCGTTTTGAAGTTGTTCTGAAGCTGGGCTTACAGGGAAAGGTAAAGTAAGTAGAGGGAGGGGGTATAGCAGGGAATAGACTGACATCTGTAGCTGGCCAGTGTGTGCCAACTGTCCCTGAGGTCCCTTCCAATCCCAGTGATCTGGGGGAGGGACCTACAATTTTAAAAACAGCATATAAGCCTGTGAGGCTGTGCTTAAGCTGTCAGCCTTTGTCAGCTTGTCTCTTGCCAGGGAGCAGCATCTGAAAGGCACTGACTCTGTCTGCTTCCTAGCTGCTACCATCTAGGTAGGGAGTGTGTCTTTTACTTGCAGAGGGTTTGATAGGATACAGCTTACACTGACAGCTTAGCTATACTAGCCTAACTTCAATACTAGTATTGTTATTAGGGCTGTGTGAAGCTTCGGTCCCTGATTCAATTCACCAGAAATTTGGCCCAATTTGGAGGCTGAATCTCCAAATCCCAATCGAATCAGGAGACCCATTAATCTCTCCAAATTGAATTAAAACCCTCTGAATCAATTTGGAGAGATTCAGAAAGATTCAGAGATTTGGACATAGACATAGCTTTAATTGTTTTTTCTACATACCTCAAGGTAGCAGGCAGCTCATGAACACTGTGATGCTGGGGCAGATGGAGTGTTCCACAGGAGCATGGGGGGCTCCACAGCACACTTGGCAGCAGACCCTGAAGTGGACCAGAATCAATTCCGGTCCACTTCTAGGTCTGCCAGGGAGCATGCTGGGAGCCTCCTGTGCCCCCTGGGCTTGGTGACTGGTGCCTCCTGGGTCTGGAAGAGCACCTGGTGTCCCCCCGTGGCCGAGCTGGGAGGGTTGTGGGGTGATGGGAGGTAGCGCACTCCGTGGTGGACCTGTAAGTAGACTGGAAGTACTTCTAGTCCACTTTCAGATTTGCTGCTGAGTGCACTGGGGAGCCCCTCATGCTCCTGTGGGATGCTCCATCTGCCCCAGCATTGCAGCATTCAAGAGCCATGCCTGCTACCTCAAGGTATGTAGAAAAAACATTTCAAGCTGTGTCTATGGCCAAATTGCTGATTCTCTGAATTAGCATCAAATCTTTAGATTTGGATTCAGCCAAATTGAATTTGGGACAGTGATCTGAATCAACTAATTGAACCACTGTCCCCGATTCAGGCTGAATCCGAATCTGAACTGAATATGGCCCGTTTTGTATACCCCTAATTGTTATTCCAATATAATTTTTTTCCCTATATCCATTCCTTTGAAATTATTCTTTTTTTTTTTTAACCTGAAGAAAAATAAATCTGTGTTTTGTCTGACAGTGTGATCGCTGGGCATTGTTCAGGAAAGCACAGCATAGATTAGATAGATCACACACAGAGACACCTACATATATACACACACTACACAGTCAGACACCTTTTCTAGCACAGGAAAACATGAAGGGTGCTAGAAAGACCAGTGCTGCCAAGTCTGGGAGTGAAGCGAGAGGGGGCAGAGGGAGAGGTGTCAGTTCCCCATCACCCAAGCTGAGACACAGTCTCTTTTTAACCAGCCATGAGGCTTCTGCTGGTACTGGGAGCAAGGAGGTTGCAGCACTGCCTGCAGCTGCACCCCCTCTGACACCAGCTCTGATAATAAACCCCAGCACCAGCAGCATGACAACAAGCAGCACCAGCAGCAGTTTCCTCCACCCCAATTACAGGTCCCAGCATGAGCCTCCCACTCACAGTCTTAGAGGAACTCAGTCATGAAGTAGGGGGCCTCAGCTTGATAGCACAAGAAATTCTGGGGCAGGAGGGGAAAGCAGAGTTTGTGCACCACACCCCTCAAAGTTCCCCTAGAGCCAGGTCCCCTTCCCTGGAAGAGTGTGGAGGAGGCTGTGGGGGCAGTTGGCTCAGCTCCTCCTGTTGTTGTGTCTCTGCCTGCTGAGGAGGAGAATAAGACAGAAGCCCCACCTGCATCCCAGAAGTGAGGGGTAGTTTGTTTTGGAATCATTTGAGGTGGCAGATGATCCCACATATGCTACTTGCCTGCACTGCTGAGCCAAAACCAGTTGGAGCAACGGAAAGAAACACGTGAGCACCATGGGAATGCTGATGCATCTCTGCAGGTACCACTCCCTTGCCCTTGCTCCTCCTCACCCTAGAACCAGTGGGAGCATGCCCAAAAAGAAGTCCCCTTCTCGCTCCAAAGTCCCCATCCCCCTGAAGCAGAGGCAGGCCACCCTGGAACAGTGGGGAAAAGGTGGGCACACAGGAGGTTGCGTTCCCAAGGCAAGTGAGGTCACCCACAGCACTGGGGAGATGCTTGATGTCAATGGCCAGCCCTTATCCTTTGTTGAGCTTCCAGGGTTCAGGCAGTTCATGGCACTCATGGCCCCATCATACAAAGTGCCCAATGCACTACACTCAGGAGGACGGTGTTGCCCTCCCTGTATGAGGCATTCAGGGAGTACTTGAGGGAGGAGCTGCACAAGGCAAGTCTGCAGGTGGCCTTACATTTCACCTTGGACATCTGGAGCGGCTGGGGTGGAGATCATACCTACCTCACAGGGCACTGGTGCAACCAATCAGGACATCAGTGGGCTCTCCTTCAATCTGAGGTGATCGATGAGTCCCACGTGGCAACAGAGATCATGGGGGCCATGAACCACTTGGTGCAGGAGTGGCTCATTGGGCAGGGTGAGCTCACCTGTGGGTTTATGGTCACTGACAATGAGGCCAATATGTTTAAGGTGGTCCACAAAGTTGGCATCAGCTGTGTGGAACATAAAGTCCACCTTATTGTCAGAGACGCCTTGGAGGCGGACAGGTGCTAGCACTACCAGCAAGCTAATTTCCAAATGCAGGAAGGTGGCAAACTACTTCCACTGGAGCATCAAGTGGAGCAAGATGCTGTGGGACAAACAGGCAGAACTGAACATCCTGCAGCACAAAATCATGCGGGAGGTGGAGACTCAGTGGAACTCCACATACCTGATGCTTGAGAGGCTGGTGGAGCAACAGAAGGCCATCCATGAGATGGCCTTGCTCAGGGAGATTGGGATCAGTGGCTCCCTGAACAGAGCTTAGTGGGATACCATCTCCCAGATCTTGGTGGTCCTCAAGTCCTTCCTTGAGACTACTGAGACCCTCAGCCCTGCTGGGACCTCTTTAGCCAGGGGATCCCTGTAGTGAGGGAGCTTCAGAACCAAATGGAGAACTTCCAGGGGATCAGTGTTCTTGGCTGGGGAAAGCTGCTGTCACCAAATGTGTAGGCACTGGTGAGGTGACTGAAGGAATGCATCAGAAAATGGTTTGATCCTTTGTGGTCCAGTACGGTCCATGTGCTGGCTGCCATGTGCGACTCAAGAGTGAAGGGAAGCATATGCGGCAGCAAAACCCTGGATTATTGGATGGAGGTGCTGGTGAATGGAGTCAGGGAGGCAGAAGGGTGGAGGTGGGGGGACATGGAAGAGGGGGATCCACTGTTGCATGCCAACACGCCATCCACCAGCCAGTCTCCTCCTCCACCACAGGTGTTGCCAATGTGGGCTAAGAGCATGGGTTCAATGGTGGGGTCCAGAGGCACCAGACCCCATGATGAGGCAAATGGTGCTCAGACCTTGATGGCTGCCTATCTAACTGAGGACACAGAGCTGCTGCTGATCTGGCCACAGTTGCCTGGGAGCAACTGTCATGTCCACCAACCAGTGTTCCAAGTGAGAGGGTGTTCAGCATTGCTGGTGATCTTGTGACACACCACTGCACATCTTTGAATCTTGGTTTGGTGAAGCACCTGGTGCTCCTGAAGATGAACCTCCTGCTGCTGGGTTTCCCCAAGCTCCAGGTGCAGATGGAGTGAATGCCATCCTCCTCACTCTGTCTGCACCTATTTTCTTTTGGTTTCTGGTTTCTGAACCATTTCATGCCCTACTCACAGAGCTGGAGGCGGCACTCACTGCATCACCAGCCAGCAGGGGAAGAACATGTCCCTGCTGAGCTCCTGTGCCAGGATGAACTTGGAGGTATGGGATGGGGCTATGGGGAAGAAGGAGCCCCAAGTCCTAGGCATGACCTAAAACTGCACCCTGCCAGGGTTGAGAGGCCTGGTGGGACTGCTGGCAGCGCTGCAGCCCCCAGGAAATGCCGGGACCGAGGACCTCCCTGGCAAAAGGCAGGTAGGAGGTACCTTATAAACTCCAGCCACCACATGCATGCACAATCTTGGCTGGGGAAAGATCCAGCCTAAGATCTTTGAGAGGCCTGAGGCTTTCTGATTGCAGTGGAGTTGTGGGGCTCCAGGTGAGTTCAGCTTAGTTGCCTAGGATGCCATCTGTAAGGCATGGGCCACAGTGTAGGGAAGTGTTGAGATATCACTGTGTACAGACACGGACCTCTGCATCCTGTTGACATTCACTTGCCAGTCCTATATTGGACAGATGCCAATCAGTCATTTAAGTCAGTGCTCCTTTCAGTTCTTGTCTGCCACGACTTGATGAATTAATTAAATTAGAGAGGGGTGATGATTTCCCTGACCCAGTACTGACCCTTGCCCATCAAATGCAAGGCAAAAGAAAAGAAAAAAAAAAACTTCTTGCAACAAAAAAAACATATAGAGACCCAGTGTGTCTGATTCATCACTTTTCCCCACAGTGCCGGGGTTTTTAGTGGCTGTTGTCCCTCCTCTTGCCACTCAGTCTGAAAATCCTAATCGCTGCAGCTGCAATTGGATTTTTACCCCTCGCTTTGATAACTGTCATCTCACCGTCTTAATTAGCTTCCTGCTGTGGTAAATTAATACAGAAACATGTTTTATGAGCTCCTCTGAGCTCTATAGACCCTGTGGGTCTGCTGCCTCATTCCTGGGGACTTCAGTCCAGACTGGCAGCCAAGCAATTGCCCCGTCTGCTGGCCCTGTCTTCTCCTTTTCATCTCCTGTCTTCCTGTCAGTGCATAGTGCCAGAAATAGCACTCGGAGCCTGGGTAGAACCAATCTGGGCTCACCTGGCAAGTTGGTAAGACTGACCATGGGCAGATTGCAAGCTCCCTCCTGAGTATGGCCATGCCATGCTGCTACTGCCAGATGCGCCTCTCTGACAGGGGAATTCCCCTGGGCAGATATCGCTGATATTCTCACAGAGAGGTATGGAGCTACAGAATTGCACACCAGGCAGACAAAGTTATTTGGGTCAATCCGATATCTTTTAGTAGACCAACTGAATAGCTGGAGAAATATATCTTAGCAAGCTTTTGGGTTGAAAAACCCTTCATCAGACTAAGGAAGCATCTGTAGTTGGTGTGTATGTTCTTCCTGGAT
>NW_017729025.1:48731123-48733182 GCF_001723915.1 Gavialis gangeticus | reverse complement strand
AGGTAAAAGTGGAGAGGTACCTGGGGAGTCAGATGTCTGGCAGGTTGTAATGTGTCATAATTCCAATGTTTACATTGAGTCAATGAGTTTCTGTATCCAGGATGTTGATGAAGTGAAGTTCAAAGGCTTGTCTGTGAAAAGTGACAGGAAAGGAAAGAAAGGCTCTGTGACAGTTTGGCTTCCTGAGATGCTAGTGCTACTGTGCTTCTTATCTGTTGTTATTTAAAGTGGAGGACTGGGCTGAGGCTGTAGGAGGCCTCATTGGGGCACATCACCATGTTGTGTAGCGGCCCCTGCACCAGTGAGGGCGCAGCAATGGAGGCATAGTGAGCCCAGTGACAATAGAAGGTAGAGTGAGACTAAGACCTCAGGGATGATATCGATATACTATCTGTGAGGCATGGGGCATGTTAAGGGATGGTTGAAGCCATGAATCTAGCTCATAAGGCTTAGTGTGTTTCCTTGAGGCACCTACTTAGAGTGGGTCCCAGAAAGGGGTCCAAGAACCTACAGGGTTTAGTGGGGTCCATTAGGACCATGACTGAGCTGAAGCTCAAGGGCAGCCTTCCTATCTGTTATCTTTTCCAACAAGACATGGTGGCAGGTGAGAAGAGAAGGCACCCACAGGTGGAGCTGACAGTCACACGGCCCTAGGGGTATCATAACCATAGGGGTATCTCTAGGGACCCTACTCTGTGACAAAGTGAAGTTTCCCAGAAACCCCTGCATCTATCTCCTTGAAACTTGGCAGGCTTCATGGCCTCAGCAGGGGCTACCATGCTGGCTGTTTTCACTCCACTCTGCCTTAACACGCACATGTGACACAAGTTTTGCTCTCCCTGTATGGAAAAAAGTTCTTAGCAAGCTTTTGGGTGCAATCATCCTTCTTCAGGCATAGGGAGTCTCTGCTGTTCTGAGACTCCAAGGAATGAGAGAAGCTAAAAGTGTGACAGGACATCAGTGAGAATGTAAATAGGTAGAAATTAGGAAAACAAAAGGTAAAGCAGGGAAGAGAGAGGGGAAAAGGAAGGGGGAAAAAGGCAAAGGTGATTCAGTGGTAGTAATTCAAGATAGAAAGGAGGCTGTCAATGAAAAAGGAAATAGATGTAAATTAGGAAGACAAAGGGCAGAAAAGTGGGGAAGGGGAGGAGAGAGAGGGTGGCGAAAGGAAAGTGTAAGAGGTCAGGTATGGCAGGTACCTGGTGAATCAGATGTCAGGTAGGTTGTAATGTGTCACAAATCCAATGTCTGTATTGAGTCCATGATTTTTGGTATCTAGTAGATTTATGACGTGAAGTTCATAGGTTTATCTATGAAAGGTGTTTTGTAAGTTCACCTTGAGGACTAGAACTGAGAGATCGGAGAGGGAGTGATTGTCTTGTGAGAAGTGTGTCCCCACAGGTAGTTGGGTATTCTTGTCTTTGAAGAAGGGTGATTGTGCCTGAAAGCTTGCTAAGAACTTTTTTTCCAACTACTCAGTTGGTCTAATAAAAGATATCACATCTACTCAAAGAACCTTGTCCCCAGATGTTAACGTTTAAGCTGTAGTGGGTAAGGAAGGAAATGAGGTGGGTTTGTTTCATTCTTTTCTAACTGCTAGCACAAAGTCCTCTACTGGGGCAGTGTTGTCAGGACATCCCAGAGCAGTGGATTTTGACCTTAATACCCCTAAAGATGGAGGAGCCAGGCTGTCATGTCTGCATACTTGTGGGAAACCCTACAATAACAATAACTGATTCTGATGTAATTGTATGATTCCATGAGAAGGCAACCCCAAACCCTGACCTGTAGTTCCTATGCCTTAAACCTTTAGGATCATTAGAGAGTATAAGTGGCCAGGAAAGAAGACTTCTTTCGATTTTACATTCCTCTAGCATACCACCACGATGAATTAGATAGCACCAGGCTAGAGTACTGGTTCAGCACCAACTCATATGAAAGAGACCCTTCCCCTAAATCATGGCTGCAAGTCCCTGCAGCAACCTTATATCCCCTTAGAACACTCTCATCTAACTACTCTGTTCAGGCCAAATTGTGCTTAATTCACGGGACACAACAA
>NW_017729025.1:48700207-48726123 GCF_001723915.1 Gavialis gangeticus | reverse complement strand
AAGAGACCCTTCCCCTAAATCATGGCTGCAAGTCCCTGCAGCAACCTTATATCCCCTTAGAACACTCTCATCTAACTACTCTGTTCAGGCCAAATTGTGCTTAATTCACGGGACACAACAAGATCTCAGGGCATGAAAACAGCATGGCTATAGACCACAAGGTATTGTTTTAGTATCTAACGTGTTAACTTTCTGACAAAGGATGTAATTTAATACAGTGTTGTATGGAATCTGTGTTTGATAAGGAACCTCTGTAAATCACCTCAGATTAAGAAGGGAAGAGCTGAGACTACTATATGGATAAAGACAAGGAGAAAAGCAAACACTTCAAGCACAAATCTCCAATCTCTCCTATAAGAGATTAAATAAGACAGGAAAATTCAGTATTACTGGAACCCTTCACATTTTTTATTTACCCAGCCTGGCAGCTATTGGTCTTGGTTACTCACAGTTAAACTTCAGAAGGGGACTGCATCCACATTCCCTGGCTCTACAGAGGATCAGTTTGATATTATCCCATGGTGGTCCTGGGGGTTAATTAGAAGGAAGACAGATGGAAGATACTACATAGGGCTGTGCAAACTATGCTTCTTTCTCTCAAAGCTCTCCAGATCTTAACAATAACATCTGCCCTTTTAAAAGTATAAGAGTTCCTGCACCGTGGGCTCAGTCCAAAACCTGGTGAAGCCAGTGGGAATCATTCCATCAGCCCTAAGTCAGTTTTCTGCCTGGATGACCTAATTCCCTTGATTTAAGAGAAAAACTGTTTTATTTTCTCAAAGAATCTGCAAGTTTTCATGTGATTATTTCATGAGGCTATTATGAGGATAAGGACTACAGCTTTTCAAAAGGAATCTAATGCATGGGAATCTTGGGAATATGTAGTTGCTTGAGATGTATGTATTTACAATACCTATGTTTTTATCTCACCTGAATGTTTAGGAATAAAAAGTCTTATGCAGTACCATAAGGGAATCTGGCAAGTTGTATCCATCACAATATTCTCAAACATCTTTTTTTTACTCTATTTGCTCATGTCTACTTGTTTTGTTGAAAACATCAGCACAACAGCAATAATGCATGACAACTGGAGGGTGAACTGAATAGTTTAGATTCATTACCCATTGGAGCACAATGCAGAAAGAGGAAACACCAGGAATGTGGACAAGTGAATTGCAATTTGTAGAATTCACTACAAAGTGTTGTTAAAAACAAAGTAATTTATTGCTTTAAAAGATATGATGCCAGATTCTCAGGTATCATGCTTTGAAAGGTCCCAGCTTGCTCCCTTGAAGTCAGCGGAGCTGCATAGCTATGTTGATATATACCATCCAAGGAGTTAGTGCATGTTATTTTCTGTGTTTTATTTTAGCTTTTAAATGATGGATCTCTACAGAAAATCTGGATAGGATAGGTATTCTTCATTCTTCTCAGAGCCTTTGAAGGCTAAACATTTAAACTATAACCACCATAACTCTTCAGAGATGATCAGAGTTGAAAGTAAGTTGAACTACAGCCACTGATTTCAAATAAAGCTTTTAAATGCTCCCCAAGGCAGCAGTATGGTGCCTTCTAGTAAGACTTGCTTAGAATAAAGTTTTGGTGACATTAGGCTCCTTTTCTCACTTATTTCACATAGGGGCTGAGCTGTTACACAGATGGCATAGTAATGTCCACCAGTTCTTTGGAATATGACCACCTTGCCATATGAGGTATAGGGTACAGTAGAAGAGAAATATCTCACTACCGATCCAGCCACCCAGATTAGAATTTTGCTCTAGTCTTGGGTTGAAGCTTGTCCCCAGCTAACAGAGCTGTGGATAATGCTGGCCATATTATATTTTGAGTGTATTCACACATGCATTAACACGCTTTAGTTAATGCACATTAAATCTAGTACCTCCATTGTGGGGTACTAGGAAAATGTGCATTAGCCTGGCTTAATGCACATAAACTAAAGAGCATCCTTTTGAAGTGATGCTTAATGTGCATTAGCCTATTGTAATGTGCATTCAGTAAAAAGCACTGTTTTTTATGTGACACTTTAATGCACATTACAATAGACTAATAGCATTTAAGCGGATGCGTAGATGCATGTTTACTACACACGGTCATGCCTTATCCACACTACTACAATAGGCCAGTTAGGTTTAGGACAGACCTTGAACATGGATGGATGTGAGTAGGAGTGCTGAAGTATTACTGCCTTTCACTGAGAGCATAAACCATAATACTTTACAGATATTAACAAATCAAGCCTTTCCCCACTGAGGCTTGGAACTATTACTATCCCCACCTATAGATGAAGAAACCAATACAGAGAGATGTTTAGAACAAAAATTTAAAAAGTGGTCACTGATATTAAACATGTCAGTTTTAGGTGCCCAATTTGAGCCAGCTGAAATAACACAAACTCAGATATCTTGAGCAGCTGCAGCTACAGTTGGAGTTTAGGGGTAATATGAGGTATTCCCTCTGAAAAAGCATCTCCCTCTCCATTAGGCGAGCAGCCAAAACTGGATGAATCTAAAAATCAGATTCAACTTCTGAATATTTAAGGTTAAAGCAACTTACCCATTGTTCCGACCACATGACCTTAATGCAGCAAGATGCACTGCTAAATTAGCAATCTTATGCATATTGCACCTGTTTCAGTATTTGAATGATTTTAAGGTGGTGTTTGTTTACAGATCACTGAACCAGTTTAAGCTTAAAGTGGCAAAGGAGCAGATAACAACAAAGTCTATATCTAAAAGAAAAGAGTGCAACCTCCTGAGTAGGGGCAGCTTTGCTCAGAATCACTCTAAATTTGGAAACTCTAGAAATTAATGGCAGATGCACTCTTTTATTCAAAGGGATTAGTGTCACCCTGCTGGCCAAGTAAAGAAATGATCCTGTACAACATGATGGGCCATTAAGTTCAGATGGGGCAGAAGTTCGGAATTCAAATCTAGTCTTATTTAGTCAGAGAGATCCTCAGGGCAGTAAATTTGGCTTGTGTCAGCACAGAGTACATTTGGGGCTCTAATCCCACCCATTTCTTGCATCCTTGGCTTCAGCAACTTCTCTTTACCCACTTCCTCATTCCTTCCACTTGAGACTTGTGGACAATAGGAGACTCCACCTTGTTTTTACTCTGCTCAAAAGGTTTTCACAAGAAAGGCACTCACTAACAGGGTTCTGGAGGAACATCTGCTGTTTTTCATGTTTTCCTTAGTTTTTTAGAAGTAAATATAAAAACGTGAGAAATTTGTGGATGGCTCAGAGATTGGCAAAGGTGGTCACAGTCATACGGGTTGATCTGGATCATTCTATAAGACAGGTCCATTAAAGTAAACTGCATTTTAAATGAAAACTATCCTTCTAGGATTGAGGCATGCAGACCATAGTTACAGAATGGGGGACTGTTCCTGGCAGCTGTCAATTTGTAAAAGATTAAAGGTGTCTTGTGGCTAAGAAATTCAACACGAGCTTTCAGTGAGTTGCTGTGTCAAAGAGCTAACATAATCTATTAATGTAACAGGGGAGCACTAAGCAGAAGTAGGGAAGTAATTTTGCTCTGAATATGGCATTGGTGAAACTGATATTGGAGTACTATATACGACTCCATTGTCCATATGTTAAAAAATGCTGAAAATGGAAGATGCAACAGAAATAAGCAAAATAAAATAAAGATTCATGTGCTGGGGAAAATGCCTAACCATGAGATACTTAAGAGCTCAATCTGTTTAATGGATTGGGAAAAAAATCTGAGAAGTGACTTTATTACAGTTATAAGTACCTTCACAAGGAGAAAATGTAGGGTACAAAAGGACCCTTTTATTGAGTGAAGAAAGACATAACAAGACTCAATGGCTATAAAGTGAAGGGAGGAAAAAAATGATAAGTGAGGCATAAATTCTAACAGTAAGGCTGACTATCCATTGGAACAGACAACTGATGGCATTGGTACATTGTCCTTCCCCTGATGTCTTTAAATCAAGATTGAATACTTTCTGGAACATACCTGTTTGTCAAGCACAAGTTATTAGGCTCAATTCAGGAGTAACTGGGTAAAATTCAAAGACCTGTGGCCTACAGCTCAATCTAGATAATGAAACAGTCCCTTCTGGCTTTAAACACTGTGAATCTATAACCAAATGTCATTCTATAGGGCTCGAGCCATTTGCCTCAAGAGATCAGGAGACATTTGTAATTCCCTTGATATACAGTTGATCTTTCTCTTCCCTTCCCTCTCCAAGAATCAGGTTTGGCCCAAGTTGGATGTCACACCCCAGATGAGGCCAATCAGTATTCTGAGGAACTGCAATGACCTCTCTCTCCCAAGAGGCTTAGATAGTCAATTGTCTTCATATGCTTATGATCAAACTGACACAATTGGGACAGAGAGAGAAGCAGCCCTACTTGGAGCAGGAGTCATTCATGCTGTGGTGTTTCCCGTGCCAGAGACAGGAGTGGGGTTAAAAGCAGAGCCCTCTAAAAGAATAGGTGGGAACTAGAGTGAAGTCCATGATGAGTGAGATGAGTACAGGCCTAATGCACCCCTGTGCCTTAGAAGGGAGGGCTGTACTGAGAATCTGGGAATTTCTGTGGCTAGCCCTGGTAGGGGAGGAATAATGGTCTCTTCATCTCACCACACTCCTTTCAGAAATAGGAGCCAAAACAATGACAGCAAAAGGTTGTGGGAGTTCTTCTCTGAGAAAGGTGTTAGCAGGTCCCTCTGTTCCCATTCCAGCTATCCACAGACTCCTCTTGGCTCAAGAGGGGAAGGGATGTGAAGAGCCTCCAACAGTGGTCTAAGTTGGCTTTTTAAACTCAGGAGACAAGGAACTGGGAAAGGCAGATAGTTGGATGGGGACTTTGCAGGGCAAGGTTAATATCTGCATGAGGGATAGAGTTTCTCCTGTTATTAGAAGATTGATCCAATGAGACCAAAATTGCATTACTCATGATATTGCACAGCTGAGGTGGGGCCTTGAGGCTTGTGAAAGGAGCATTCTGGGGGACTTTATTTTTGTGAGTCCAAGGGAATGTACAGATATTCCCAAACTGCCATTTGCTTTGCTGTTTGTTCTCCACCCCCCACATTCTCAAGCAAGCCGATCTTCTAGCATGTTAGATCAACACCATATCATAGATGAGGCATTCCTGGAGTTTACTGTTCCTAACCCTAACTATGGAGCCCCATTCTAAAGAATATATATTTGGTACTAAAAAGATCTCCCATTACTTCCTGCCCACTGCAGGTGTCTGTATTCCAATGTATAATGGAAATCATTTTGGGGGGGATTTACTGTTCCTCCTGCTTAGTAGAAAGGGATTTTTTCTGAAGTGGACTTCTTCTTATACTAAATAAAACCCCCTCTATTTTCAGTGCTGCAAAAAAAATCTCATTAGCATTGTCTCATGAGCAATGAGGTTGATGTGCAAAGGTGATGTATGTGGCTTCAACCCCTTACATTCAGATTAACATTAAGACAATTTGATTGATGAGCCTTTAGCGTGATGTTCACTTGCACGGAAAGTTCTCTCTTTAGCATGAGGCTCTTTGTACTCCTTGATCTGAGACAGAGGGAGCTGGATGTTCAACTGAACTTGGGACACTGTCTATGCTGTTACTCTGCTGTTGGAGAACTGGGTCATCTGGCTAATTAATGAATGATGATCTTGGTGAATACACACCTGGAAACTATTAGTCACCTGGAGTTTAGGTATTTATGTTTCCCCCTGGGAACTCTAGGGGCTGCTTGTAATACTTTGTTTGCTTTCCCCCAAGAACAAAATAAAATTCCTCCCCTCAACTAAAAATGCAAAGGATGTGCCTGTGGCAGGACTAGCTTGAACACAGGTTGCTTATTAGAGTCTGCACCCTTGCCAGCTGCCTGCCCTTTGGCTGTAATTCCTTCAGCATTCAGCCACTCCCCAGGGCAGTGCTATATACCCCCAGGGCTTATCCTTCCTCTTTGGCTGCTTGTCCCTTGGGTTTCTCTCTGGAGGCCCTTGCAGCTGCTTTTTTCCTCCTTTGAGTTCTCTTTTCTGTGGGCTACAAAGACCCTGCTTTTAAAGTCTTGTTGGTTCTGCTGGCCTCATAGTCTTCCTCCAGTGGCAGGGCAAGGGTTCTCTGTTACACTGGCCTTTCTGAATATTTCAAGCAAGATCATTTTCTCATCTCTCCAAGTACAGTTAGTTGAACTTAGACAATACCTGTGAGTTAAAGCAAAGGAAACAGTTTTGGTCACTGCACACACTTTAGTTTTCCTTGGAAAATAACTTGAAGAAAAAATAAATAAAAAGATGAATCCTGGTATTTTTAAATCATTGTGAAGATGGAAATGAATTTCTGTGTGCCAGGGCATAGTTTTCAAAACCAAAACCTTTTCGACACCTTTGGATTTTATATCAGAGATGCGATATGAATTAATTACTTTATCAGATTTCAGATTGGTTTGTTTCTGCATGTTAAGCATGACAACTTCACAAACTGTAACAGCACAGGGCATGGACTCATAATAAGACTCTAGTCTAAGGAGTTACAACTCCCATATGGAGTGAGTCAGGATTTTTCGGAATTTGGTTTTTTGGTAGAAAGGACCACATTATTGGAACTGAACTACCCCATGAAGGCATGCCAGTTTAAATGACATTTTCAGAAAGACTAGTTTCCCTATTTCAAAACAGAATTTATTATCAAAATGGGAGTGGGAAGAATGAGACATACACCCACTCACACATCCCAACACACTTGGAATAGCCAAAAGCTTTGTGATCTAGGTAGTCACCTGGAAAGTGGAGGGATAGGGCTGTAGACAAGAATGTTCCTTAAAACGGGGGTAGGATAATCATCCCTTTTATACAGAGCAGCTTCTTTTATATTCATGAATACTTATCACTGTGCCAACTCTTTTCTATTGAAATATCAAATCAGACATACTTAAACAGAATCCAGGACTTTGAGTTGTGGGTTTCCCCCCTGTAGAGTAATTTGAGAAAGTTTAGTGTGTTCTGTAATTTGGGTTATTAAGTGATATTAAGTGGTATTTTTAGAGGGAGGGGTGGGGAAAGGATTGTGAATGCTTGGACAAAGGGGAGATGGATCATCTGTCATGACAACTGTGGTTCTGGTACTGGAGTTAATAGCACATCAGCTACACCCCACAGAGTCTGCTCTAATGGCTTCAACAGTGGTCCAGACTGGAGCTGCAGTTTGCCTACATCATCAGGACCAAAATCATTAGCTTGTAATATAGAATTTAAAAGCCAGTTGAAATCAGCTGAAGAAGTAAAACTATTTATACACAGAAATGCCAACATCCCAGTAAGCATACTCATGTTCCACAGTGAAAGGTTTATTTTCGACACAGAGCTGGAGGGATATTTCCTTTCCTTTATTTGCAGTTGGAACATGGCTTTATAATAACTATTTTTTCCCTGTTTCTTTCATTCTGGAACTTCTGTGAAGGGCTACTCAGTAGCCTTGGATACCATCTGCTCTTCTGTTTCAGCATCCAAAAACATCAAATAAACTTTGTTGAGTTGGTACTTGTTTCATTGCTAAGAGAGAAAAAGGAAAGGAAAGTATAAGAAAGAGAGAGAGAAGAAAAGGAAGAATAAATGAAAAAGACACAGAGAGAAAAGTTGCAAGCCAAGGGAAAAGCCTTTATGCTTGCTGACAAGTTTAAATGAAAGATCAAATATGCCTTTCTGAGTAGGTGGCAGTGTCACTGCTATCCACCCTCAAGCTGACATTTTGGGTTTCACTTGACTAGAGTCACAATATACATTCCCTTAGTGAGGAAAGAGAAGACAGAAAGATAGATTGTAATTGCACACAAATAATACCAGCCTCTTTTGGGTGACACTAGCTCAATATTCCCCCAACAAGAATTATATTGTCTTCTATGTTTTTAATAACATGAAGGGAACAGGCACACACATCATGGAATGCAAAGACTCTGGTGCCAGTTGCAACTCAAATATCTGGTTTTGTTGTTGCTGTTGACTTTTCTCTTCTGTAAGGAAGACGAAATGAGAGAGGAGTGTGACACCAATGATAAATATTCCTTCCAGATGAGGCAGATTTGTCCAGTTTATTTTGTGTAAAATTCTGCACCCTTTATTGTCCATTCTTTAATTTTAGTACGAAATATTACCTGGTAAGCATGGAACTGTCCTTCCTTTTGAAACAGATAATGCCAAGGTCCGATCAGAGGATTTTAGAATTGGCAAACCAGAAACAGATAAGAAAATATGCACTGGAAAGTCCCACAGGAGGTACTAATTTGGAATGCTGAATATCTGTTTATGTAGCTGCTTGTCATATGGAATTATACATACAAAATATACTGATGAGGATTAAGGTTTATGGTCTCATGAGGAAATAAGTCTTTTGGGAGGAATTTGAATAGTAGGGAGGGAGGGCCTGGTGCATTTGGTATGTGGGATTATTCTATTAATAGGGGACTCCATGGGGGAAGGAAGGAATTTTAAGGGTGGTTTAAAGAAGTAAAGAGCCATTGACAGTAGCCTGAGGAGGGAAATGAGTTACAAGTTGTTGGCTGTGGCATAGTTTTGTATGAATTTGAAGATAATGAGAGATATAGCAAAAGTGTTCAAAAAAGGAGGGCAGTGTGATCTAACTGAGAAGTCAGTGCTGGTGATTTAGGAATCAGCCTGCAAAACTCATGAAGAAAGAAAATACTCTAGTCAGATTTCCAGGTCTCTTGCAATCTAGTGGTGTTGAAAATACTTGAAACTAAAAAACCTTACTTGAGGATTTTGCAATTCCTGCCTCTTGTCCTGGCTGTAACTATGGAAACAAGGGAACCCACCCGCCCCCCTCCTTATTCAGTCTGGAGAATGAGACTAAGTTAAGCATGGGGAACTTCAATATGATTGTCAGGAAATGTTCTTAATGACAACAATTACTAGGATCGTAGAATAAACTCCTCAAAGGAGGCTGCTGCAGCAACCTTATCACTTGAGTCATTTAAAACTAGACGGCCTGATGCACTTGGGAATCATCAATAGGGAATATACCTGTCTTAGCCAGGGAAGGGGAAACAGAGAGGCACATTAAACAGGGTCCTTCCTCTCTACAATGCTATGAAAGCCATTTGTGCAGCCTGTTTGATTTGAGGAGAAGCCTTGGATAATTTCTCTCTTTGACCTAACTAGTCTGCCCATTCCTAGCAATCTTCTATTTCATTTCTCAAGAGCAGCTTCAGTCTGACAGCTGTAATCCATGGATTTCTTTAGTATCCTCTCTCTCCCCAGTTAATGCATCAAGAGACTATATAGGCTTCCAGCACAGCTGGAAAAGAATAGGCCATTACAATTTCTGCCTCTGATAATGCTCCTTTTGACAGTATGTGAGAAATTATGTAAAGAGCCTGGGGATTGTGATTTCCATTGCCAGCAGCATACAAGACAACATAGACAAGGGGTGGGAAAGTTATGATTTGTGGTACCTCATTGTGCCAGAAGGGGTGGGAATCAAAAAGGCACTTGCATCTTGTTTGGTCCCAAAGCTGAGAAGGAAGAGAATGAGTCATTAGCTCCAATTCACTTGTAATAATTATGCTTTCGGTCAAGTTTTGAGAGAAGAAATTAATCCCCTTTAATTTTACAAGGGTGCTTCTACACATTCATTAACATGCTGTAATTACAGCACCTTAAGTATAGTACCTGTAATAGGTTAATTACCACAGATACTAAACTTAATTCTCTGTAATCAACACTACTGTTCATTTGGGCAGATGAATGCTTTTTAGGTGACATTAATGTGCATAAGACTAAATCTACTGTGCATTAGAGCATTAGCACAGTTTTTGCCAGCTGTGCTAATGTGCAGTAGAACTTGTCTTCTGAGCATTAAATGTCTCATGTAGATGTACCCAAGAGGAGGAAATTCAGTCTCCTGTCTACTTGTATCTTACCTGGGGTCCAGCTTATGACTTATATGCTTATTCCTCCCAGCAGGAACATTTAGTGAGTGTACCAACAATGTGCAATGATCACAGTAGTGGGGGCATTAGATACACCTTTATGGGTACTGATTGATAAGGAGTAGGGTAATGTTGCCAAGTCACTGATACTGCTTCAAACTCACAACAGCTATTTGTCTCCGGCCTCAAACATCCAGTCCCGTACCGCTTGGGCCCGGATGTTTGCTGGTGTTTGCCTGTCCGTCCCCGATGTTCCGCTGAGTGGGTGTCTGCTTCCGGTATAGCCTTTCCCCAATCTCGCCTGCCATGACTTCGGATCTTGTTCCAGTGGTGAGTGTCCAACTATTGGAGGTCTCTCGACTATGGGACGTGTGTCTGGTGATCTTCTGCGAGGCTCCACCTCCCCTCTACCTCGCCCTTACACCCTGCCTTGACAGGCTTCAGATGTCCTTTGGCCAGTTCCCCGACTGTTGAGGCTCCACGTACGCTTGCAGAGACAGGCTATAGGTCTGCTGGACCAAACCCTAACTCTACCCACTGTGTCTCATGGCTGTCTAGCCTCCCCTGAGACTGTAAATCCCCTTTAGGTTTAAACAACACTTGGGCTCCATAAAACTTGCCCTGCAACCCCTCCAAAAGTGGGAAACAAACAAACAAAAAAAACAACAACAGAGAAATACAAAGATAATAAGAGAGGCCCTCTGCCCCCTTTATCACCTGCTTCCACGGCCTGCCCTACAACAACAGGCCCCAGGCGCCTAAAGCCCCTAGCTAGCCCTAAACTGGGTCCAGGCTAGACTGCAGGCTACTGTATCCTCCTCTCCACTCTTCACCCAGCCTGTGGGTTCACTGGACACTCAGTGGTCCTTCTTGGTACACCTTCCCCATGTCCCCCGTCGGGGTGGCTCTATACTGCTGGGGCCTATCTTCCGCAGCCCCTCATGCTGCTTACGCCTTTTGTCCCCCACCTGGGGTGCTTCCTTGAGCCCTCCCAAGCCCACAGCGGTCCCACCTGGTCTGGCGTTTTGGCATCTGCTGGCCCCTCTGGCTCTTTGGTGGTAACCCCGGGCATCAAGCTCCTCCTGCTCTTCCTGGTCTTCTAATCCGGGTCCCCGGTCTGGACGAAGTGCCTCTGATCCCTTGCTCCCTGCATTGCCGCTGGCAGCGTCTTTCCTGTGGCGGGCTCCACTGCATCCTCCCATTCTGTGAGAGGCAGTTTCCCACACTGTTCTCCCCTGTGGGTGCTCCGGGAGAGACTTCCCTGCTGGCACTCCTGCGGGTCTCTCCCCCACCTCTTTGCCAGCTGCTCCTTTTATCCCTCCCAGCTGGCTCCCGCAGCTGCTCTTATCAGCTAGCCACAGCTGTATAAAGATGTGGCTAATGAGCTGCGTGGGTCCCGCCTCCATCTCCAGCTCCGCTGCAGATCCTGCTGCAGGTAAAAAGTTTTTCTTTTCTTTTCTTTTACTTTTGTTTTCTTCTGAGGGTTCCTGCCCTTGGGGGTCCCCCTTGGCTCTTTGGGGTCTTCCCCTCTATTCCTTCCCGTGACAGTCTCACCTACATTCCTTGTTATCATGAATAATGTTTGCACGTGTGTTTGGAAGACTGTTCTTAAATATGAATACCCATATTTGATTAGTTACCAGAGTATTTTTGTATGAATAAGACTTCCCTTTTTTCTTTTATTCTCCTATCTAAAAAAAACAATCCAGTCAGGGAACAGAAACAGTACCAGGTGACTTTGGTAACCAATCAGACTCCTCAAATAACTAGCAATCAAAACATGCTGTTCTTAACAGCTTGTAGGCTCAAATGTATATGCAGAAATCAAGGTCTGCCTGAGAACAATTTGCTACGTTTGTCAGCTAATATAGTTAAAATGATTTCTTGGACTGGATGAACAAAAGGTAGATAGGTAGTCATATTGCAAAAATCATGAAAGCAAGGAATCTATCAGTCTTGTAAGTGACAGTAGTAATCACAGGCCTCAATATCAGAAAAAAATAAATTTGTGATAAATTCTCTTGAAAATGGCATGGCATATTTAATTCCAGAGTATTCAAAAGGTTTTTAAAAACTTCTATATTAATTGCTTCACTATGTGAAACATGGCTACCCTATATTCTTCCAGTTTTACAACAATATTCTTTATTGATAATAATAGCTTTTTTCATTCCAATGCTTCTACTGGAAGGTCTAGTGTTAAGCTATAACATTCTCTGTGCCAAGGAAAATATATGAAGAGGTTATTTTCCCTTGGGGAGGATGAAATATATCTAAAGGTGAAGTAAACACTATGGACATTGGTGACAAGCTTAGATACCTTCATTTGTAATCCAAATTTATTATCAAGTTGCTCTTAGTGTTACTTTTGTCTGATATTCAGCTGCCCCCCACCCTTGTTGTGCACTTAATTCCACAGAGTGATTCAGGATCACTGTATCCCAGTATAAATTCATAGTTTGGATGATATGACACTACCCCAAAATAATGGGGTAGTGTCATATCACACTTTTATAGTCCTTCCTGATAGGTCAGAAATATTTCAGTGACAATGGAGTAACCCATAAAGGTCAGAGTCCATAGAGGCCTCTTTCAATATTAATATAATCAGTGAAGAGAATTTGTGAACAGGTATTCAGCTATTACAATTAAAATTCCTTAAACTACTCGGGCCATTTGCTAAAATAGTTCAAAATAACAGGACACTGCATTGTAGTTTAGCCTTTTGTAATTTAATTGCATTCTGGACTATGTAATGTGAAGAAAGGAGACTGACCCTGTTAAATGATCACCGGTTGTACTATATAGAATCTCTTAAAGAAGGTCTTACCCCTTTTTAAAGTACTGCTAATGTAATGTGATAGCATTTCCCCTCATTTTAGAATGATGTTTTGTACTTTCTATTGGTAGAGCTTTAGCGTTCCACTTGTAAGAGCTAGGGACAGTGTAGCCAGAAGCTGTGAAAGTCAATTTTGACTTAGCATCATGCCTGCTTGCTTAGTCTTGGGATTCTGATATTCCTGATACACATTTGTATCAGACTGACTGGGGGGTTGTGAAGCAATTACAGGAGCTTTTGGATATTTGACAGAAGCTGCCAAACTCTCCTGACTTTCCATCAAAGTCAGAAACCCCAGCTGGGACTCTATGGTTTGGAAGCTGGTGCCTTATTTCATTCACATTCCTAGCCTTCTGTCTGATTTCCATTTTATTTTTCTCTGAGCAGATGATAATCCCTTCAAAGTGTGATTATTTTGTTCCTTTCTTACTTTTGAAATAAAACTAAATTACTGGCAGCAACAACACTTCTAAGACTATACTGAGGCCACGATCTAATGTCATCCTAGACTAACTCTTAGGGGTGTTTACTGCCATTGTGTACCATAGGTTGGATATATGATTTCAAAAAGCCAGGGGCAGGTGCTGAGTTTGGTGTTGCAGGGGTACTCTTCCTCCTGGGCAGATCATGCAGTAACAGAAGCTTCCAGGGATCTTCTTAAGTCTCTGGATCAGGTCTCCCAATCTCCACCTCCTTCTGGGCACCCCCTCCCCTCCACCACTCAGCAGCACCTCCCTTATCTCCAACAGGTATTGTTTCTGGGTGCAGGAACCTGGGCCCACCCACTATCCCTGCTATCCTGGCTGACCTTTGGGTGGGGAAAGTCCCAGCTGTTTCTGCTTTGCTCTATCAGGGTCTTCAGTGGGTGGGCCTGGAGCACTGGGCTGAGCCAGGGAGAGTGGTAGTGGGGGTGAGTCTCCCTTTCCAGCATCTGCTTCCTGCCTGCCCCCCCGCAATGGCTGAAGCATGCCTGGAGTGACCTGGTCCCCCACCCCTGCCAGCCAGGAACAGCAGTGTCAGGGGTGGAGCCCTGCTTCCTAACTTGCTCCCTGCTTTGTCCCCCAGGAAACCCCATTCAGGCCGGGGCTTCCAGCTACACCCCAACTCCGCAGGGGACAAAAGCACCTGGCGCTGCTGCAAAGTCAAACTGGCAGCAGGTGATTCTACACCAGTGGTTTTCAAATATTTTAATTTGTGGACCCCTAAAAAATTTCAAATGAAGGTGTGGACCCCTTTAGAAATTTCAAATGGAAGTGCATACCCTTCTCAGTTGTAGGTGTGGGTATTCATATACTTTTGAGTGATCATAGTCATCTTTTGTGGACCCTTTAGACATAGTCTACGGACTTGCAGGGGTCCACAGACCACAGGTTGAAAATTAGGGCTGTGCGAAGCTTTGGTCACTGATTCAATTCGGAGGAGACTCGGTCTGATTTGGCGGCCAAATCTCCAAATCTGAATCAAATTGGGAGACCCATTAAAGAATAGAATCTGAAGCCTCCAAATCGATTTGGAAAAGACTCAGAGAGATTTGGAGATCTGGATTGGCCAGAAAGAGGCAGGCACAGCCGGGTGGCTGCAGGTTCTCTTGCGGCTCCTCTTCCTGTGCCTGCCTCTCCCTGGGCAGAGGTAGCCACGGAAGAAGCCCCCATGGCTGCCCTGCCCAGTCCCATCCCTCACCTGGCCCCAGCCTCCCATCACTTAAAAAAAAAAAAAAAAAAGCCCCACATTTACCGGCTGCAGCTGGGGCTGTGGAGCCTGTGGGGTCTCCTGGAAGAGGTCCCCTGTGCAGCCCCCACTCCCTGATCACCCTCCTCACCCAGCCCCACCCCTCATGGCCCCTCCTGCTGTCCTCCAAATCAGCCGAATCCGTATTGAATACTTCCCTATTTGCACAGGCCTATTGAAAACCATTGATATAAGCTATTGAATGAAGGGTTTAGTCATGCCACAGCACCCATCTTGAATCTGCTCCTGAATATCATTAAGGAATTCCCAGTGGACATGATGTGCAGCACACGGACAAAAATAAAGTCCAGGATAGTCATAAGAAACTCTTCAGAAAAATAATATTCTTCATTTTGTTTTATAAAGTGCTGAGCAGTCATTTCCATTTAACAAATAATTAAGTGCAAAGTATTTTATAGCAACATTTACCATGTGCCATGTGTCTTAATCAGTTCCCTGCTGTGACATGAAACAGTGACTCCTTCCCCACCTGGATCTCCGATTGTCACTCCATGAGGAACTTCATCATGAGCAGAGCTCTAATACTTTCTTGAGCTAAGCGATAATGAGAATGGACTAAGACATTAATGTATCAGAGGCAGATCGTCTTATACTGCTGCAATATAACAGCTATTGCATTTATACTAGGCTCAGAGTGTTGTTGTAGCCATAATGGTTCAGGTACAATGGAAGAAAAAAGAATTTTTTGAAAATATCTTTTACTGAACCAACTCTATAGTTGGGAGAGCAATGAGTTTTTGGACACAAAGTGCCCTTCATTCCACAGGCTGTCTGTAGGGAGTCAGATCTGAGGAAGTGCTCTTTGTGCCCTAAAACTTGTTTCAGCTATAGCATGTATAATCAGAACAGGCAGAAATAGGACACAGTAGTACCTTAGAGACTAACTCGTTCAGAAGCATGAGCTGTCATAGGCGACAATCAAATGTTTACAATCCTATTTTTCTTAACCAGTTAAGTCTCAAAGGTACCACACTGTCCTACTTTCTGCCTCACTTTAGACTAACATGGCTAACCATTTCTCTAGTCAGAACAGGAGATGCTGGTCCATTTAATCAGTTTGTAGATTCATTAGAGTGACAGTTGCCCAGTGCCTTACCTATTTTCTTCTTTAAGAAAATTAATGTTCACTCTTAAGAGTAAATGTGGTACTTGAGAAATCTGCTATATTAAAAATCCTTTATGCTTATTTCCCTAGGCCAGGTGATATGCCGGATTCTGGATCCTCAGGGTACCAGTAGGCCTGGGAACCCCCACAGGCAGGTCTGCTGACTGAAGTGTTCCATGGAGAGGTGTGTCCTTCACTCTCACTGTCCAAGAATTTACTTTATGTCTGATAAACAAATGGGTTTTTTATTATACACAACTATATACAGAAAAGAAATGATTAATTAAGAGACTATATATATATATATATAGTTAATAATAAAATTCACAATTTGAATAGAATTTACAAGTACAAAAATAGATGAATAATTTCACCATATTGGGTGGTCCCACTTGCATCAAACAATTTCAATGATTACATTCATCTTGTTATAAAACTTTAAAACCGTTTCCCCCCGCCCATAACTGAAGTTGATTTTCCTCTGGTTAAGCTCTCCTTCCCATAACAATAAATGGCAATACAATTTTAACTATGATCCACCACTAGGTGGCAGAGGTGAGGCTTCTGTTGCTCCAGGGAAGGTGGACTTCCTGCTTTTTCTTGGTAACTCAGCAAAAACAAATCTCCAATCAGCCACTGCAGGTAATAGGCTTCTTTTTAAAGTTTTTTTTCTGAAAAATACACCTCCTGCAAACACTAAGGGTTAAGTTTCCCCTCCTACACCCATGCAGATATGGGATTCTCATAGCCTGTTCCCTGTCTGGGCTGTCTCTCTCCCCCAGCACCTCCATATGCAGACAGGGGATTCCCTCCAGGCCTCTGTCCCTGCAGTACAGAGCCTTTCCATGACAAAAAAAGGACTTCCCTCTACAGGATGCTGACCAGGCAGCTTCTTCCAGCTTCCATCTAGCTTACCAACCCCTCCCCACTCTTTCCCTGGGTACCTGTGTCCCTGATTGCACAGCTCTGACCCTGGGTGGGGAACCAGCTTCTCCTGGGACTACTCAGGATCTCCTGTGTCCTGAAGTCTATTCCCCAGCAAGCATGAACACTGCATGCCCGCGGAGCCTGGGGGGCCACGGCAAGCTCCCGCAGGCAGCTATGGCACTGTCAGTGGTGGAGGGAGGGGGGGTGGTGATCACTGATGGGCAGTCAGCAACCACCCACAGATGCCACCAGCAGTGGCAGTGGGAGCGGTGGCCAGCGGTGATTGGGGGCTGCCCAGCGGGGGAGGTGCGGTGGGGGTGGTGGTGAATGGCAACTGCGCTCAGACACCACCAGCAGTATCAGTGACACCTTTTTTCAGGGGGTGCACTGCCTAGCTCAGGGGGTGCATGTGCACCCACTACATGTTGCCAATGACAGCAAGCCTCAGCTCTGTTCCCTCTGCCTGGGGGGGAAGGAGGGACTGAGTCTCTGCCCCTCCCTCCAGGCTGGTATAGCTCTCCTGCAGCTTCTCTCTCCAGCTGCTTTTCCCTCCCTCAGCTTTTATGGCTCTATAGTAGCCAACCAGAGCCTGGGGTTTGCAATGGGGGCTCTGGTTACAGTTCAAATTATCCAGTAAAAAGCATGCATTGTGCACAGCATATTGTCCATTTGGAAAAGCTATTGCACCCTCTGCAAACTTTTTGCCGTCTTTCTTGTAAAGCTCTTAGGCACAGCTCACCCACTCAGCTTGCAACCAAGCAAGCCTTTGCAGCTGTTACATCTTGAACAGGTTCAGCCCAGGAATATTAGGGTACAGTTACACATTACACTTAGACCATACTAAATCTTTGGAATCTTAAGCAAGTTGAAGTTAGAACATGCAGTAAGCAGTCACACATTAAGGTTTAAAAATTTCTAGCTGGCACACCTCTTACTTGCCACTAGATGGTTGGTGGACAGGGTGTGACTAGGAACTGGGATACTTGGGCTCTATCCTTGCTCTGAGTGGTGTGAGTGGGGCTGGAAGCAGTGCATCCTGGGGTGCTCTAGGATTGCAAATTGCTCATTATATCTCTGTGGGACAGACTGAAGTCACCCTAACACAAGGTAGGTAGCATGGCCAGAGTTCACCCTTACCTAAAGTGGCATAACTTTGAGATACTCAGAGGGCACTTAGCATGAGTTAATAAGGTTCAATGAGTGGATGCTGGTATTTTTAGCACCCTTAGTATAGTCTGTATAATGAGTAACTTCACCCTTAGGCTTCCCTACCAAACTAACTTAGTCTTACAACCATGGTAGCACCTTTAGTAGTGTTCATAATGAATTCATTCTCTTTTCAAGAAATTCTCATCAGCTTGCTTCCTCAAATCTGTGTGTATCGTAGATCTCATGAATTTTTAGTAATTATGTCATGGTTTCTTTACTTTTTTCTGACCTTTGAACTGCCCATAAAAAGTCAGTGTTGTGAAAGGCAGTTGGGAGAGAAAAGTAGTTGAATAGTTAGAGCAAATGGCTCGGGATCTAGGGATGCTAATTCTAACCCCCAGTCTGCCGATGCTCTTTCTTTTCAAACTTAGACAAGTCTATTCATAGAATAATAGAACATTAGGGTTGGGAGGGATCTCAGGAGGTCATCTACTCCAACCGCCTGCTCAAAGCAGGACCATCCCCAAATAGAACATCCCAGCCAAGGCTTTGTCTAGCTGGGTCTTAAAAAGTTCCAAGGATGGAGAGTCCTCAACCTCTTTGGGAACCTGTTCTAGTGTTTTACTACCCTCCTAGTAAGAATTTGTTTTCCTAATATCTAACTTATACTTCCCTTGCTGCAAATTGAAACCATTGCTCCTTGTTCTGTCATCTGCCTCTACTGAGAACAGTCTAGCTCCATCCACTTGGAACCACCCTCCGGGTAGCTGAAGGCTGCTATTAAATCCCCTCTCAGTCTTCGCTTCTCCATACCAAATAAGCCCAGTTCCCTCAGCCTCTTCTCAGAAGTCATGTTCCCCAGACCCCTAGCCATTTTGTTTGCCCTCTGCTGGACTCTCTTCAATTTGTCCACATCCTTTTTGTAGTGCCAAGTAGAGGGGAATAACCACTTCCCTTGATCTGCTGGCAATGCTCCAACTGATGCAGCCCAGTATACCATTAGCTTTCTTTGCAGCAAGGGCACACTGTTAACTCATATTCAGCGTATGGTCTATTGTAACCCTCAGGTCTTTTTCTGTAGTTACTGCTTAGCCAGCCAGTCCCTAACCTACACTGGTGCATGGGGTTGTTTAGTCCTAAGTGCAGGACTTTGCACTTGAAACCTCATGAGATTTTTTTTTTTGGGTCCAATCCTTCAATTTGTCTGGGTCTCTCTGAATCCTAGCCCTATCCTTCAGTATACTTACTATTCCATCCAGCTTGGTGTCACCTGCCAGCTTGCTGAGGGTGCACTCTGTCCCATCTTCCAGGTCGTTGATAAAAATATTAAATAAAACAGGCCTCAGGACTGACCCCTGGGGCACTCCACTTGATACCAGTTGCCAGCTAGACATAGAGCCATTTGAGTCCAATGATCCAGACAATTTTCTGTTCACCTTACTGTCCATTCCTCCAACCCATACTTCCTTAGTTTGCTTGTGAGAATGTTGTGGGAGACCGTATGAAAAAGCTTACTAACTTGGTGAATCCATGCTGACTATTCCTGATCACTTTCTTCTCCTCCAAGTGCTTAGAAAAGGATTCCTTGAAGATCTGCTCCATGATTTTTCCAGGGACTTTGGTTATGCTAACCAATCCGGAGTTCCCTGGATCCTCCTTCTTCTCTTTCTTAAAGATGGACACTATATTTTCCCTTTCCCAATCATCTCAGACATATTTCAATTGCCATGAGTTTCCAAAGATAATGGCCAGTGGCTATGCAATCACACCGGCCAGCTCCCTCAGCAGCCTCGGGTGCATCGCATCTAGCCCATGAACTTGTACATATTCAACTTTTCTAAATAGTTCATGACCTGTTCTTTTGCCACTGTTGGCTGGTCTTCTGCTGTACTTACTAGTCTCCTTGAGCATTGGGATGGTTTGTTCCTGTGCCCTCACTAAGGTTTCTTTAAGATATAACTAGTTCTCCTGGTTCTTCTCCTCCTCAGACTGGCCTGCCAGGAGATCCTGCCCATCAATTCCCTGCTTTTCTGAAGTCAAGGGTCCTTACTCTGCTGCTCTTCTTCCTTCCTTTCCTCAGGATCCTGCACCTTTCGATGCTGCAATTTTGCCATCTAGAGTAAGTATGATAGTAACTCACTGCCTCACAGGTTCTTGCAGGGTTTAATGCATGAGTGTTTGCAAACTGTTTGGCAGTACAGGCAGGGGCGTCCCCAGGTGCCACATAGGTGGGGGGGAAAGGAAGGGAGGTAAAAAAAGCTACCGCTGCAGTGGTGTGTGACTTTACTGCCACAACTGGCATGGCAGCAGCCTGCGCTGCCTCATGTATCACGTTTGCCCCAGGAATGGAGCTGCTTTGGTATACCTCTTGGAGGTCTGGAGATCCACAGGTTGAAATATAATTTTGCCTACAAGGGAAGATGTGTGGTCCAATAATTGGGACACTTGCTTTGTATTTTGGAGAGCTGTGCATGGTCACCCTCTTCCTCAGCTCCTCGCATACAAAATGGGGACAGTTATATTTCCCTATTTTACATAGGATTGTGAGGAAAAGATAGTGAGGTACTGAGTTTCTATGCTAACAGGGCCATATAAGCGAGTACCTTTGAGAAACAAACATTTAGGACTCCATGGTAATTACTCACTTAGAACACCTTTGAAAGCATGTATAGATCTTGTATCCTTCCATTGCATATTTGCACATTTTATGATAATTAACTAACTAATAAATGCCAGGAAAGGCAGGCAGGCAGAAGGGTGAGTTAAGGTCCAAAGCCATCAACTTCTTTAGCTGGCTGTTCACTGGTAAGGAGTGGCCTCTCTGCTGGTCGTTATTACTTGACTAATGAGCTATAAAAAAGGAACATTCATAGCAGCATCTCCACTAGAGCTAGGTAAAATTCAATTTATGCTGCAATAGGAACTCAAAGTATGACATTATACAATGTATAATACGAACCATTTGCAAAAGTGGGTCGGAAATCTCATAGAAACAGACTTTGTCATGGGATTTCTGACATCTTTGCAGACAGCCATCAACCAGAAATACCTTGAGAACAACATTCCCCAGAGTATTTTTATTCTTTCTGATGAACTGGAAACCAGAAGTGCAGAAAAAAGCATCTGAATATTGCACTTGTCTTTAAATTCCATCGTCAATCATTGTTGTCAGTCCTATTGTCTTCAGATAATTGACGGGGGACTCATTCCTTGCTATTCTTGGATAATAATAGCGTTCATGATGCATAAGCCAGAATAGAATCCAGCTCCCTCTCCCAGAGATGTGCTGACACTGCAGGGCTAAAAAGCACTAAAAGATGCTCTTTGCTAGTACGCTAATGCAGCTGACGCATGATTCAGAATGTATGCATCTGATGAGCTGCAGGGGTTGTTTTAACTAGGACCAAGCTTTCTCATGATTGCAGAAGTAGGTGCAGTGGCTTTAGCTTTATCAGTGAAACTCTAATCCTACTGCATTCAATGGTGAAACCAAAGGTGTGAATATATAGGTATTGAAGGTCCACATAATGAAATTAGCAGAAAACTGTCTTTTGGGGGTAGGTACAGAAATTACACCTAAACTGGTGTAAAATATGCTGTGGGGTTTTCTCCAAGCTGGTCAGACCCCAGCTCTTGGGGGCTGGGACCAGGGTGGGGGGCTCCATTCCCCCCTGGGGTCAGAGCCAATGGACTCATGGGGATGGTGCTATGCAGGCTGGCCTGGCTGGGAAGGGGAAACCCCCATGGCACAGAGCTCCCCTCAGTTGGACAGACCCTAGATTTGGGGGCTGGGACTGGGTGGGGGATCCATTCTCTCTCTCCATGAGTCAGAGGCAGTGATTCATAGGGAGTGTGGCTGTGAAGGGGGTGGGAGGAGCCCCACACCATGGGGCAGACCCCAGCTTGGGGGGATGAGGGCAGACCAAGGGTGGGGGGCAGAGCTGTGCAGACCAGTCTGACTGGGCAGGACGGAAGCCCCACAGTGTGGGCCCCCCCAGCTTGGCAGACCCCTGGTTGGGTAGTCAGAGACAGGTCCAGGACTGGGGGGAAGACCTCTGTTCCCCACTCCCCTCTACCTCCATGGGGGTAGAGAGAGATTGTTTACTGGGTCCCAGTCTCTCTGTGGCAGGCAGTTGCAGGGTGTGCGAGGCAGCCAATTAGGGATGGCTCCCACTCAGCTGGCTCAACAGCCCTTTGCAGCGTCAGGTGGATAGGGAGGTGTGCAGGCATGTCCCCCTTGTCCCCCGCCCTCTGGCCTTAGCCAGTGCAGGCATCTGCTTGCATTTCCGAACTGAAGAGCAAAAGTGGGTTCCATTTGCTAATGGTCCAATTTATGCAGCCTGGAGAAACCAGTGTAGATTGAATCAACTCCACTTTGGGCTTTGTGAATGTCTGTACTTAGCCTAAGTGTGTATACACTGATTGTTATGTAGTCTGGGACACTAAGGAATGAAGATGCCTTACAGAAATGTGCCCTACATATGTAGAAGATCCCATGACACTTTGTGTAGTGCTTTGCCCTGGTATCTATGACCCATCATGGACATTCCCACTCCCCACTTCTGTGCTGATCTTATATTTTTTTATCTGGTTTGTCAGCCTCTAATTTCCACTTTTCACTACAGGATTTTTTTCTTTACAATATTTCATGCTGCAGTATTTCAGAATAGAAAGCAGTTTATTTCCCTCCATATGTCCTCCAAACATAGTTTTCTTTGGCAATTCCTATCAGGATAAATTCAATGGCTGTTTAGCTCAGAAGAATCCCTAAGGAGGAAGCCAAGAATCAAATACTACAGTTATTCACATTTTGAAGAGAGGAATCAAGGTCCTTGGGAATCATTTCAAACAAAGCAACAGCAGTATAGCCCTGCTGGGTGAAAGCAGGAAGTGCAATGGTGGGAGCCTCCTGAGCATTAACAGGAAGAAAAAAATGGATGGGCAATGAGAGGAAGAGAAGGAGGCATTAACAAAGAAAAATGTCTCATTTCCTGCCTCATACTAATTGGAAAAATGTGTTAGTGATTGTGGCAAAGGTAATTTCTCAAGGCGGTAATAGCTACAACACATCCTATAAGAAGATCGGCTACCACTTGCACCCACATACAGAATTACTTGCACTTAAGTGCAAATGATGGGGGCTTAGTTTTTTAAAAATATGAATATGTAAGGCTTGTATTCGCTCAAGAGCAATGCTTTATTTCTAGCACTTCTTGGCACATACATGCATATACACACATCTGTTTGCTGGCTAGAAAGTGTGGAATGTAGCACAGAAACACAATCTCGCACCCCCCATTTGTAAATTGAGCTTTCATTCACTGCTCTATATTACCCCTGAGCATTTTGCAGAACAAGGGACAACGAGTTTAGCTGAACAAGGAAATGTAATGCACTGTGCTGGTCTTCTAATGCAAATGGACCTCCTTTTTAAAAAACAAACAAAAAAACCAAACCCTGAGGCAATGTTAGTGTAAAAAATTAGACAGGAATGGAAGTGGACACATCATTATGTTTTCCTGGACCAGAGGTCTGCTTGGTAGAGGTTGGCACAGGAGATCCATGGAGTCCAAGGCCAAGCCTGGCTCTGATGTCACAGCTGCTAATGGGCTTTTCTAAGTTCAGTCCTTTGTATAAGATTCTTACTAGACCCTATACCAAAGGAAGCCTGCTCTTCTTTACCATCTCTCTGACATAGCTCCTCTGCCAGGATTGGGGAGGAGGGGGGGAAGAGGAGGCAGGGAGAAACACAGGAAGAGACAGCTGCTAGATAATTATGCCCAGCTGGGAGTTTCCTACCAAAAGGTGAATTGTCTGTAGCTGGGCATTTTCAGACAGATTACTGTCCCTTTGTCCTTCCTGAGTACAGTAAAGGGGTAAAAAAATGGGAGGTTCTGGCCAAGAGAGAGAGAGAAAGTGAAAGAGAGAAAGAATACATGTTTTCTGTTATACTAGTCTTTTATAGTAAGAAAAAATACACTGTCTCAGAAAGAATTTCCAGCCTCTTGTATTAAACTTTTCCTTATTTATTTTTTAGAACAAAGCCTCGATACAGCATATTTGATTCCAGAGAACTTCAATATATTTTTGTACAGATGAGTCATAAAGCATGACCTGCAGCCCAGATGCAACCCATAGGGTTTCCTTTGGAATAAGAATGACAGAATCTAGCTCATGGTACTTGAATTTCAGCAATCAGTCTTAAAATGCATAGACTGTCCAGAACAACTGATTCAAATTCTACCATCATTTACTTATGATCCACTGGAGGTAGATAAATGCCTTTCCATGTGGTTCACTCTCTTGCTTTCTCTATTTGAAAGTTTTCACCCTTTAGATGAAAACTTTCAAATAGAAAAACCTTTTTGGTGGAGAGAAAAGTGAGTTGGGAGTTATGTCAGAGACCTAAGTATGCTCACGCAGAGAAGGGTGAATCTGACATTACAGGGCAGGTGAAAGTCTGTTCATCTGCCTGGGTGGATGTTTTGTTGAAAAATGACAAATCATTCATTTGAATCTTCTGAAGGAGGCTTCACTCTTATTAAACACAGAAAAGAGATATCTAAAAGAGATCAAACAGCTGCTGCCCGCTACCCACTTCAAGAATATGTTCAGAAGCCAGCATCCTTTAGGAGCTCTTAGTACCATCTTTTTCCAAAAAAAATTAATTAAATGTGTGCAAGATATTGTCATTTGCAATAATATATCATTTTATTTCTACCATTAATTCCTAGCCACTATGAACACAGAGACTTCAGCGTAGTGTTAAATGCACACTGTTAATTAGTTTACATTCTAAGTTAATTAATACCTTAATTGCTGGAATGTGGCACTGTACAAGATACATATGGAGGAAGGGCCAAAGGGGAAAGTCAGAATAAATCTACAGACTAGTGGTTAGGACCATCACCTGGGACACCTGGTTTCCAGACCAATGTTAGAAGTGCAACAGTATAGGCTCTGTGGGTGAGATATATAGGATAATGCTTAGTTTGTGAATCTTCTGGCGCTTAGGCACTCAATTGCTCCATGGTGTCAGGATGTGGGTGGCTGTGCACATGTCCAGAAGTGGAAATAGAGGTGTCATCTTTGAGGTTCTAGCCCATGGAGCGTTAGAAGGTATAAAACTGGAGCAGGCTGTATCTTTGGATATTGAAGAATATTACAACCAAGAGGAAAATATTTTTATGGAACTAATTTATTTGAGCTGTGATGTCCCTGCCTGCTTTCTGTGCACCAAAACTATCCATTCTGGAGAACAATGCCAATCAAGAAGCAGCTGCCCTTCAGACTCCTATAACCTGTCATAGGGCGAGTTGCACACACATCCTGTACTTTCATGTCATCTAATCTAGTTGCAGTTTTCCTTTATCTAAAATCACAGTCCTGTTAGATGGAAAATGATTTTTTTGTGTATAAAAATAACAACAGACATCATAATAGAGAGAGGGAAAGGAGACTTGGGTTTTTTAAAACAAGTTACATACAATCAGGCCCCTGAGAGCACTCTATAGCCATGATATAACACATGTGCATGGCTGCAAAACACTTTTCTAATGGCCGATTGCACGAAATTTAAACCTGGTCAAATCAGGCTCTGTAAAGCAGAGCACCTTAGGGAACTTGTATTCCCTCCAGGGCTAATTTTTCCCACTTTGCAGGGGTGGGTTGGTGCTCCCACTGGCAAGCACCAGTCCAGCTCTCCTCTGGGGTTGTCAGTGGGGGAGGAAGGGGAAGAGGTAGGGAGCAATATGGAGCTGCCAGTCACTTGACTTAGCTGGAGGTGGGGTGGGCATGGAACGGAGCCCTCTTACCTCATCCCCCTCCCCCCCCCCAGCTACCCCGACAAGGGTATTGGGGGGAGCTGGGTCAGGCATGTGAGGTGAGGGCTCCATTTCACCCCCCGCAGCTCCGTTCCACCCAGCCCCTGCCCCTCCTGCTCTGGCCAGGCAAAGCAACTGATGGCTCCATGCTGCTCCCCTCCTCCCCCTGCCTCCCCCACTGCCAGCCCCAGGGCTAGGGGGAGCGGAGCTGGGGAGAGGAGTGATTTGGCAGCCTCCTCAGAGGCTGCTGGAGTGCCCCCGCCTTCTAGCCAGGGCCAGAGACAGGCTTGAGTCCCCGACTCAGCAGATGAACATCTGTTGGGTTGGGGGGGGCTTCTAACTCAGGGGCCTTTATGTAAAACACCGTGAACCAGAGCGAA
>NW_017729025.1:48691735-48695207 GCF_001723915.1 Gavialis gangeticus | reverse complement strand
CCAGGGCTAGGGGGAGCGGAGCTGGGGAGAGGAGTGATTTGGCAGCCTCCTCAGAGGCTGCTGGAGTGCCCCCGCCTTCTAGCCAGGGCCAGAGACAGGCTTGAGTCCCCGACTCAGCAGATGAACATCTGTTGGGTTGGGGGGGGCTTCTAACTCAGGGGCCTTTATGTAAAACACCATGAACCAGAGCGAAGCCCTAAATGTCTGTAGGCATCTTGGATCAATGCTTTACTTTTGAGTGTCTGTTGAGGGGGGGAAATTTCAAGCTACCTGACCATGCAGAGATCACAAGGCAAATTCTGCCAGCGTCCTGATTCCTTGTTCAGAGTCCATATTGGAAGCTTCTGCTACAGTACGGCCTCCTGAAGTTGCCAGGTGAACTGACATCTGTTTCATGTTCTCTCCTAAAGTGTCATATTATATTGCTACAGGTGCTCAGATCCACCACAGAGGTGGCTGCATTTCAGTAGCAGATCAAGATCACTTTATTCATTTTTAACAAACAAACACGGTGATATGAATAATCTCTAGTACCACTAAAGGCTTGTCTCCAGAGTAAGAAATGAACAGAGCTTATTTTTTATTTTTGGTTTCTCTGTTGCATTTATTCCATAATTGACTCACGTCCTGGTGCACAATATATTTCTCATTTGGAATGTAATGCATATCACTTGGTTCATAGCTGCCCATTTTTTGTTTCCAAAGCCATTTGAAATCCAGCTCATCCAGGAGCTGCTGCCGTCTTGCATAAAACTGAATGCAAATGCAGCTGGAGACACATCAATGAATAGCTTAGCTAGCTGTGAAGAACAGCAGAGGCACTGAGACACTCTTGACGTTTCAGAGGGCAAAGAGCTAAAAGAAAAGTCAGTCAAATTCTCAGATTCATTATGACCCACAAACTGCCTGCCAGAAATGAAATGCCCAGTGGAACTCAGCAGAGAGTGAGTGCGCGTGCAGGGAACTCAGCAATGTGTCAGAAGGCAAGTGTGGGGGAGAGAAGAAAAGGAGGATTCAAAATTCCAGTCAGAGCTTCTCTTCATCTCTGGGTTTAACAAAGGTGGGAAGAACAGTTCATTTATTTAATCTTGTATCCAGAGTTCCAGATTAGGCTCCCCTTACCCTAAGTAGTACCTTCATTTTCATAATTCAGGGTTATTTCAAAAGCCACAACGGGGCTGTGAAATGAAAAGGGCCCATGCTGTGCCAAAGTTTAGCCACTAAATCTATCCCTTCTTTTCACTACCACCAACTTGTCACAAACATCTTGTAATAAGAGAAGGGGAAAAATCCTGGACAACATGCAGCTTGTAGAGTTTGTTTTTTTTAAAATGTGTTTTTATTGTTATTAAGGTGCATACATGCTCCTCTCGCTCTATTCAGAGCCCTCTAGAGCAAACTGAGATCTTATCCTTTAGTATCTGTTATGGGCAGTTATGGGCTTTGTAACTGAAATACTTTCACTGGCCCATGAATAATTATTTCGATCTTGAGTGCATGCCAGCATGACGCATCTTCATTTCATTAAAGGGACAGGCTAGAATTGGCAATGGCAGAATTCATTTATCACATTTTAATAGAGAGGCAGCTTGGGAAGGGAGGGACTAATGAGATATTTCTAAAGAAATTAGCCAGCTTCTATTACAGGGTTGTCTCCTGTGAGGAGGCTACAGTGGTGATGGATAGCTGGGGGCATGGCCCCCTGAAGCTTCATCCTCGCCTTTCTCCCTCCCCACCTTCCCCTCCCAGCCATGGGCTGCCTTATGAGAGATGATCTTTTTTTGATTATTTCTCTGCTGTTGAAAGATGAAGATCATTAGGAAGTGATGCTGAAATCTGTCCCAGAGATATTGTGAAGCAATGCCTTTAGCATTCAAGGGGATAGGCAAACCTTGGGGTGTTGCACATATCTAAGCAAGAAAAAAAAATTGCAGTTAGGTTGTTAACATATTTCCCACCCCTCATGGCTCTTATGCACCATTCAGCTCCTGCTGTTTCTCATCTAGTTTTGAGGTGAGCTGACTACTGACAGCCCCATTTTTGGACAATTCAACTGATTCTCTGAGCAGCATTGAACATAATTCTTTAGTTGTCAAAGTGAATGGATTTTTGAGTTTATAGACAGAGTAAACAACAAGTGACAAAGTGGCCTAATCATCTTTAAAGTCATTAGCTCTAACTCTGTATCAATCATTCCATATTGCTGGCTAATAATCCCTAATTATGAGCAACTCCTGGTGTTAGGACTACTAACTGCTTTCTGTTGAAATGCAGATGTTCACTGACCTTCCACTAGGCAGTGAATGAGAGAGAACTCTCTCTTCTCAAAGTCAGTGAAAGGGTGGGGGGAAAGGATTGTCATTTTAAAGAGAGTAAAATGTAGAGGACATTTTCCCCAAGCTATGAAAATGTGTGTTTTTAAAATAATTACAAAGTTTTTGGTAATCTTTGGCCATCCCACACAGTTGAGGATGATTATCTTCCATTAATACCTTACCTGTGGGTCTGAAGATGGCTGACAAGGCTGATCCAGAACTGACAGGTTCTGCTGCAACTCAGGCATGTGTTTCCATGTGGGGTAGGTGGCTCTAGATTTTTGGTTCAGTCCATGACACACTGTTTCTGCCGCTTCCACTTTTCCATCTCCTGTTGTTGTCGTGAGATTTCAAAGTACTGAGATCCTTGCAGCAGACTCTTCTGCCATTTGGGGTGGTCCTGAGCAGTATTCTCCCATGAAAAGTGATGCTGATGCATTTTTCAAGCTGACCTTAAGGTTGTCCTTGAAGTGTTTTTTCTGCCCTGCTCTTAAGCATAGACCTTGACTGAGCTGGGAAAATAAAACTTGCTTTGGGAGTCTGGAATTGGATATCCGAATGACATGGCCAGCCTAGTGAAATTAATGTTGGATTATCATCATCTCAATGCTTGTTGTGTTTGCTTGTGAGAGGATGCTAACATTGGTACATCTGTCTTCCCACTGGATTCAAAGGATCTTCTACAGGCAGTATTGCTAGTGCTTCTCTAGCAACTTGAAGTGTCTCCTGTACTTTGTCCATATCTTAGCTCCCTACAGTAGGGTAGGGATTACAGTGACTTGATAAACTATGAGCTTGGTTTTGAATCTGACGTCATGATCTCTGAACACCTGTTTCCTTAGGTGTCGGAAGGCTGCATTTGTACATTTGAGGCAATGTTAGATTTCTTTGTCGATGTTAGCCTTCTGCAAGAGATGGCTTCTGAGTTAAAGGAAATACTCAGTGTTTCATAGATTTCATAGATTTCATAGACATTCAGGCTGGAAGGGACCTTGGAGGATCACTCAGTCCAGCTTCCTGCCCCATGGGCAGGAAGTCAGCAGGGATCATAGGATCCCAGCAAGATAAGCATCCAAATGTGTCTTGAAGGCATTCAAAGTGGGTGCTTGAACCGCCTCTGGTGGCAGTCTATTCCAAAGCTTGGGGGCTTGGACAGT
>NW_017729025.1:48691377-48691709 GCF_001723915.1 Gavialis gangeticus | reverse complement strand
CAGTGTTTCATAGATTTCATAGATTTCATAGACATTCAGGCTGGAAGGGACCTTGGAGGATCACTCAGTCCAGCTTCCTGCCCCATGGGCAGGAAGTCAGCAGGGATCATAGGATCCCAGCAAGATAAGCATCCAAATGTGTCTTGAAGGCATTCAAAGTGGGTGCTTGAACCGCCTCTGGTGGCAGTCTATTCCAAAGCTTGGGGGCTTGGACAGTAAAAAAATTCTTCCTTATGTCCTGCCTGAATTGCTCGCAGTGGAGTTTGTGACCATTCGATCTCATCATCCCTTAGGACGCTCTGGTGAACAGACATTCCCCCAGATCCTGATGA
>NW_017729025.1:48688593-48689828 GCF_001723915.1 Gavialis gangeticus | reverse complement strand
GAAGGTGATCAGCTTATGGTCACTGTCACCCAGCTTCCCTTTAATCATTAGGTCGCTGATTAGGTCATTGCCAGTTGCCAGTATGAGGTCGAGCAGCGCTTTACCTGTCGTTGGCCCATAGACTTCCTGCATCAGATAGAGGTCATCCACGCACAAGAGAAAGATTTGTGACCGCTCGGATTTGGCTGAGCTCTCCTCCCATGAGATGTCTGGGTAGTTAAAGTCTCCCATGACAATCATGCACTGGGAGCATGCAGCCTCAGCTAATTCCCTGGCAAACTCCTGGTCAAGGTCTTGACCCTGGGTAGGACATCTGTAGTAGACTCCCACCATAGTATCACTTGTGCTGTGCTCCCCATGGATTTTAACCCAGATGGGCTTAAGTCATCCACTGTGGGTGCCAATGTTGGCTTGCAAGAATGCGTAGCTTTCCTTGACATAAAGAGCTAAACCTCCACCCTTTTTGTCCACTCAATCCCTCCTGTACAGGGTATGGCCATCTATACCTGTGGCCCAGTCATGGATGGAGTCCCACCAGGTCTCTGTTATCCCTATGACATCATAGTTATTTGCATTTAGCAGGAGGACAAGTTCCTCCTGTTTATTCCCCAAGCTCCTGGCATTTGTGTATAGGTATGCAAGTGTCCCCTTGGGGGCCCTTGCCTTGCCTACATATTGTTCCAGGGCTGGGGCAGGGGTAGGGTCCCTTAAATACCTTGGCCTGCTCGCTTTGCAAGGGTTGCTCTGTGGGCCAGCAGTGGCAGTAGTCCCCCCATCCCTCGGTGTTCTCCTAAGTCTTATGATAAACCTGAATTCCTGGACCTGGGGACTGCTTAGTAAGAGCTTGTGGATGGAGGACCCTAGTCTTCTGAAAGTTAAGCATTGTACCCATTTTCTTGTATGCCTCAGTAAAGATGTCAGTGATTGCCTGAAGGTCTGCTTCTGAATGAACATACACTATAGCATCATCAGTGTACTGGAGCTTGGTGATTGAGGTCAGGGTAGTATTGGTTTTGGCTTGGAGTCAAATGAAATTAAACAGCTCACCATCCATTTGGCAGTTTAGCTCCACTCTGACTAGAAGTCTGTTGGTGGTCAGATGTAGCACTGTATCAAGGTTGTAAGCAATGGTGCAGCTTTGCTTAACTCCAGTCTTATATTTTAAATAAATGTAACGCCCCCCACACACACTGGGTTGTATAGTGTGTGTGTGTGTGTGTGTGTGTGTGTGTGTA
>NW_017729025.1:48682826-48688308 GCF_001723915.1 Gavialis gangeticus | reverse complement strand
GTGTGTGTGTGTGTGTGTGTGTGTGTGTGTGTGTGTGTGTGTGTTGATATAGGCAAGATGAACTCATGGCAAGCAGGGCCTGCATCTGTGGAAAATATGTAAAACCCTATAACCTCATTGCCAGGGGAGGCAGAGGATTCTTTAGGCCAATTGGTTTGGAGAGAGACTGCAGTGTGGTGCTCCCTGACTGGACAAGGCCAGTGATGTCATGTAAAGGAATATAAGGGGAACTAGGCTGGTTTTGGGGAGAAGAAGCTGCTAAAAGCTGCTGAAGAATGATGTCTCTTCCAAGGGAGGAGTTGCAGATAGTGAAAAGGGAAGCTCAGGTAGAGGGGAGAGAGAGGAAGAATTGTCCTAGGGTCTGGGAACTCCTCTTCTCCTTTTCCTCCCCCCTTTTCCCCCTGTCTTTTGAGGTTTTAAGGGATTAACACTGGAGAAAGAGTACTTGTTCCTTGGATTTGCTGGTCAGGATTTAGGCCTGGCAGCTTTAACAGTGCTGGAACCTGGGAGTTCCTAATCCTGCCAGTTTTGGCTGGAGTTGAAACTTGCAACTTTCTCAACTGTCTCTTTCCCAGCAGAGCTATGACCCAAATCATCTGCAGCCGAGGCCTAGAGGGTAGGCTTGGTCTTTCCCCCTTGTTTCTTATGTTAGTCCTTTGTTTTAGTCAGCTGGATGGTTGGGCCAACTGTAGCTATTAATCAACCTGGTTCCTCTGGAGTTTTTCCTGCATTTTTCATTGCAGGAGGCCATATAATCAAGTCCAGAAGTGCGGGACGCATGCATGCTGTCTGGAGTCACAGTCTCCCCCTCCACAGCCTTTTGGTGGGAGGAAAGATTGCCACGCCACTATTGCTCTGAGAGCACTAAGGGACTTCTAGCACCGCTGAAGGATCCACGCTTTCAAGCAGCTTCCTCTGGTGCAGCACTACCTGCAGATTATGTCATGTAGTTAGTGTTTCACACTGCATTTGGTGTTTTTTTCTGTTTTTTGTATTAAGTCTGTTTTGGTTAGACTGCTTGTGAGGAGTGGGTTTTATTTATGCGGGACACCCTAGCAATTAACCTAGTGTTCCCAGATTTCTGGGTGGGGACTCAAGCCAAAGTAAATAAAGTTAGTACCCCAAAAACAGAACCCGGCTCTTGTGCTGCTGGCTGGTGGTGCCTGGCAGAGGGGTTACATAAATATAGCTAAATTTTTTGGTAAAAGATACCAAAGCGTGAAGAGTCTTTCTATAGAGTGTTTTTGGCATTCTGTCTCAGTATACTTCAGATCTGATATGAAAGAAACACTTCAACAATACATCTCAGTGTAACTAGATTGTCTATTTCTCAGGAAACAGCGATTTCAATTATTTTTTCCATTCCCAAAAGGAATGGCAACATCAACAACATGAATGTCCAACAAAATAATAAAAAAAAAATAATGAAAATCAAAAAATCTCCCAAAACCCTCCTATTCCAGGTTGATTGAATGGTTTTATTTTGATAAAATTTTGTTATTTGAAAAAGTCTAAATAAAATTAAATTAAAAAACCATTTGAAATGAAAATAACTCTTTTGCTCTAAAAATTGCAAAAGAAGTGGAATGTTTTGGCATTATCCATTTTGTTCCAGTCTGTTTCACAGTGAAATTTCATTGAAATTGACATTTTTCATAACATTTAAATTTCAACAGAACCATTTTTCTGCAATGTCATAGATTTCATAGACATTAGGGCTAGAAGGGACGTCGGAGGATCATCAAGTCCAGCCCCCCGCCCAAAGGGCAAGAAGTCAGCTGGGGTCATAGGATCCCAAAATAAATATTTTGAAAAAAAAAAATGACCAGCTCTGCTTAGAAGTTGGGAAGATAACTGAGTCTTCAAGGCCCTTGTAGTTACTGATCCTATTCAACTTCCTAGCAAAGAGCTTGTGACACCTATTTCCATAGAACTGTGATGAGATCCAGTGCTTCAGTGCATTAAGGCTACCAAGTAAAGAATTTTTTTTTGCAAATACCTCGTTGGTCTAATAAAAGATATCACCTCTACCACGAGTTCTAATTCCTTTTGTTTCTAGATCAATATGGCTACAACCTGTATCCCTAAAACATGGAAGATATCAAATTTAGCTGTTTTTGAAATGAAAACTTTATAATTTTACAAGAAGGAAGCCAAATTCATTGCCTTGGAACCTGAAAGCTGACACCCTGACTCCTGCCTTTTATTCGAGCTAAATCTGTATCTTTGCTTAAAGCTGCCTCAACGCAAGAGAAATTCCTTGTCTGGGAAATCATTCCATCACCCCACCCTCCTATGAAATATGAAACATCATAACCAGGAAGAAACTTAATTCAACATCCTGCTTGACACCAGACAACTTCAAGGTAAATAGACTGCTCTAACTTTTATCTAAGCCTAATTTGCACAAAATGAACTATTCCAACCAGGAGATCTTATAACACCTTCAGCTCTCCTGTGAAATATGAATCTTGGCATTCTCTTCCGCCTGAGTGTGCCCAAAAGCTTGTAAATAAAGACTTTTTGCAAATACCTAGTTGGTCTAATAAAAGATATCACACCTCTACCATGAGTTGTGATTCCTGAAGACTACCAACAAACTTGGTGAGGTAGCAGCTTGTGGTCATTGCAGGGCACATTCACCACTACTGTAAGTGCAGTTCCAGTCATGGGCGACTAGTGCCACCTTAGTCGGGGTGGGGGCGGTGCGTGCCCCCTGCACCGGCCAGTCAGGAACTGTGGGGGAGGGAGGGCCTACAGTTGATTGTGCTGACTGGGAAGTGGCCGCGGCGCTCCTGGAAGTGGCCGCGGTGCTACATCCGGTGCTCCCACTCCCAGGCCGGTGCTTGCAGGGGGGGCACTGGCATTCCCGCCGGCCCCCCCACCCATCACCTAGGCAAGGTGCGTGGCCTGTCAGGGGGTGCATCAGCACTTTCATGGGGTGCACATGCATCCCTATGCACCCCCTACGCATCACCACTGGTTCCAGGGAAGTCAATGGAACTGCATTCTATCGGGATGGCAGGAGGCTTGATTATAGATATCTGGCTTATCTCTAAAACTAGGAGAGAGAGGCTTTGTATTTCACCTACTGTTATTTGTTCTGAGCCATTCACAAGCTTCCACTGGTAATAACACAATTTCAGCTTTCTTTTTTATATTATTTTCTTTCTTGCCAAAAACAAAACAAGAAAAATAAGAAACAAAAGAAAGACAGGACATAAAATTGTTTCTTTCTCACCACATCCATTCAAAACCTCTGGTCTCAAGACACTTCCATGCCTTGTTTCTTCACATAAAGAGCCTACAACTCTCTTTACATTCCTTTGTTCCATGGTCATCACCAAAGTTTAGACTGAGAATGAGGTGGAGCAATGTAATATGGTAAAGAAAACATATTCCTCCTCTGCCTGTCTGTTCTAATAGTCTGAATTTAGAAATGACAATTAGAAATGCCTGAGTGATTATTTCTTATTTTTTGCACGCACACCAGCCTCTGGCTTCTTTACTATTCATTCCATCCAGGAAGAGCACACACCAACTGCAGATGCTTCCTCAGCTTGATGAAGGGTATTTGTATCTGAAAGCTTGCAAAGAAGAATTTTTCCAACCATTTGATTTGGTCTAATAAAAGATATTTCCAACTCTTTAAATGAGGTGGTATTTTGCTAAATAGGAATGCATAGAGAGTGGCCATGCTAGAGATTCATACCTTTTACCCGGTCAGAATCTGAAATAGGACAACACAACATGCCTGTGTTGCTTGCCTGGTTTAGTTGAAGTATTCTGTAAACACTAAAACAAAAATACTCTATAGTACTTATGAAATATAGTAGCTATTCTTTTATTCTTAGCATTAGCATGTTGAGTTACTCAAACATTGCTCTAGAGTCTGGAGAATGCTGAATGTGGCATAGGTCCAGAAATGAGAGAATACCACTTAGTGATGCAGGAGCTAGAAATCCAAAGCTCAGTTCTTCTCTCATACCAGTTTTATTTCATGTTAGTATCATTGACTTTAATGACATTTATCCTGATTTTCAAACTCCATCCTCTAGTGGCTTAACTACAAACAGAGGATTTGGGGGACTGAAACCTATTGAATTGTATTTTCTCACACATCGCATGCACTTTTCCCCAAAAATCAGCCCCCCCAAAATGATGGTGCATATGTTAAGTGTAGAAAATGATTATAAGTGTAAAATAGAAGCAGGGGGAAGGAGATGGGGGTGGGGGGAAGAGGTGGGGAGGGACAGGGAGAATGGATCTAGAAGCAAGCAGATACTGTGATGCCTAGCTACCAAGATGGCTGCTGCTTCTCTGTGATTCAGAGTTCATTGTCAGCTTTCTCACAGCCTGAACCCGTTAATCAAACTCAGAACAAGTCAGCTTCTACATGCACTTGCAGTATCTTGATAAAGCTTGTGATTTGAGAACAACACTTTATTATTTACAATAACTTATATAAAGAATTATTTACAGCTAAGAAGAAATAGTCTTGCCACTGCCTTAAAAAAAGTCTGGAGTCTAGTCTTGCTGTTGTTCTGCCATACCAGGAAGCTCCTGCTGACTCATTCAGCATGTCTCCAGAGATGCCATTCTTCCTGGACTTACTCTATGCTACACTGGGAACATCTACATGTGCAAATGCTGTGGGGTAAATTACTCTAGAGTAAACCCACCCTGAACAGGTGTCTACACATGTGGAGATTCAAGAGCAGATTTGCTGCTCCTGGCAGCAGTCTGCTCCTGCCCTCTCTAGCCCTGCATCAGCCCCCTGCAGCATCTAGGGGGAGCTCTAGGCTCCACCTGAGTGCTAGCCCAGGGGCAGGCAGGGAGTATGGGGCCAGGACACAGCTGTCTTCTGGTAGGGGCTGGGAGATTGCTCCTTGACCCCGGGAGCTGCCTGCTGCCGGGCCAGGCTCCAGTAATGAAACCCAGGTGGGGACAATTTGCCCCTACCCTGGCAGGAAGGAGCTCCAACCCTGGCTCCCCAATTCGGGGTAGGGGTTTTGGAAAGAGCTGAAGGGGAGGGGCAGGTCCCAGCCCCCTGCTCCAATCCACCAATGGGGCAGCTAGCAGTGTAACCCTGGCTGGGAAGGGATTTCCTGCCCAGCTGTGAGCTCACTGCTAGCTGCCCCATCAGTGGATCAGGGCAGGGGACTGGGATCAGCTCCTCCCCTGAAGCTTTTTCCAAGCCCTGTGCCTTAGTTGCCTGACTGGGGCACAGGGCTGGGAAAAATCTGCAGGGGTGGGACCTGCCTCTAACCAGGACAGTTCCAGCCCAGTCCCAGGCTCCACAGGGAAGTTTTCACATGCACCTTAGAGCTGACTAAGGACTGCCTGAAATCGGACAGTCCCCCAGCCACCTCCAGGCTGCACATGCAGATTTCCCCATGCAGCCCAGAGCTAGCCAGCAACTGTCCCAGTCAGGGGCAGGTCCCAATCAGCTCCAGGCTGGGCAGTGAAGACTTTCTGTGCA
>NW_017729025.1:48671388-48677826 GCF_001723915.1 Gavialis gangeticus | reverse complement strand
AGTCAGGGGCAGGTCCCAATCAGCTCCAGGCTGGGCAGTGAAGATTTTCTGTGCAGGGAGCTCCCAGCCTCTGCTCCATGATTAGGATCATGGAGCAGAGGCTGTGAACTTGTTTCTAGCCCCTGCTCCACAATTGTGGAGCAGGGGCTGGGAGCTTCCTGCTGCTGAGGCAGGGAGACATCCTTCCCCCCTGGGCTCTGGTGGTGGAGCCCACCCCAGCAGCAGGCAGTTCCCAGGGACAGGAAGCAATCTACCATCCCCTGCTGTCCAGTTGACCAGGAGCAAATTTGCTCCTGGTCTGCTGTCTACACATCCCATACTGTCCAGTAATTACTTGGCAGTTAATTTGATACTTGCATTTGCAGGTAGCAAATTAACTTCTGAAGCAGAGGAAATTACTACACAGTAAGGGTTAGCACGTGTAAACAGTGAGTCTTACTATGCAGTGTCCACATTTATCTTCAATAAAGGAAGGAAGGAGGACTCAGGGAATTATGGGCTGATCAGTCTGACCTCAATCCATGGAAAAATCCTAAAAATGTTATCAAAGAACCCATCATTGATACGCTAACAGAAGGCAGTATTCTAAATGACAGCCAACATGGCTTTGTTGTGGGAAGGTCATGCCTGACTAACCTCATCTCCTTCTATGATCAGGTAACTCACCATGTGGATAAGGGAGATAAGGCTGACATCCTGTACTTGGATTTCAAAAAGGCCTCTGACTCGGTCTCCCACAATGTCCTCATTGTAAAATTGACAACATAACAGTCCGGTGGCTAGGAAACTGGCTCCGAGGTTGGACCCAGAGAGTGTTAATAGATGGAACTGGGTCGATGTGGCAAAAGGTGACCAGTGGTGTCCCTGAAGGCTCAGTACTTGGACCAATGCTTTTCAACATTTTCATCAATGATTTGGACCTGGGTGTGGAAAGCATACTGCCAAAGTTTGCAAATGACTTCAAGTTATGGGGAAGTGTGGCCATGCTGGAAGACCGGTTGAAGACACAGGCTGACTTGGACAAGCTTGTAAAGTGGGCAGATCTAAATCTGATGATGTTTAACACTGAGAAATATAAAGTGCTCGTTCTGGGGAGAAATAACCCACAATATACTTACAGGCTCGGTGGTGCTACATTAGCCAGCACCACAGCCAAAGGAGATCAGGGGGTCACGATCAACCATAAAATAAACATGAGCCACCAGTGTGATGCTATAACCAGCATATATACACTCTGGCATGCATCAACTGATGCATCACAAGCAAGACTAAGGACGTCATCCTCCTGCTTGACTCAGCATTGGTGAGGCCGCAGCTGGAAGACTGCGTCCAGTTCTGGGTGCTACAGTTCAAGAGGTATGTGGAGAAGCTGGAAAGAGTCCAAAGGAGGGCCACATGAATAATTAGAGGTCTGGAGAACAGACCACATGAGGAGAGGCTGAGGGACTTGGTACTGTTGAGCCTGGAGAAGAGAAGACTCAGAGGGGACTTGGTGGCAGCCTTTAAGTATATAAGGGGCAAACATCAGGGGCTAGGAGAACACCTGTTCACCAAGGCACCCCAGAGGAAGACTAGGAATAATGGTCATAAACTGATAGAGGATCACATCAGATTAGACATTAGGAAAAACTTCTTTATGGTTTGTGCATCCAGAATCTGGAATAGACTCACCCCCAGAGGTGGTACAATCACCTTCCCTGGGGATCTTCAAAAGACGACTGGACACACACCCCACTGGGGTCATCTGACTTTAGCAATCTTTCCTGCATTGAGCAGGGGGCTGGACCAGATGATCTCTGAGGTCCTTTCCAGCCCCTAACTTCTATGAATCTATGAATCTATACAAGATACTGACCACGTAGTTGTTACTGCACAGTCGTTTAGTACTTGCATACAGAAATATTAAATATCTGCACAGTAACTGGAGTTACTGCACAGTAGCATCCCAAAATGGCTTTTTGGTAACAAGCTACTATGCAGTAGTAATGAGTTACTGCTCAGTATGGGTGTGTGAAACAGGCCCTATTCAATTCGGATTTGGATTCAGCCTGGATCATGGATAGTGATTCAATTTGTTGATTCAGATCACTGTCCCTGATTCAATTCTGCCAAATCCAGATCTGAAGATTTGATGCTGATTTGGAGAATCAGCGATTCAGACATAGACACAGCTTTAAATGTTTTTTCTGCATACCTCAAGGTACCAGCATGTTGTGTGAACACTGCAGTGCTGGGGCACGTGAAGCATCCCACAGGAGTGCAGGGGTGCCCTCCACATGCTCGGTGGCAAACTCGGAAGTCCGGGTCTACTGGGAAGCATGCTGGGGTCCCCCTTCCCGCTGTGCCTCCTGGCTCAGTGATCAGCTGCAGGGGGACCACAGGTGCCCCCCCCAGACCCAGGAGACACTGGTCAGTGAGCTGGGGGGTGTGGGGAGGCCCCCCTCCGCGCTCCCTGGCAGACCCGGAAGTGGACCAGAAATGCTTCTGGTCCACTTCCAGGTCTGCTGCTGAGCATGCTGGGGAGCCCCCCGCACTCCTGTGGGATGCTCCACGTGGCCCAGCATCACAGGATTTACAAGCTGCCTGCTACCTTGAGGTATGTAGAAAAAACATTTAAAGCTATATCTATGCCTGAATCACCGAATCTTTCAGAATCTCTCTGAATCAATTCCGAGGGTTCCAATTTGATTCAGAGAGATTCAAGGGTCATTTGATTTCATTCAGATTTGGAGATTCAGCCACTGAATTGGGCCAAATCTCCGCTGAATTGGATCAGGGACCAAAGCTTTGCACAGCCCTACTGCTCAATCAAAGTCTCATGTAGACGTGGCCACCAATTAGCTCTGCTGCACTGTAATGCATCTCGTGTAGATGCACCCACAGTCATCCATGACTCTGGAAAAACTTTCCCTCTTCCCCCACATTCTGATTTCCATAATGTGAACAAAGCACATTCTTTATTTAAGGTTGTGTGGTATATGAGAAAATAAGGCATGTGGTAGTCTTCCTGTTGATTTCAATGGGTTTTGGACCAGACTATTAATGGAAAGTAGAAAGAAAATGACTGAAATAATTTGTCCTTAATCTAGGAATATTTATCTCTTTTTCTCTAGTTTAGTTCAAAAGGAACCTGGTAGCTTTGATGAGTTTTGGAAAGATGTTTAAGTTGTAAATATTTCTCTTTAAGCAAATTAAATGCTTGTAAGCAATATTTATTCTTGGAATGCCACAACTGATCTTGGAATTACTTTGATGAATATTGAATTGTATCTATTTTAACTGAATTGATCAGTACTTTTATTGGGTTTTTCAGTATTTATTCTTGGCTTGGGTTCTGGCCTCTTTCTGATGTACTAATACTTTATAAGTTTATCCCATAAAAAGAATTGTATGGCATCTGTGTTTACACCCTGACACACAGATACACCTCCACCTCCAATGATTAGTATAGCTTGTTAAAAAAGGCAGGTATATCACAACAATATAAAAAGAAATCCCAAATTGTGTTGCTTACATATTTGTTCTGATTCTTTTGTGAAACAAAAATAAATGCTTGGTTGACATTTTTATAAAACAAATATGTTTAGGCTTTCAGATAATTACCTCTTTTCACACCTCTTTACTCTTGTTTTTCTGGAGAAAACCAAAGAAAAACATTGCAAAAAGGAGAAAAAACAAAACAATATGTTTAGTTATATAGAAACTGGCTAAAATTAATATTAATTGAATGAACTGATACCTTGTTTTCAAATGGTAAATCCTGAACTGGTTTTAATAGTTAAAGCCTAATACAGTTGTCACTGAAAACAGTAGCGAAAAATACCGCATTGGCTTCAATGATAATTTGATAAGTCTTGTAATGCCATAAGTCTAGAGAGGTGGGCAAAATCTAAAAATATATCTAAAACAACTCTGTCTTCTTAATCCTTGGATAGACTGGTTCCCAGTAATAGCCTTATGGCTTCTCTAATTTATGAAAATGGTAACAGGCGACCCTATCCCTGTTACTAGGAGAGGAGGCAAAGCCAGGGCAGCTTGCAGAAAGCCTGACTGCAAGGGGCAGGAAGTGTGGGCAGCTTGGTTAACTTGAGCAGTAGAATGCAGGGCTGCAGATTAGGGAGTCAGCAGCACTTGGGCCTGTTGGCAAAGACCCGAGTCATGTGACCAGAAGGGGCAGGGCCCGAGAGCATATAAACCCAGCCTCTGGGTTTGGGTAGGCAGTCTGGCCCTGGCTCCAGCAGTGGAAGGAGATCTGGGAAAAATGGGCTACTGGAAGGGGGTCGCAGGCCAGGAAGCTAAGAAGGGGATAGCTGCTTGGCAGCAATACAAAGACCAAAGATTGGGTTTTGAGATTTACTGTTGTTTGTATTTACTCTTCATAGGCTTCATAGGCTTCATAGACATTAGGGCTGGAAGGGACCTTGGAAGATCATCGGGTCCAGCCCCCTGCCCCAGGGGCAGGAAGTCAGCTAGGGTCACAGGATCCCATGCACACCACTTATATATACCCCTTATATACTTATAGGCTTATATACTTATACCCCTATATAGCCTATGCCCCTTATATACTTATATACTTTTCCCAGGCTCTCCACTTGTGACATTGCTGACAAGTTGTGGGGTTAGATGACTGAGGCACTTATGATCTGGGATGCTCAGCTGGGAAGTACTGGTGGGAACTGGGATTAACCAGAGGAATATGGAGGAGATGTGGTGGAGGCCACATGTCAGGGTGCCAGTCGGATGCTCTGTCGGGCAAAACCTGCTCTGGGCAGGGATGCGAGGGGCTGAGGCCCAAGAGTCAAGGTCCAAGGAAGCGAGCCTGGGGTGAAGGGCTGAAGGGCTCAGCCAGAGAAGAAAGGGCCAAAGCTGCGGAGGCTGAAGTCCCAACAAGAGTTTTGAGGCCTGAGAGGACAAATATTGGTTAGAGGGGAAGTACCCCTAGAGAAGTATACAGGCAGGACTGAGTTTGGGGCTGCAGAAGCCTCAAGGATTTGTCCAGGAAGGATGGTACCAAGGAAGATACTGCTTCTGCCTCTACAGGCAGCTGCCCCAGTGTATCATTATTAACACCGAGATGTGGCAGGTGAGAAATGGGATGTAAGAGAGGCCAGAGAACATAGCAGGCAAGTCAGACTACCATGGGACCGGAGCTGGATCCCCAAGCCTGCTACAAAAAGGATGTCTTCTCACCTAGCAATGAGAAGCAATTGTGACACCCTGGCTATGCTAAGCTTTCTCTGCTCCCTATATCATGAACTAGAAGCATGTGGTGTAGGTACCAGTATAGAGGGAGAGTCATTCTCCTGCATAGATCTACAGACTCTAAAACTTGCACTGCTGATATTAGGCATGTTTAATAATATTATGCTATGTGCAGCAGGAGAAATTCCCTCCATACCCTGAAGCTGCTTGAGATTTGCGGGGGCTAAAGCAAGGTTCTAAGGCAAGGTTGGGGGGTGGATTCCCTTCAGCTCCCTGAGACTTATTTGTTCATAATTTCCCACAAAGTGGAAATTGTGACTTTTACCACCACCAGTACCTACCATATAATGTCCACCTAGTTGTACACAAACCACTAAATGCAATTGGCAGTGAAGGAAAGCCTACTAGTCCATAATTTTCAGGATCATATGAGCTCTTTTATTAAATGCAGTTTTAATCTTTGCAAGCATCTGATAAAAAGCTTCTTGACTTTGAAACTGGAGTGACAATGATTTTACCACATGGAGACTTGTTCCTACATATTTAATTAGCCACTTCATTCTTTAGCTCCTTCAGCACTCCCATGAACTTCTGATGATTCATTCTCCTTTCATTTTTCAATTTGTTGATATATCTTTTCTTCTTAGATCTCAGTCTCTGACAGGGTCTATTCACTTGCTGAAAAGAATATGGCTGACATACATATATCTCCCTGACATTCTCTGTGGTCAAATCTGATTGAAAAAGTGGTATGTTCTCTGCAGTATCCTTCTTCTCCTAATTTCATCCCTTCATGCTTCCTGAGAGTTTAAGGAGTTCCCTGAACTTTGGGTGGACATCCTGCTGCAGCACTACTTAAAAAGAACTCCATATGGTTACGTGGTTAAACTAATATGCTCTTGGTTAATTGCTGCTTAATTCCCTTTTAGCCCTTCTAACTTCAACCTTCTGTGTGCAGGTCTTCCTCTTTGTAAACATACCTATATGTCTGCAGCATAGAAAAGGTCTCCAAAACCAGGAAAAATATTTAAACCCCAAGATTTATTAGGTAGAAAAATGTACAGAGAGTTTCCATTTATAATTCTCTCCACTTATTTTTATTGGGTACCATAAACAACTTTTAATAATGAAGAGAATAAGCTCTGCAGCAATTTACTCTCTCCTAGCTATTATTCACCAAAGAGCATCAGTGATTCTCCTGGAAGACAAAGTCCTTTTTTTTTTTTTTTTTTT
>NW_017729025.1:48666978-48671268 GCF_001723915.1 Gavialis gangeticus | reverse complement strand
GACAAAATCCTTTTTTTTTTTTTTTTTTTGTGGCCTTCTTGCCCTGGCATGCAGTCAGGAAAAAGGTCAGCTGATCAGGCTAGATGTAACGTGAATAATGAGAACAATCCAATGAATACATATGATTGTAAGAGCAAAGCACAGCAAGTCAGGGGGAGCCAGCATATGCCCTACACCCCCAGTAGTATAAATAATAAGAGCTCAGAATAAAAAGTCACAAATACTAGGTATCAAAATCATTAATAATGCAGTTGCCATACCATATATTACTTGTAAATTCCACTTAAAGGGCATGTCACACCATTTAGTACAATCCATTAATCAATAGCTTACCGAGAAAGAAACCATCTATCTAGGTCTGCTTCTCAAATCCAAACTTTTAAATAAGGAGAGATTTGTTCAGGACTGGTGTTAACTATTCCAAAACAGGGGAACGGGAAAGGTTTTTTACTTTCAGCCTAGGTTGATTTCAATATGATGTGAATCATCCAATTTCCTTTTCTTCTGTAGGCACCCCAAACAGGTTATAGATCTTTATTAAATTACAATCATGTTTTACCTTGCAATGAAGTTAAAATATAAATAAAAGATGTTTGTTAATGGTGAGCAGCATTAAATAGTAATTTTGAAAACACACTCCATGAATTGCTATGGCAGAGTAGACTGATGGTCCATTTAGTCTGGTAACCTGCCTCCAGCAGTTGCTAGCAATAAATTTATCAGAGAAAGGAGTAAATCCTTCATAGTGCACCTAATTGTGCTATGCTAATAGAAGATGTTTTTCTCCTGACCCTAGCTGATCACATATAAGCTTTTCATCTCTACTGTAGTGAATGTACTGCAGCACTGTATTGTGTTTCCTCAGCACAATGAAGTGTATTGGAAATAGCACAGAACAGCACTGCTCAGCACCAGCTCTGTGAGATACTGGGTGTGTCAACATGTTTATTAATGCACTTTTGGTAGTGTGCATTAAATTTAGTACTTCCATTGTGAGGTACCAGAAAAAGGTGCATTATCTTATTTTAATGCACATTAGCAAAAGCTTATGGGCATAGGTGGCGGAAGGCTGGGGCTAACAGGGCTTAGCCCTGCCCCCAAACTCAGGGCAATGGTGGCAGCACAGAGTACCACAGGGCAGTCTGGATGCCAGCTCTGGGCGGCTGCAGCAGGAGGGGAGGGGTATGCACAGAAACAGATGAACAGCTAGAGCCTGCAGGGGACTGGAAACTCAGCCTGGCCTGGCTGAATGTGGAGCAGTGCTCAGCAGGTAAATGTATAGGGGAGAAGGGGTGTGGAGAAGGGAAGGGATGTGGGGGGCCAGACAGAGGCTCCTGTGGTGAGGGTGGGAGTGGGGCAGAGGGAGGGGCACAGGCTGAGGTGAATGGGGCCCTGGGATAGGTCGTGGGAGGGTCAGAGCCTGGGTGGCTTGTCCAGGGGCGCAGGGGGCTCTTTCTGTGGTGCACACCCCTGGGGCAGGTACAGGTAGCGTGTGCCCCCCCCCCCCCCAATCTGTGTGTGGGGTGGAGGTGGGCTGTCTGCTACAGGCTGGGGCTCTGTGCCCCGTTGTTCATGCCTTGGTATCTCATCTCCATAATGCCATGTGCCTCCTGTGCACTGGTTGCCTGGCAATGTGTGGCTGCCAGGGCACTAACAGCAGGGTGCAGAGCCCCATCCCACAGTGGGCAGGCTCATTGTGGGGGTCTCCATCTGCCCCCCGGTGTCCCTTCGCCACTATATACTTACCTGGTGGGTGGGGGGTGTGTGTGTCTGCCTCTGTGTGTCTGCATGTGTTTATCTGTATGTGTAGAAGTATCTTTTAAGTTTAAGTTTTATTCATCCCCCTAAATAATATTTTCTTCCTCCACCTATACTCATGGGGTGCTTTTACATGTGCTCTGGGATCAGGGGTGGGGAGTGGCACTTTACTTAGAGCAGCTCCAAGAGCCATTCTAAGTGAAGTGCTGAAGCATCTTGTATATCAGCATCCCCATGCTTCAAAATGGCAGCGGGGTGCTTGAATTAAAGTGCCTCCACCACCATTTTGAAGTGTGGGAACGCTGATACATGAAACACAGGAGGCTTGCTGGAGCATGGTAATTACTACGCTTGAGTCTGCTCCAGTGTACTGGAATTACAACACATTGGAGCAGCCTCTGTGCTCATGCACAGGCACCCATGTTTTTTTAATAATGCTTTATGCACATTAAAATAGGCTAATGCACATTAAAGTGCACATGTAGACATGCTTGATATGTTTTAGTGAGGTACACTGCCTTTCAGAGACTCCTAAAGCAAAGGGCACAGCTATTATATCACTTAAGGTGGTGCAGAATGAGTTCCTTTAGATTCTTTCCCTCCCTCTCTCTCCTTTTGGCATGCATAGTCTTACCCTGGGAGTAAACAGTGCAAGCACCATGTGTCTGTGTAGGTCTGAATCTTTTTTATTTTCATCCCAGAATCACTGGGAAGAAAGAAGACTCAGTCACTCACTCCCAATCCACATGTGCTACTTGCAGAAAAATGTTGCGCTCACTTTTTAGAATAAGGTCAGGGATACTCCAGCTCTCAATCTTGAGCATGCTTCCGAATGTGGTGCTGGGCATATCTGCCATCACTTTACTGGTAACCACAAGACACTATGGTCAGAAGCATGTGAAAGTGGAGTGAGTGGATGGGGCCTATTTCTTGGTGGCAATCTTGAGATCACCTAAAAAATACAGATATATCTTCTGATTCATTCACAGAGTATTAAAGGTTCAAGAGTTTGGGAGACATGAATCTTGCAGCCTTTCTCATGTTGCACAGATAATACAAAAGAAAGTTATGCAATGTATACCCTTCTCAACTGGCCTCTCACTCTTCTGAGTCTTTCATATGGTAGGTAATGGAGGAAGCTCCAGTTCGGACAATTCAGTGTTTTCTTTTATCTCCTTTGGACTCTAGACAATAATAACAAGATGCTAGAATGAACTGATCTGGAAGGGTATGGGGTTTCTTCCTTCACTCTGGATTCTCTATTCCATGGGTGGGCTTCAGCAGATGTCTATTTATATTCCAGTAGGGTTGCTGCTTTGGTGTTTGGACATTTTGATGGTTAAAAACAATTTTCAGAATAACTTTTATATATAGATAGTGCTGTGCATCAGCACAGGGAATACAATTAACCTTAGCAATAGCAGTGACAAGGAACAGCATAAACCAAACAATAGACCTGGCTCTACACTTTAGCATAGTATCACAGATTGTGCTGGAAAGTACCAACACTTCAGTACATCAGGGTGACGGGGTTCAATTATCTCTCTGTGAAACCTGCACTGTAACATCTGGAACCACAGAAAACTCACAGGGCTACAAGTTTACCAAGAGGCTCCAGATCCTGTGGAGCAACCCCAGATCCAGACTGGCATGAATTTTTTTGTTCCTAATCTACACTGGGTCAAAGTTCAACCATGCGTATATTGCTAAGTTCATGCTTTCCTTTGCTTATTCTTGTTGTTATATTGTATTTAGACAGTCTAGCTGTGCAGGACTGAAACTGTGATTTATTCTGTTTGTATAGTACTTAGCACAATGGGACCTGGATACTTGTCTGAAGCCTCTGGGTGGTAGTGTAATACAAATAATAATAACCATAAGCGGTTGTGTGTCTATCTCTGTGCCCAGACCCCAAAGGTTATGATCCTGTAACGGCTCTACATCCTGGGAGCTAGTCCTTTAGTTCAATTTGTAGAAGCTTAGCTTTTAAGCTGTAGAAGAAAATGCTGAGGACAAGGGTATATTTTGAAACCCAACCCTTTCCAGGGCTCAGGTTCATTACTGCTGGGAAATAGGTAAGCAGGTCTCTCGACTTTCAGATTTATAGCCTGGAACCCTGTCCTGAACAGAGATGCCAAAGACTTTCCTTACAGAAACAAATGAAAAACATATATCATAGAATCAATGAGTTGGAAGGGACCTAGACAGATCATCTAGTCCGCCCCCCTGCCATGGGCAGGAAGGAGGACTGGGGATGGCAGGGGTCATAAGACCCCGGCCAGGTGGCTATCCAGTCTCCTCTTGAAGATTTCCAGAGAAGGTGAGAGCACTGCCTCTCTGGGAAGCCTATTCCAGGCTCTGGCCACCCTTACAGTGAAGTAGTTCTTCCTAATATCTAACCTAAACCTATCCTCCCTCAGCTTGTGGCCATTGTTCCTGGTGACTCCAAGGGGGGCCCTGGTGAACAGACTTTCCCCGAGTCCCTGCTGCTGGCCCCTGATAAGGTTGTAGGCAGCCACAAGATCCCCCCTC
>NW_017729025.1:48661881-48666845 GCF_001723915.1 Gavialis gangeticus | reverse complement strand
TATTCATCCTGGAGTCAATCATGACTCCAAGATCCCTCTCTGCCTCTGTGCTGCTGAGAGGGGCAGCCCCTAACCTATAACCGTAATGCTGGTTCCCTCTCCCCAGGTGCAGCACCCTGCACTTGTCCTTGTTGAACCGCATCCTGTTCAGATCTGCCTACTTCTCTAACCTATCCAGGTCTGCCTGGATGCGGTCCCTGCCTGCCGGTGTATTCACTTTACCCCACAGCTTGATGTTATCAGCGAACTTGAACAAGGTGCTCTCCACACCCTTGTCCAGGTTGCTAATGCAGATATTGAACAGCACCAGCCCAAGGACTGAGCCCTGGGGGACTCCGCTGCCCACACCCCCCCAGGTCGACATCGACCCATCCACCACCAAATGTCAGAGGTGGTGCTCACTCCCTCTTAGACTGAGTGTTTAGAGCACTCATGCAGGAAAACAATGATCCAGGTTGAGTTCTCTTCTCTGCCTTTAGAGATATGAACCCACAAGTTCCATGTTTCTGGAGAATACCCTAAGCATCAAGCTATAGGAGTGGAGATTGAGGTTGGAGACTCTTTTACTGAAGCAATCTCAGTAGGCAATAATGGAATTCAAGAGTCATTGGGCTAGAGAAAAAGAGAAAGGAAGAGTGAACCTGATTCTTTGTTTAATGGTTAGTGTGCTTGTACTTAAAGAATGTTTTATATTGCCTCTTTTGGCCTGAGGGGATTAAACAATATATTGAATATTAAGATTTTTTCAAAAGTTCAGACAGATGCAGCCAGACACTTAAGTGTCATCTATGGGCTCACATGAGAGTTGAACACCCAACAGGATTTCAAACATAGTGTTTGCCCATGTCACTTGTCTGAAATTCTAGTAACTTTCAGCTTAAACCTACATTTTCCTTTTAAAATTTTCCTTGACATCTAAATGCCCAAAAATGTCCTGTCAAATCTTCAGCTGTGGAGCCAAAGAAGCAAATTCATGTAAATACTGCACAGAACTTTTAAGACAAACTCTTATGTAGGCATGATATGTGGGTGTCTCTATAGTTGTTGTTTATAACTCAATTATATAGAAAAATCTTATCCAGGATATCTCACTACTTTAGTTTGCATTCGAGATGTTTTCAGTCTTTGTATCTGTGAGTCTCTGAGGAATTAGATGGATAAAGACATCAGAAATAAGAATAGAATAATGAGACTTTGAGAATTATTTCCTTTATTTGCACGTTGGGTATTAGAAAGAATGATTTTAAATTATATTGTCAGATCCTAAACTTAAGGTTCATCGGGACATTCTTTTCTCTATTACTTGCATACCCAGTACTGTTTTAGAGCCTTCTTGGAGCTTCCAAGATTATGTGGCTTGAAGAGTAAATTAATAATAAAATGTTGAGTGGCATTTGTAGGAGAAAAAACAAAAAAAGCGGTATTTTGCCAGTGACTTCAGTGATTTGATGTAAGGCTAGATAGTACACTGTTCTATGCTGTCATTTCATTACGTGCAAGTGGGATTAATAATATTTTTCCATTTTAGGGGGCATTGCAAGGTTACTGATTGTAAAGCATCTTGCATGATTTTGTTGTCATGCTACTGTTTTGGCTAATTGAAAATATATTATCAAAAATATTTTTTAAAGAAAAAGTACCTAAAATGGTTGTACCATTAAAATGTTATGTTACAATTTGGAAACATTCAAAATAATAAAAAAACCCCTAATCAAATAGTTAAAAATAATTTGGAATCAGATTTAAATTAATCAAAGTTATTTTTTCCCACTGATTACCCCCACATTTCTTTCCTTCAAGGCACTTCCTCACAGCATGTGGCAAGTCTACAGAAACTTAACAAAGAAATGGTAATGAAACACCAATTTAATTTTGGGTAAATTTGAGCTACACAGATGCAAGGCATTGTATTCAATTTAAGCTAGGAACATTTATTTCTTGACATGAAACAGCACTACTTGAAAAAAAATCAGGTTCAGGCCCTTCTTTCCTTCTCCAACAAAAGGCAACATTACATGCCTATTTTTTTTCGTGAATCTTGGTCCTGAAATCACTTTCTGGCTCTTCCATTTGACACGACCCTAATTACTTTATTGACTAGGGTGATGCCACTAGTGAATACCTTTTAATTTCTTTTTATTACAAGAAAAGCCTGTTATTTAACAATGGAAATAATTAATCTCCTTTAGGGAAGGGATTAGAAGGTTGGTTGCTCCTGTGTTGTTTGAAGCAAAAAATGTTTAAAAAAGCCCACAAAACATTGATGTGAAATATTCAAAGATATATCTAGAATGAAGGGGCAATGTTATGCTTTTTCAGAGTTCCAAAATACTTTTCTTTTGTTTGAAAATCATTAGAAGTCAACTTCTAGTAAAACATTTCTAAAGCAAAGCTTGCATCTTGTGTGAAGACTCATGCTAAAAAGACAGATTCAGTATGGTGCTGAGGTGCTTCTGAAATCAATGAAAGTAGTATGCTCTTGGCCTTTGACTAGATAAAGCCAATAAATAAATCGCTCTTCTCTCCCATTAATTAGATATTTCCTCTTACTTAAAAGCCCTTTGGAAGATCCATATGTTTAGTGAATTAATCCAGGTCTAAGGTTTTCCTTCAAAACCCATTGAGTTGAAAGGACACTACTGACTCAAAAGGGCTTTGTAGCAGGGCTTAAGGAAAAAAAAACCTTTAGCTGGATTTGTGAATAATTGTATTTGCTCCCTTTCACAGGAATAACATGAATGGAGATGGATTCAACCTGCAAAGCATAGCATTGAATAAAGGTCTATTTCTGAAGATGGACAAACTAATTCAGGTAGAAAAAAGCAGCTATGCTAAAACAATAACTATTGCCAGGTCTGCAACCAAAAAGAAATAGTTTAAAGGCCCAGTTTCTATTTTATTGCACCATTTTTTAAAAATTTATGCAGGTACTTCTGCACTTCCAGGTTCCGTTGGGATCAGAAGTGAAACAGTCAAAATGTTTCAGGGTAACTAATTGTAAGTGTAGTTCTGGGCCATTGGAAGAGGTGTCTTCTAAAAATGTCACAAGCAAACTCCTTGGGTTCCAGAGCTCCGTTCTGTCAGCTCTGGGCTGTTTTGCACAGGACAGGCTGGGTCCCAGGTTGCAAATCCCCAAAATCTTGGATGGATGACTATGAAATCTATGACTTTAATAAAAACAAGAGCTCTCCAGCAAAAAGGACAGAGGACAGCTCCCAAAAAGCAAGATATGTCAGAAGCCCCACAAAGTCTACTAGGGGTTGATTTCATTTGGAAAGCACTCAGATACCATGCTGATGAATGGCAATATAAAACCACAGTATAGCTAAAGAAGTGTGAAAATACTTTGTTCAGTGTTTCCCCCCTCGAAAACCCTTTAAGCTCAGTGAATTGACAGTTGTCTAGACAGAAAGGCCAGGAATAATTTCTGAATTTCCTCACTGAATTTTGAAAGGTACTTTAATAAAATTCTTCCTTCAATCAATATATAAAGGCTGGCAAAATTAGTGTCATAAGGGAACCTCATATGTATTTGCTATATCTAAGCACAAGCAACAGTCCTTTTATAAGATCAAAACCTGTATAGTTTCCATGTTTGGTCTTAGTTCTTTTAAGTACTTACTGTAATAAAATGAACCATTATGACCTCAATCCCTTAGTTAATGGAGACATACAATGAAGTGGAACTCTCCAACTGAGCATAATGTTACATCTACTTTTTTGTGATGTACAGTACCATAGTTTATATTCTGCTGTCATGTAGGGAAGGAAATGATCTCCATTTCTAAGCTGTAGGCAGCAGCATGCTTGGAAACCAGTGGTAAATCAAGTACTTTGATGATCTTGCTTACCTCTGAGCCTGCAGCATGTGATATTATTGTTGAAGAGTTACTCCTTCACTAAACACCATTAAGGCTGAAGGTGAATTGCCACTCAAATTTAGCAATATATCTGGTGCTGTACTTGTCCATTATCCATCAAGGTTCTTAAAGTACTTTACAAGTGTAGTGACTTGATATTCACAATACATCAGTGTGGTACATAAGTATTAAGCATAAACCCCACATAAGGGGTAAGGAAACTGAGGAACAAACAGATTGACAAATACCTGTTCAGCCGCAAATCTCCATTCAGATGTGCATGTTGCAAATGTCCGTTAATCAGCTTCTATTCATCACCTTCTATTCTTCAATTAAATCTTTGCAGGAGTGCCTGAAGACATATGTGAATGTATGCATAATTTTCTGTACAAAACTGGAGGCTTGACTTGATACCTAAAGACATATCCCACACATAACAGAGAAGAAACAAGGATACCATTTTGGGAGGGGTGTTAAGGCTCATTGGATCCATTATACTTTGAGGACAGCTTTTTGAACTCCCTCTGTGAGTTCTTCGTATGACTCCTGGAAATCCTAAAATTTCCTATTTTTCTAGTGTTTCTATCCCATCCCCCCAAATCTTCTAAGAGCACGTTTATATTGGAAACATTCATTTTGGCTGAGGAAAGTTAAATGTTGATTTACAGTAAATCAGCAAGGGATGCTATAGGGTGACATAGAAAGTGTCCATTTCTTTTCCCCTCACACCATAGAGTATGCTTTGCTAGCAGTTCATATCCCAGGAATGAGAGCCCAGCACAGGACACGAACCTAGTTCTATCAGGAGGCAGCACAGAATACTAACTAAAGGGCAATTAGTTCACTGGTGAATAATTGTTTTCTCTATTATTTACAAACTGGAAAAGGATTCCAATGCATACATAATGTGAAAGAGCCAGTTGAAAAGCTGTTTGATTGGACTTTTGCTGACTCCCATAATGGTAGCATTTGAAAAGTCCAAAACCACAGGAAAACAGGTATTTTCCACATTTGTAGAAGTTAATTATTTCAGGCTGAGGGAGACGCAGCACTTAGAACATAATAATAATCCAGCCCACCGATTATTACCCCATGGTCCTAGTC
>NW_017729025.1:48655315-48661870 GCF_001723915.1 Gavialis gangeticus | reverse complement strand
AGGTGGTGCAGGCTCCTACCCTGGGGGTTTTTAAGAAGAGGTTAGATGAACACCTTGCTGGGGTCGTTTGACCCCACTACTCTTTCCTGCCATGGCAGGGGGTCGGACTAGATGATCTTCTCAGGTCTCTTCCGACCCTAGAAACTATGAAACAGACCTTCCTGCAGGCATTTACTGGGATACTGGAAACTGTGAGCTGAAATGTATCTGAGAAGCTAGGACCATGTCCAAAAGAAAATCTCTGTTGACAGAATCCCAGAAAAATAATCTCTTGAAAATCAAAGGTAATTAGTTATTAGAGCCTACATATTTACAAGCCATTGGGGGCAGAAGAACATGTTCCTATATTAAGCTCTTACTACTGAAATCTAATTCATCCAGATTACTGTGGAGGATTTTGTATGCTTTATTGTTCTCTTATCATAATCAGAGATATGATAATGCTCTTGTAATCCTGGATAATTCTCTGATAACAATGTTTGTAGTTATGCCTGATAGATAAGGGTAATCAGATGCCAAGCTTCAGGGCATAAATTAATTGTCTGCAGAGGTCAGAAGGAATTTTTCTTGTGTATATTATATTTCATAATTGTCTAAATGTATCACATATGCCAGAGTGAGGTGGAATTCTAGAATTAAGCTTTCTTGTGAATTATTAATTATTGGCCATTGCCAGAGGCAGGATACAAGGCCTGGTGGACCAGTGAACAAATCTGGTATGACAAATCTAATTGAAAATAATAAGTCTAATAGGCAAAACTATATTAATTCTTGAAATCTTAACAAAAGACAATAAGATCTAACTGAACATAGCATATTTTATTAACTTGGCATTAAATGTTTTGCTAAGATGAAGAAAGAATTATTACATTAGTAAGGTTGCAGAAGAATACACTTTATGAATTCAATGGAGCTGCTATGGATTTTTTAAGTGGCCTTTAAATGAGCTAACTATCCATGAAGTCTTCATATTGCTTACATATGGCACCTTACATATACATGCCCCAATATATATGACCACTGAGGAAGCCTGAGGTTTTCCTAACTCAGATGGTATATTTTCATGTCATGTCTCCATAATGGTAAAGCCCATCATTTAGAGGAAAATGTTTAAGCCATTAGGACCAAATTTGTCCCTGATTAAGGTCGACAGGTTACTTCCTAGTATGATTGTTTTTAAAATTTCTTGATATATGGTAATAATTCGGGGTCCAAGTGCATTTTAGGTTAAAGTACTCTGAATTATTACCATATATCAAGCACTTTAAAAAATATTAGAGTAAGAAATAGCCTGTTGTCTTCTCTCACATACCACACACACAAATTACTCTAAAAGGATCAGGTATTTATTTTCAGTCACCATGTAATTCACTTCGTGAACAGTCTAGTTACTGAAATATTCAGCTTCCATTAGTGATTGGTTGTGAGTGTATACAGTGTCCAGTGGTGTGCAGTGGATACATATTTTCTTACATGCACATGTATTTTCTAATATACAACTGTTCCTAGTTTGATTACCTCTTAGTTTATTCCTAGTTTGGTCAGTGGACATGGTTTAGGAAATCAGTGAACTACCTACCTGCCATAAAGTCTTCTTGGCCTTTGCACAGTTGATAACCAACCTTTTTTTTCTTTCATTACATTAGACAGGGACCCCATTTTCTTTAGAGTCCACCAACTGTGTTTATTTAGAAGGTCTGAATCAGACCCAGGTTCCACAGCCATGACTTAAGCCTGCCTTTCTAATGATCTAATGACATAATATGAAGCACGGAGGGGTTGATTTAGCTGTGTAGTATATTGGCTATGTGTTTTGAAGGAATCCAATATGTAGGGCTCTCAGCCTGGTATCTTTCATCACTGCTAAAATCAATAAAAAGAAAGAGAAGAAAAACAATAAACCAATAAAAAGAAAGTTTGTGAAAAGGTGATGCTCTGATTTTAAATGGAATCCAAACAATGTCATATCACATATGTGTTTATTCTAATTACGTTTATGACAGACACATTTGAGCAGATTTAAATGTGGGTCTTAATTGGTGTACTTTCCAGGGCAACATAGGTGTTTGATCATTTGAAATAATACAACAGCATAAAGGCAAATTAAATTGACAGAGTGCGCAAAGAAGAGATGAAATGTGCATGTGGCACAGAGTAATAAACTATTGTTACAAATGTTACCAATTAAATTATATCTATTTGTTATGGATTTCCTCCTTTCTTATTTTATGTATTTATTTATTTTATTGTGATTGGCTTGCATTGTATCAAAGGAATACTGCAGCATTTCCCTGAGTGGAATAGCTTTCCCTGAGCTGAGAACCTATCTACCTATCTATATTGCATTTTCCACTGAGGTGTCTGAGAGTAAGTGAGTGACCACAGCTAAGAGAAACTGCAGGGAAACCTCTTTGGTCACTCACCAAAAGCTAGCTCCAATGGCCACTATACGGCACAAGCTAAGTTCACCCCTGTTCAAGAAAGCATTTAAACATATACTTAGCTGTAAGCTTGTGGTTAACTTCCATTGGCTTCATGTAACTAAATGTGATACACAGGTGCTTATAACCTGTGCAGAATCACGCCCAAAACAAATGAGAGATTTCATAGATTTCATGGACATTAGGGCTGTAAGGGACCTTGGAAGATCACTGAGTCCAGCTTCCTACCCCAGGGGCAGGAAGTCAGCTGGGGTCAAAGGATCCCAGCAAGATAAACATCCAAATGTCTCTTAAAGGAGTCCAGAGTAGGCGCTTGCTTTACATCCATAGATGAAAGGTCCTTTGATCCAATGACCAGGCTTTTCAGTCAGTTTTGGTTCACTGCTGTATTATTATTTAGATGAGGAGAAAAAAAAATCTGAAGTCAGATTTTAGGTAGAGCCATGAAGCTTCTTTGGACAACTCATTCCCAGAAAACATGTTCTCATGTGCCTAGAAAATAAAATTTATTTATTTTCATTTTCCAGAAGGCTGAATAAAGTGGAAGCAAAACATGGACCTTGCCCGTTGATACTTACTGAAAGCATTAATTGTCTCCAATCATTGTTAAAGCATCTGTTTCACATTTTGACAAGTGCACTTATCTCTCCTCCTACCCCCTCCACTTCCCCCTTCATACTTCTATGGTAAAGATAATGAATAAATTACAGGGAGATGACAAACGTGTTGATAATCAAGATGAAAAACAAATGAACTGGAAGTGGCTGTATTTCTGCATGGAGCTGTAAATTGCTTTTTGTTGTTGTTGTTATGTAGCTAAACTCCTGACTTGGAACCTAAAAATACCACTATATGTGGAAATTAATAGCAGATTTCCAAGAGGAAAGATTTTTCAGCAGTGAAACATCCAGGGTTTCTCTCCTATCTTCTCACACTTGGTTCATCATTTTCTAGCCTAAGAAGATATCAGGAGGGTTGAAATTAATGTGAAGACCGTGTCAACTTGGGTTCAGAAGGGATAAGAGAGGCTTAAAGAGTGTTATTTATCTATATTTAAGATTTTATATTAATTTCACACTTATGAAAGCAAGTGGTTGGTTTGAGGCTGGCATGGTGACAGCAGATGCCATGCAAACTTCCAGTCCCCTGACATCGGTAGCTGCATTCACTGAAACAGGTTTTTCAGTATAGCTTGGTGATGAACTGAAATACCTCTTTGCTTTGCTTTACTCCCTTTTGCTCTGCATATGCACAAAACTATGTCAGGACACCATAGAGCACTGCAGCCTACTGCTGTTCTATTTCTGTGCCCACCTCTGCCCCCTTTATGACAATATATCACATTTTCGACTTGCAACGTTGTAATCCAAGAACCTCCACCCACATATATGTCAATGTAGTTCAATCCCAAACTTCAGCACCCCTTGCAATTCCAGTCATAATTCCCATATAGCTAGCCCTATGTGCCTCAGTCCTTACCTGCATTTCCCTATCTCTTTCTAGTCCATGAACACAGAGTGCTAGCACTTATTCTGAAGTACTTATTTATAATAGATGCAATTCATTCAGTATCTTAGACCCTGCTTCAAAGGGGTTAAGTAATGGCGTATAGGGAAATGAAGTAACTAAGGAGGAAGGAGTTAGACATAGTTCTAGGGCCAGCCTCAGTGAGTATAAATCAATATAAATCCAATCTCTTCAGCAGAGTTATATCAGGTTATCTAAGCACTTGTCTTAAATTTTTTTTTAAAGACATTTTATACCCATATGGTTATTTTTATAAAATCTTTTATAAATTTTTAATATATAGAATCCAAGAGTTTGGGCATTATACATCTAAATAATTAAATTAAACATTATTTACCTAAAACTTTCTATGATACCTCTTGCCAGAGCATCTAAGGACTCTGAGGCAGATTAATCTAATTCATCTCTTAGTTTTAAAAATTTCATGAACTTGTGGCATTCTTGTTCATTAAAATTCAGAACTAGATAAATAAGGCATAACTCTGGCTCACTGTATTTTTATATTTGCAGAAAACTGAGACATATGTAGAAAACAACCTCTTCATAAATAAATTGTGCTGTTATCACCATGAATGTTCTTTTTTCCTGCAATGTGCTGATTACTAGAGAGAAGCCAAGTGCTTTGGATAATTATAATTAGTGTTTTTCATCATCATGACATTTTAAAAGGTCCTTGCAAGTCTCCTGTGGTAGATTGCTAAGTATCATCAACTTCATTACACATATGAGCAAACTGAGGCAAAGCAAAAGTGACTTTTCCATAGCCATGGAGCCAAAGAGTATAACGATGCATATGAAGATTTTCAACATACTCAATTATACTATTTTCTTTCATACTTGGAAAACTTGAATTAACTTTAAAATTCATTACTATGACTAAAGTCTCTTATTTTAAGGTTCTACCATGGCTACCATGAATAGGCTTATTGTCTCTATCCAGTCCCTGTTTGACAATTATCCATACTACATACACCTGCCCTCCCAACTTACATTAAGCTCTGGTTCTTTGTTCAAGAACTGGAGCATACAGAACAAGCACTGAACATTCTTCAGAAGCTCATAGATCAGCTATGTAGAACTGAGAAACACTGAAGGATTGGTATACGAGTATAATTTACAGAGGAGAGGGAAGCAGCAGAAAGGATATTTTGCTGAATTCTTTATCACTTTGAACAGATGAAGAATAGGTCAGTACTGCTTTTGGTTAGAAAGGCACAAAAGCATCTACAGGAGAATATCTGACAGTTAGTAGGCATGCTTAGTAGCTCTTTCTTCAACTATGCAAAACATTCTCATTAAAGATGTATGTGTTGTTTAGCAGTAGTCCCTTAGATTCAAGGATGATGTCTACCATGGATCATTGATGGCTCTTGAGTTGATTGAAGAGCCCAATACTTGAGCCACAGACCTGTCCACAGAAATTGTAGGTCTTTCCACAGAAGAGAGTAGGCCATAGGTTAGGATTGCTCTTCTTTTCCTTTGTCTGGTCTCTCTTCTCTGTTTCAAGGGCAAGATGCTTTAAGCAGCAGCTTTAAACAGGCTGTTACTTGGTTGAGATTGTGGCACCATTGGAGTCGGTCAGCAGCCAGCTCCTTCCAGCTCTCGATATCAGCATCCATTTTCTAGAGGTATGCCTTCAATGCATCCTTGTAGTGTTTTCTCTGGCCACTATGAGATCTCAGGCCATCACTAAGCTTGGAGTAGAGCACTTCTTTTGGCATTTATACACAATGTCTGGTCTAGTGAAGTTGGTGCTTGAGGATCACTGACTCAATGCTGGTAACATTGGCTTCAGCAAGGAAGCTGGCATTTTTGTGATGATCTTAGCATTTGATTTGGAGAATTTTCCAGATGCATCATGGTGATCCAGGATCTTGAGGTAACAACAGTCAGTCACCCACATGGCACATCTGTTGAGAAGAGTGGAGATGATGACTGAATTGTGGACCTGGTTCTTGGTGTCTTTCCAGAGATTGCAATGAATAAAGACATGCTAAAGCAATTTCCCAAAGGAGGCACTTGTGCATCAGATCCTGTGATGGATCTCCTCATCAATAGTCACTCTTTGACTTAGGTGGCCACTGATGGAGGAAAAGTGCTTGACTACCTCCAGAGGCTTTCTCTTATTGGTAATTTGGGGAGGGGACTCACATTCATGGCCCAGGGCAGGCTGATAGATCAATTTAGTCTTCTTGATGTTGCGAGAGAAGCCCATAGTTCAATAGGCTTCTCCATAAAGATCCAAGGAGGTCTGGGGTTTTCCTTAGTGTACCCAAGGATGGTACAGTCATCAGCATACTGAAGGTCAAGAATGGTTGTTTTGAATATTTTAGTCCTCAAGTGAAAACATTGCAGTTTGAAAAGCCCTCTATACTGTCTCAGAAAAATCCTAAGTATATGCTGCCAACACAAAACTTCTGTACCTGACATGCGCAGTTGAAGTCTGTGAGTGAAAAGTTCCAAGGCTCACCCAGCTCGTGCCCCCTGGGTGACCTGCGGACCTGTCAGTCATGTCTGACCTACTTTCCCCACAGACGCATGCTCAGCAACAGCTAAAGCATGAGGTAATCTGACTAGAAATTTCTTC
>NW_017729025.1:48653646-48655304 GCF_001723915.1 Gavialis gangeticus | reverse complement strand
CCAATTTGCCACCACCCGGCCGCGCCACCGTGACCAACACCGCGAGCTCGGCTTGCCAGCTCCGTGTTGCCCGACATATACATTCAGTATTATATGTCAATTGCCAAGATGACTGTCAAAATTGGGGAATAGAGTTGGGGCAATGACACAACCTTGCTTGACCCAAGTTTGGATGACAAATGGATCTGTCTCTGATCTACTACATAGAACAGTCTCATTCATCTGGTCATGAAGAAGCTTCAGGACCTTAATGAACTTTTCAGGACATCCAAATCTGACTGGTACTTTCCATAAGGCTTCACAATTGATTGAATCAAAGGTCAATGTAGGCTGTATATAAGACCTGATGTTGTTCGCAACACCTTTTTTGAACCTGGTGGGCAACAAAGATCATGTCAGTTGTCTCACTGGATGATCCAAAAACAAATTGAGACTCTGAGAGGACTTTCTCAGCAAGAGCTAGAAGCTGGCTCAAGAGGATGTGAGCAAGGATTTTCCCTGCTGTGGAAAGGAGGATGATACCTTGATAGTTCCCACACAGATTTATCTCCTTTCTCGAACATTTTCACAATGTTGGCATTTCTCAGGCCCCCAGGGTTCTCTTTGTTGTTCCAACTTCATAGAATAAATTTGTGGAGTATCAGTACCAGTTTGTCACTGCCACCTTTGTATATTTCAGCAGATATACCATCTGGTCCAGTGGCCTTTTTGGTTTCTTTGATGCCATTCTGGGATGGGAGGGTTGGAGAGGGATCCCATTTCAGGATGCTGGGGGATGGACTTGATGGCGATATCTACCACAGTGGACTCATGGTTTAGGATTGCCTAAGATTGATCTTTCTGTCCAGCTTGGTTAGATTCTTTGTCTTTGAGGAGTGTAGAGCCATCCTGCAATTGCAGGAAGGCATGACTGTGGAAAGCTGTGCCATAGATGCCTTTTGTTGCTTGAAAAAAGCTACACATCATATTTGTCAGTATATAGTTGGATCTCCTTAGCTTTATCTTGCTTCCACTGAGCTTTGATTTCCTGGATCCTCCTTCAAGCTTTGGCTATGAGGATCTGATACCTCTCCTTCTTCTGCTGAGATAATGTGTCATCTTGCCAAGCAGAATGAGTTGTTCTGGTCAAGAAGGGTTTGGAACTTGGTGTCACTCTCACCAAACCAGTCTTGGCATTGACAGGTGGAATAGACTATGGATTCAGCACAGGCCACTTGGATGACAGTTTTAAATCCCTTCTAGAGTTCCTCAAAGTTGCCTTATTTGTGGACAGGGCAGAGAGCTTTCCATGGAGACACTGTTGGAGTTCCTTAAAGACCTCTGAGACTAAAAGGAATTTGGTATTGAGAATCTGTCAAGGCAGTAATGTGTTCTCCTGTTTGGGCAGCCTGTCTCTATCTTACCTGCCATGCCTTGATGTATTGCTGAATTGGAAAAATACGTAGTGGGAGGATGCCTTAGATATGTGGCCTTGATGTCGGCATCAACATACATGCCTCTACCTTCCCTTACACCATGTCCATCTTCACCTTCATATCTCAACATCACTGGTCAGTTAACAGAGTCCTTTGTTAGGACCCATGATGATTTCATTCACCCTCCAAACTTAGGTGCCCCGGTGAGGATGCTTGCCAGTCCCTGAATCTTTCCTTTGCTTA
>NW_017729025.1:48647141-48648646 GCF_001723915.1 Gavialis gangeticus | reverse complement strand
GACCCATGATGATTTCATTCACCCTCCAAACTTAGGTGCCCCGGTGAGGATGCTTGCCAGTCCCTGAATCTTTCCTTTGCTTATAATTATTGCAAAGCAAAAAATAGTAACTTAAAGAAAGGGATAAGTATTCCTTCAAAACTTTCCTGCTTCCTGGAATTCTGTTCCAGGACAGGCTCTTGTGGACCCATCTACAAAGTCCTGGGTCTCTCAGCTACAATCCCAACCATAAGAAATTAATAAAATCCTGGGTCACACATAGCAGCTGGTACTGCCCCAATGCATAGTCTCTCTTTCTTCAGTAAATCCTTCCGAAGCTGTTGACCCTAATGGCATGGGTTCCATCCCACCTCTGTCAGCAAGTGGAGGGTCCCCTTTACTTGAGGGTGACTGCAGTACTTGGATTACAATCCTCCCACAACTGGGGTCTTCACCTCCTGAGTTACGGCTCACCCCTTGGTTGGAGTTTCACTCTTCTACTTATGGTTCCCCTCTGAAACTGCCTCCTTTCTTTACTATCTTTTCTCTTGAAGGTCCTGTGAATTCAACACCATCAGCTCCCTGAGGACTACTGGAACTTCTGTTGTGGTCTGATGTTGCCTCCTGGAATTGCTGTCTGGCATTTGCTCACCAGCTCCTCCGTGCAGGCCCAGGTAAGATTCTTTACCCAGTCGTGGCCCCTTTCCAAGGGTCCCGTATGTTACTTTTCATATTATGCAATAATGGGGAGTCTCCTCTCTCGCACCTGGAGTCTCAGATTGTTTTAAACTTCATACACCTCTGACATCATTTTCCCATGTCACTTTTAAAGAGGTCATGACAGTTTTTACTTGAGTCTTGCCATCAAATTGCTGGAGTTGGGTCATCCGCAGGGTGAGTGCAGCAGGGATGGACTCTGACTCCTGGCTACAGAGTATTTTGCATTGTTTTGGGCTATTTTTGGTGTTCTGGAGCAAACCAGATGTTCATAACGGACCTGACAAGACAGTGATTTGTCCAGAAGTTATCAGTTCCTCACATAGCTCATGCAATACTAACATCCATTCAATCATGGGATGTAACAATAACATAGTTGAGGAGGTACCAGTGCTTAAAGTAAGGGTGTCTCCATTAATTCTTATTTTTATCACTCCATCTGAAGATTGTATTCATGATGACAAAACTATGCTTTGTGCATTTGCTCAAGAGAAGGATGCTGTTGGAGTTTGCTTTCTACTCCTTCCCATTTGTGCCATTCTAGACTTCCAGGTCACATCCAACTCTAATGTTGAAGTCACCTAGGAGAATGATTTTATCTTACTTGAGAGCACTGGTCAGAACATGGTCAAAGTTATAGTGGAACTGTTCTTTGACATCACCTTCAGCATGAAACATTGGAGCATTCATGCTGATGATGGTGGTGTACTGGTTGTTACTGAGCTTAAGACAAGGGTTATAAGATGTTTATTAATGCCCACAGGGCAGTAAGTTAACTGATGGGCTAATTCTTGATGCTGGGAATGTGT
>NW_017729025.1:48629830-48642141 GCF_001723915.1 Gavialis gangeticus | reverse complement strand
ATTTGCTCAAGAGAAGGATGCTGTTGGAGTTTGCTTTCTACTCCTTCCCATTTGTGCCATTCTAGACTTCCAGGTCACATCCAACTCTAATGTTGAAGTCACCTAGGAGAATGATTTTATCTTACTTGAGAGCACTGGTCAGAACATGGTCAAAGTTATAGTGGAACTGTTCTTTGACATCACCTTCAGCATGAAACATTGGAGCATTCATGCTGATGATGGTGGTGTACTGGTTGTTACTGAGCTTAAGACAAGGGTTATAAGATGTTTATTAATGCCCACAGGGCAGTAAGTTAACTGATGGGCTAATTCTTGATGCTGTGAATGTGTCTGTCCTGGGCCAGTTTACCCTCCAAGGAGAAGGTATAGTCTCCACACTCTTCCCTCAGCTGACCCTCATCCAGTCGTCTTGTCTCACTCAGAGCTGCACTGTTGATGTTATATCTCATTAGTTCCTTCAAGATTATAGCAGTTCTTCTTTCTGGTAAATCATTGTCTTGGTTATCCATCAAGATGCAGATGTTCCATTGTTTTCTTATGATATTTCAGACCACAGAGTGATCCCACTGATGAGGTTATCCAGCTAGGAGCAGATAAGATAGCCTAAGTTTAGAGAACCTTTTCTCTAAACCTGTTCATGTAGGATGAACAGAGGGGATCCTGAATAGGACTGATCAGCCATGGTAACAACTTCCAAATTGCACCCCTGTCTCAACCCAAGTGCAAGATGATCATCAGGCTACTGCTGCCTGTGTGCAGATTCATGCTGGAGTCTACAAGATGCTCTAGTCCTGTCTCCACCACCACTAGTCCATCACCACAAGATGTTTGGAGGCTGGTACAGAAGAGCATGTTGTTTCCTGCGCTGGAAGCCTGCACTTGACTTTATTTAACATGAAGAAGCTGGTGTACAGACAGCAGACACACAGTCTTGACAAGGTGGAGATTTGGGCCCAGTGGCAAGGGAGAACCCTAGACAACAGGAGACCTTCATCTAGCTGCAACCTTTTCCATCTTCAGAGCCATTGAGATCCTAACATCTTCTTCTGCCTGATACACTGTTGAGGACTTGGGATTGGACCATGATTTGTCTGGAATCTCCCCTCAGGCCAGCTTGCTAGGAGTATGAGACTCTGGAAAACATAGCTTTGAGGATTACTGGAACACACAAGCCTCTCTATCACTACAAGGTGTCAGTCCATGGAGAGGTGAGCCAACTAGAGCTCAGAGGAAGAGGCTATAAGTGGAACCAGGAGGAGCCAGGCCCTGTGATTTCAACACTTGAACAATACAATACTTGGATGTATCTGCATTAATAGTTATATAGACAAGGTTCTTTGGGTAGATGTGATATATTTTATTAGACCAACTAAATAGCTGGAAAAAAATGTTCTTTGCAAGCTTTGGGGCACACATGCCCTTCTTCAGGCATAGGAAGAGTTGGTGTGTTCTCCTGGGTAGAACAGAGGCCAATATGCAAAATGCAGGTCTATGAAAATGCAAATGTGTGGCAGTCATGTTCAAAGGGAATGGGAGACAATAGGTGTGAGAAGGTGATAATTATGTCAGTCTTTTCCACATTGTATCCAGTAAATACATTGCATGTTTTGCTGGGTGATCTTATAAAATTATAGGAGACACTTACTTCCACAGTATGGATTGGATCACAAGTCATAGAGCATGTATATTTTTGGATATATAGCCAATAGATTTCTCCATAAAATGGTCACCAATAGGCAATGCTGTTTTAAATTGGTTTTAGTGACAAGCAAGGATCCTATGGAAAAAATGTTCATATAAAATAATCTTGATTTAAGTAATCACGATTCTGTTTAAGTTAATTTTCTGGACAGAAAAACTGGTTCTATAATTAGGGTACCGGACATCAAAAGGCTAAAATTTCAGAAACTAAGGGAATTAGAAAAGGTCAACTGGATTTTAGAGCTCAAAGTTTAAAGACAGAACAGCTGTGGAATTATTTTAAAACAAAAGTGTAAGTACTTTTTGGTGTTTGTGAATTGAAGCAAAAGAAAAAACTTGGTAGGAAAAGACTATAGGCCTACCCAGATGAACAAGGACCTTTACCAAGACATTAAGAAAAAGCAGAGGAGATACAAGATAAGGAACAAAGAATTGATCAGGAAGAGATATCCTTCAAAGGTCAAAACATGAAGAAATATAGTGAGAATGCCCAAAAGCTTAGTTGACTTGGATCTTGCAAAGAAAATTAAAACAAACAGCAAAAGGTTCTTTTATGACATATATAAAGAGAAGTGAGGAAGAAGAATTGAGGGTTCCATGTTTACATGGAGCAAACATTTAATGAAAACTTTGCTTTCATCTTCAGCATAGGTGAAGATATAAATAAAGATAATAGTAAGTGCATTGAGTGGGGATGAAAAAGCTTGCTTCTCCTGGCAAAACTGAGGAAGCACAAAATACTGAAAGAACAGGCATAAGATATAGAAAAGATCCTCAATTCAGGCATAATTCCTTGACTAGAGAATATCAAATATAATGCCTACATTCAACAAAGAAAATAAAACCTAGTGACCCCAGCAATTACAGACCCATTTTAAAACAAATTTCCTAGCCTGTTGGCTCTGGCAGGTGGCTCCGCTCCTTTATGTGCAAAGATCCAGGTTTTCTATTTTAATAATTGCAAATTCTCTGATAAAAAATCCAAATTCTCTGATTAAAGAACCCACACTGTGTGCTTTTCTGCAATGAAAATGAAACACCACTATATATATAGTGGTATATTTTAATGTTGGCTGAGAAAATAGGTTTTCCATGTATTTTATTCACCTAGTTGCCTTTATTTTTGATAACTTCCAGTTTAAAGTCACATTTTTTAACAGTAGTGACCAAAACCATGCATAGTATTCTAACTGGGGCCTTGCCAATGTCACTGGTAGGCTTCCAAATTCCTTTAAAATTGTAACTATATCAATAAAATATTGGGGTAAATTTTTATATATATACACACACATGTACACACACACACACTAGCTAATTCCCCTTCAGGAATGATGGATTTCAGGCAGTATTTACATGGCCTCCTCTCACCTCCTGCTCACCCTTCAGGCTGGCCATGTAAAGACTCCCTCTGTCACCACCACCACCTCCTCCTCCAGCCTCTGTTGCAGGGGCTCCCTCCCCCTGCCTGCCTCTGCCTCGTAGCTGGGCTTCCTCCCCTCCCTCCCTCCTCATTCCCTTCCCTCCCTCCCTGCTGCTCCCCCTTCCCTGCCAGCTGTTGTTGGGGCTGGGAGGTGGGGGGGAGGGGCACCACCATTGTGACCCCACCTCCCTTCCCCGCTTCCCTCCCTTCCTTGCCACCCAGCCCCAACAACAGTCACCACCATGAACCCCCCTTATATACATATCCCAATATTTTATTGATATGTTTACATTTTAAAGAAATTTGGAAGCCTACCAGCATTAGCAAGGCCCCAGTTAGAATATCATGTACAGTTTTGGTTACTTCTGTTCAAAAAGGTGACTTTAAACTGGACATTATCAAAAAATAAAGGCAACTAGGTGAATAAGATAAATGGAAAACCTATTTTCTCAGCCAACATTAAAATATACCACCTTATTTATCTTAACAAACAAAGACTGAGGGAGAAATGATTATTTATTATATATACATATATGGGGTATCAAGAAAATATCAAGTAAGAAAATCTCCAAAGGCAACAAACTGGCATGAACACATAAAGGTCATGGGAAAGTGTTCAGATGAACTGCTGGAGTTCTTGTGGTTTTGTTCGTCTGGCAGAAAAACTTATAGGGAGAGCACTGTACAAATGTTAGAGGGGCTGGGAAGCTGCCATGCAGACAGCCTGCACTGCCAACAGTGCACTGCCAGGGGGGGCCCTCTGCATGCATCCTATCATATTCTGCAGGCTCCCATAGCTGCTGGAGAGTGCCAAGAGCACCAAAGTGCACAGAGCATTAATGATTACCTAGCCACCCCAGGGGACCATGCCTTCCTCACCCCCTGGAGAACTCCTACTAACAATCTCTCCTCCCTCCCTGTAGTAAGCTTTTGAGAGAGAAGACTGAGAGCCCATCTTCTTTCCTGACATGGTCAGTGATGTCAAATGAAAAAAAAAAACAATTCAAGGCTTGAGGGGGAAGGCTTGGAAAGAGACTGCATGATCCTAGCCCCATTGGGCCCAAGTCAGCCCTGCCCTGCCCTACTTCCACACATGAAACCTCACAGATGGCTTGAAGACAGCAGGGGCAGGAGTGACCCAGGGTCAAGCCAGTTCGGCTCAGCACCATAAGGGTAAGCACAGTTTGGGTTAACACAGTTTGGGTCAGCACAGTAATGGTCTGATGGTGAGTGGCTCTGGGTGTTGATGGATCTGGATCTGGATCTGGGTCCAGGTCAGGGTTTGGGCTCAGGTCTGAGATCTTTCTATGGCCACTAGGCACCTCTTCTCCACCACTGCACAGAAAGTCTGGGTGTGGGGGTTTGGGTCATGTGCAGGGAAAACAGATGCCTCAGCACTCTGGGTCTCTCTGCAGCCCTTAGAGTACAACCTGGGCCTTGTGAAAGGGGTTAGTGTTTCCTGGCCCTAAGGCAGTCAGGGGAAGGGTTTGTTTTATATTCAGTTGGAGCAGAAAGGACTAGCCTAATAACAGACTCTCTCTTTGGAGGTGGGGGAGACCAATGTACGCTGGGATGCTGGAAAGATGATGCTCTGGCTTCTATTGGAAGGTAAGTATATAAATGTTTGTTATTCTGGGAGAAACAGTCTCGAGAGCCCCTTCTACCAGGTTGTAATTGGGTTAATTTTCTCCTGAAACCACTATTATTTTTCTGGGAAAAACTGTGATGCTTCTGATAAAAACATAATGCTTGTATTGCAGCCTTTGACTGGAATTTACAAGATTGCAATGGTCAAAGAACTAAGGGTGCCTATAGACAAGCACAGAGGCTGCTCCAACACACTGTAATTATGGAGTGTAGGAGCAGACTTGATTGAGTCTGCTGGAGTGTGCCAATTTCCACGCTCCAGCAGCATCTTCCATCTCTTGTATCAGTGTCCCTGTGCTTAAAAATGACAACGTGTTAAATGAACTTTAGTTCAAACATCCCCACCACCATTCTGGGAGCCACTCTAATTAAAGTGCTGCAACACACCCCTCCACCCTGGAGCACATGTTAAAGTTCTCCAAAATTTTGGAATGGGCTTTCTGAATAGAGTGGTGAGGATAAGGAACCTGAAATGTTTCAAGATGGAGCTTGATGAATTTTTAGAAGGGATAGTGTAATTGGATAATGATGTTCTTGGAGCAATAATCCCCATGTGTGATATAGGTGATTCAAGTATTTGGTATCCAGTGATGGGGTTAAAAGGAAATTTGATTGTTATGCAGAAGGTATCTAGTAAAATCATATTTTAAGGTGTTTGATGATCAGGACTCTGTTCCCCTCCATTAATGCCTTGGGTTGTGTGTTTGTATGGGTATGCATATGTGTGTACATGCACTCTGAAGCATTAGACCTTTGCCATAATAGAGTTGGAAGTTTGGTTTGGAGGCAGGGGGCAGGGAGGACTTTTGCTATGACCACTACTAGCTTGACAATTTTATTTAGGGACTTAAGCTCAAACTGATCTCCAGAGCTGAAGATCTAAATGGTGGCTGAAAATGTTTTGAACATATAATGACACAATGGAGAGCTTGTGAGCAGTGCTAGGTCATGTACTCAGGACCCTGCAAAGTCATCTACTCTGGCAAAGTGTTGGGCTTGGGTGTGGATAAAAGAAGAGTGAGTAGGTGAAGCTTGTTTCCTGGCAGTAATCCCAAGATCACCAGGTAGGCTATATAAGACACGATCTCAATGGATCAACTCTGCATAATACTATTCCCTTTTTTAAAAGTGCCTTGACATTGTTTTAGGAGAGGAGTATGCTGCAACGCTGTAAAATCAGAAATACCCTATACCACCTCAGCACTCCCCTTAACCTGTTACAAGTTTCAGACAGATGATTCATAATTTCCATTAGAAATGTCTAAGCTGTAGTGAAAAGATGATGCAAAAATCCAGGATGAAACTACATGTGTGTTTAGATTAGCATAGGCTTCATTTGTCTATTCACTGAGGCAGGCTTCTAACAGGGAGATCTTCTATCTGACATTCTGTTCCTGATCATGGTCTCATTTACAACAGTGTTCAAAAACAATGTGAGTTTCACTGGAGCTATGTGAGTGTCTGTCCATGTTCACAACAATATGTTATGCATCTGTAGGCATTCTGGAGATAGAGCATCTCAGTGGTAGGTGTTGTTAAACCTGTGCTAAAGACACCGTAGCTAATAGCACCTCATAACATAAAGGGATCAGCAGTGGAAATTACTTTAGCATGAAGTGCTGCTAGCTACAATATCATGTTATAAATAAACACAATTATATACCAAAAGAAAAGTTTCTAACTCAGGCCAAACCCAGAAATATCAGATACCTCTTAGTCCTGTTATTGTAAGATTACCAGCTTGGTATCTAGATCAAAGAGGTTTAAGAGAAACAATTTTTTTCAGTGCTTATTTGAACCAAATGTTTTTACATTTCTGAGATTTTAAATACCAGCAGACTTGTTTCAAATGTATTTTACATCAGAATTTGATCAACAGGGGATACCATTTCCTTATTCGTTTTTTTAGGGACCCACCCCTTACCTAAATATGTTCATCCATTTCACTTGGGAATTTACCACAACTCAAACTCTGTTAGACTTGCTTAACTAAATGTGAATAGATTAAAATTTTTTTTTATGAAAAAAACACATGAAATAAAAGAGTTCAAAGTATCTAGACTTTCAGATACTGTAATTAGCTTTGATTTTATTTTTTAAATAGACTTCCTTCCTTTAATTAATATAAGGTTTTCCTTGAGAAAAGCATGAGCACATTAAAGAATGATTTTCTTCTTCATTTTAAAAAGCTTCTCTTTCATTTAAAAGTTAAAAAAACCCTTTAAGTTCAAATATTAGAGATCATCGCAGAACTGAATTTTTTGGGGATAATTTTTGGACCACCAACTTATAAGAAAGAAAGAAAGAAGGAAAGACTTTGACTTTTAAGAAATGTTTATTCCAGGGACGGTGACAAATGGGGGACAGCAGAAATTATGTACAGGTTGGCCCGAAGATCTGGGCCTCAAGGACAAGGCCTGGGTTCATGGCTGGTAAGACCTGCCCGTACACTCTAGACAAAAGGAGCAAAAAATCACAAAGAAAAAAAAGAAGTATGTACACATATACAGTTCTTCCCACTGGGGGATGCCCGGGGGGGGCAGGATATCAGGCGTCAGCCTGTATGGATAAAGCCCGAGGTCTAGGCTTGCTGGATGTGCCTCTGCACCCTGAGCAGCTGGTGGCATCAAAGGGAAGGAGCAGGTGTCCCCCCTCGACTTGGCACAGTGCTCCCTTGATGGCCCAACATTCCTCAAAGGTAGACACCGTCCACTGGAGGACTGCATGCTCAAACTCAAGTGAGAGGTGGGCTCGCACCAGCAGGTGGAAGAACTGCAGGGTGTCGTCCATCCCGGTCCCAGTGAGCTGGTTTTGCCAGCTCTTCAGGGTGGCCATCCTGGCCTGGCCCACCAGGAAGTTGGCCAGGCTGACTGTGGCCTGCTTGGCTGCCCAGTATGGGAAAGAATGTGTCCTCTGAGAAGTCCCAGCCCAGTGCCCCAAGGGCGGCAAAGAACGGCCGCAGCCAGGAGCAGTCAAGGAGGGCATGGAAAACGTCCTCTTCCAGCACCCCCCGGCAGAAGGGGCAGGCCACCAAGGCCACCGGGTCCAGGTGGTGCACAAAGGTGCCTGTGGCCAGGATGCCATGCACCAATATCCACTGGAGACTGCCGGTCTTCTTGGTGGTGGGCACCTTGTACAGTGTGTGCCATGCTGGGGTCCTGGGCCATGCCGGGCACTACCGCCACACAGTGTCAGGGCAGCTGTCCAGCACCTGGGCATGCCGGGTGCACACCACCCATGAGTAGAGTCCCTTCCAGGGCAGTGTGCCAAAGGGGCAGCCCGTATAGCGGGCTGGTCAGCCAACTCACTGGCCACTGCTGGGATGACTAGCAGTGGTGGGAAGGCATCACGCATGGCGTCCACGGTAGGGAGGGCCTGGTGAGCCTGGAGGTAGCCTTCTAGGGTGGTCACTGCTTCCATCAGGAGGGCTCTAATGGCCCACAGAAGCAGACAGAGCGCAGTGCCAGCTGGGCAGCCAGGGCTTCGGCTGAGAGCTAGCCTGAATGAGCAGGGTCCAGGAGGTGCCCTAGGCAGGTGGTGTGTGCCTCGATGAGAGCAGCCATGAGGCTGGTGGAGGCCAGACTCGGCAGGACATGCTGCAGGGCCGGGTTGTGGACCAGGGGCTCCTGAAACACCCGCGGGAAATGCAGGCGCCTGGCTTGGGGACAGAGATGAAAGGAAGCCCGCCAGGCCTGCACCATGCTGCGGTAGAACAGGGGAAGGGCCGCCCTGTTTAGGAAGGTGAGGTCCAGCATAAAGAGCTCCTGGAAAAAAGCCAAGGCCCCACACTTGGTGAAGGAACTGACACACCAGCTGCCACCATGGGAGGCGGCCCTCGGCATACAGGAACTGCTTGCAGCGGTAGGCGGCCAGCCTGCTGGCCAGGTTGATCAGGCTCTGGCCCCCCTCGGTAGTGGGCAGGTAAAGGGCAGCTTGCAAGGGTCAGTGGTGTCCGTCCCAGAGGAAGTCCACTAGGAGCTGCTGCAGTCTCTCAAGTAGCTCCAGCGGAGGGTCCAGCATGGCACAGCGGTGCCACAGGGTCGCCGCTGCCAGGTTGTTGGTGACAAGGACCCAGCCGTGGTAGGAGAGGGTGGGCAAGCGCCAGCGCTGCAGGTGGGTCTCCACTCCCTCCGCCAGGTCCTCCCAGTTGTGGGCTGTAAAGGCTGGTGGCCCCAGGAACACTCCCAGGGCTTTGAGGCCCTCTCGGTGCCAGGCAAGGCCCCCTGGAAGGTCTGGAGGTGGCTTGCCGCTCCATGTCCCAAGCAGGAGCATGTCGCTCTTGCCCCAGTTGATGCGGGCTGATGCAGTGAGCTCGTAGGTGCGTTGGCAGTCCACCAGGGCCTGCACATCCTCCTGGCTGCCCAGGAAGACTGTCACGTCGTCCATATACACCGTCTCTCCAGGCCGAAGAAGCTGGTCGGGGTGTTGGCCTCTGCCAGCTCCTTTGGCCTGGAGAGATGGCAGGCTGTGGCAAAGATGCTGGACCATCTCCAGACCCCAGAGGGACGGTTGCTCACGGACCCGGGTGAAGTGTGGGGGCATGCCATCGCCTTCTATCGGGACTTGTTTGTGGCTGACCCCAATTGTGCAGAGGCTGCTCAGCAGCTGCATAAGGACCTGCTGCAGGCCTCACCCTCCACCAGCTCCTGCAGGCGTTTCTTGTGGGACTGGAGGCTCTCGAGGAGCGCCGTGTTGTTACCCGCATGGAGCAGGGCTGCCTCAAGCTCTGCTATGTCCTCGTCCAGCTCCTGGGTGCAGCGGTGGATCTCGCTTGCTGCCAGCTGCGAATATTGCTGGTAGAATGCCCGATCTGGGACTTCCCTATGTCCCACCACAGCCACCAGGAAGGGTAGTCTGCTCACGCAGCCTCCCAGCTCCTCCAGAGGTGGGCAAAGCAGTCCCTGAAGTGGGTGTCCTGAAGCAGGCTAATGTTGATGCACCAGTAAGGGACCTGTGTGCCTACTTTGCCAGGCAGGCTCAGTTTGCAGCAGACCAGGGGATGGTCCAAAAGGCCCGATGGGATGATGCGGCTGCTGTGCAGTAACAGCAGGTGGTGCTGGGCGATGTAAAGGTGGTTGAGGCGGGCCATGGCGATCCCACTGGCACTCATTCTTCGCCCTGGTGTCAACGAGACCCGCTGCCTCCAGCACGGTCCGCACCTTGTGGGCTGAAGGCAAGTGTGGCTCCAGCCCCGTCTGGTCTAGCAGTGTGTCGATGGTGCAATTGAAATCCCTGCCCACGAGGAGCAGGTTAGTGTTCTCAATGGCGTCATGCAGGATGTTGCCCAGGGTCTCGAGGAAGGCTACCCTCTCTCTCCCATTGGTGGGCACGTAGACGTTGATGAGGAGCAGGCTCTGGTGTGCCAGGGTGACATGGATGGTCAGCAGCTGGCTGGGGACAACCTCTCATGCCACCACCGAGTTGTACTGCAGCTGCGGCAAGAGAAGGGTTGCCACTCCTGCACTGAGGTTGGTGCCGTGGCTCAAAAATAAGCAGCCTCTCCAGGCAGCGTGCCAATCAGCTTGGACATACATGTCGCTGTGCGTCTCCTGGAGGAAGGTGTTCGCCAGCTGCTTTTGCTGCAAGCCCTCCAGGACGGCTGTCCGCTTCACCGGGTCTCTGCAGCCATTGGTGTTAAGCGAGGCAATGGTGGTAACTGCCATGAGCAGGAGAATAGAGAGGAAGGGTAGGCAGGGTACCGACGGGAGAGAAGGTGACAGAGCCAGGCAAAAACCACAGAGAAGGGGAAGGCCTATTCTTGCTGGACCCTATTCCGTGGGCCCGACTCAGCCCCACACCTCCCTCACCCGGGTCACCAGCTTTTCAAGCTGGAAGGCATGTTGACACATGCCCAGGTCCCGGCACATGAGTCTCGCCACGTCACTAGCGGCACAGACAAACTGCGCAGGGTCCAGGCACCATTGCTGGATACTGTCTGCCACATTCCTGTGGCCCTTGGTTTGGTCTAAGAGGTTGAGGCGGCCTCCACAGTTGGGGGCCACCCAGGGTGGGTTCTCCAGCAGAAGCTGGATGTTGCCGACCGAGAACCGGTGGGACTGTACTCTGGGAGGGGACCTCCCAGTGAGACCGGTGAAGGTGCCCTCAATGGCTAGGCTCCCCAGCAGGCCTCCTTCAGCATCTGGGTCATGGACTGTCTCTGGGAGATCAATCCCCATCTGCTTTGGGGGGCAAATGTCATCCCGCTCCCGGGGCTGCTCGTGGCACTCAGAGGGCAGGCACTCCATCTCCTCCTCATCAGCCTTGGTGGGCAGGGGAGCGGGTGGGGGGTGTGGCAAGACCCTCTGCTGTCTCCTGTGCCTGATGCTGGGGAGGCAGTCACTCTCTCTCTACCTTGCTGCTCACAAGCCCCACGAGCTGGGATGGGGGCGAAGAGTTGCCAGACGTTGCTGGGACAACCTCAGTCCTGGCCTGAGGTGGCGGGGTTTCTGGGGGGGCAGGCAGGGTAGGGTTAGGTTCCCTGGCTACATTTTCCCCGGTGCTATCAGAGGCAGGCCCCAAAGGGGCAGGCGCTCCTTTTGAAGCTCCTTTTTGCTTCTTGCTCTTAGCCTTCTTAGTAGCTGCTGGCACCTCCCCCGAAGGGAACAGGCTGGACTATTTGGGGTTCGCCACCTCCGAGTCCACCGCCTCGACTGAGGCAGCGGTGGAGGGAGGTGGAGGGGAGGTCTCAGTTGCTTCACCTGACGGGGCCCCAGCACCTGAGATGCTAGCCACCCTGGGTGGAACTGGGACAGGGAGGGACTGGAAGGACTCCCCAGCCCCTCCACTGGGGCATCAGGCACCACAGGGGCAGGAGAACCCTGGGAGGACATCCCAGGCTCCCCCCGGGTGGCATGCCAACACCAGAGGGGTCAGTGCCCCCGGATGGAGTAGGGGTGTGGGGGGGTTGGAGGATCTCTCAACCCTGCCCTTTGATGAGGTCCCCACACCAGAGCCAGACGCATCATCCCCCTGTGTGGGTGCAGCAGCTGGTGCCCCGGCTGACTGCCCCACTAGGCACTGGGCATCCAGGTGGGAGCCGCTGCTGCAGCGGCGCCATGAATTCCCTCCCTGGGAGAGGTACACTATGTAGGGCCTCCCATCCAACACGAAGGTCATGGAGAGAGGCAGTTTCTGGGTGCCACCCCTGAGGAGCATGAATGCCTGCCTCTGAAAGGACAGGACGTGCCTAAGCTTGGGGTCCCTGCTCCCCACGGTCAGCCTACACCAGGGGCTGGTGAGGACACCACAGCGCTCAAGCCCCCTGGTGAGGTCTTGGTCTGGCAGGTGTGGGGGGGCATTGGAAGCCACCACCCACACTGCCAGGGTCTCCAGGGGCGTAACCATGTGGTGGACCCCCGATATCTCCAGCCCTGCCCTACACACCTCCCTTACCATGCTGGGAGAGCTCAAATATACGATGGGCACGGAGTTTACCTGGGATGCGTACCAGAAACTGCGGCGTCCCAGCAGTTCCGCCAGAGCTCCGGTGCAGTCCTCCACCCTGACGTGGAGAGGGGTGTGCAACCGCAGGCCATGGCTGAGG
>NW_017729025.1:48624612-48624830 GCF_001723915.1 Gavialis gangeticus | reverse complement strand
GGGGCAGAGCAATCCTGCAGGGGCTGTAGGCAAGCCCTAAGGCAGGAGAAGATGGCAGAGACCAAGGTAAGGGGTTCTGCAGGAGGGAGGCAGCAGGAATCAAAGGGAAAGCACACGTGGGGGTGGGGGAGGGGCAGAGGCAAACGAGGCTGCCGGAGCCCAGGGGAAAAAGCTCAGAAAGCGGGGGAAAGGGGCAGGGGGCGATCGCCAAGCATAGG
>NW_017729025.1:48614527-48624323 GCF_001723915.1 Gavialis gangeticus | reverse complement strand
CAGGAAGGGGGGGGCAGGGAATGGGGGGAATGTGCAGAAGGGACCTGAGCTGGAGGGGCTCAGAAGGGCTTCACCTGTCGGCAGCCATTTTGAAAGAAAGAAAGAGAGAAAAAGTAAGCAAGTGCAACTACATATCTCTCTGCATCCCTGTAGTGATGCACTACATCGCCGCATGGTGCGCTACAGTGACATAGTGATCATGTGGGTCTACACATGATCAGGAGGTACACTGCGGTAGTGGAGCACTCTCCCCTCCCATTTTAGCACACTGCTACGGTGACATAGCAGCTAAATCTAACTGCACTGCACGCATGGTGCAGTATGGGCAGTTACTGCACCGTGCTTTAGTACTGCCAAAGGGAAATATTAAAGCACAGCACCCTAGCAACATCACTATACAGCAATAAGTAGATACAGCCAGGAGAAAAGAAAAGGATCAATATGGTACTTTATGACTCCAAATGCCAAGACACTAGGGTAAAATTTCGTTAATGAATAGTAAATTTCTTTAAAAAAAATGCAGTTTCATGGGGTTTAAACCATGAAATTCAGATGGATTCACATAGAATTTGGTAAATAATTTAAGACAAAAAATGGAGGGAAAATGTAGGAAAAAGTTAAAATTTTTACTCTTTCAATCTTTTAACTGTTTCAGTGTTTTTAAAACCCAATGTTATGCCTTTTCTTTTTGAAAAAATATATTTGTTTTGACTTTTACCTAAATTTAAAATATATGATGTTCAAAAATGCAAACCATCCAAAGCTGAAATGAAGCATTACATTTCTGGCTGAAAACAATAACAAACTTCATATTTTTAAATTTTCATTTGAATGAAATGTTTTGGGTCAACCTCCATGGCTCACCTTCCCGTTTTGGTTTCTCTGAAATTGACCCCCCTGCTTGTTTTCCTTTTGGGTTCACACAAACAAACATTTTTCTTCAAATTTTCCTTTTGGCCTCTCAATCAGAATTCTCATATTTGCATGCAAGAGCCCGGGACCTCACTCCTGGCCCTGCAAGAGATTCCCTGCATAACCTTCAGTAAGTCACTTAGGCTTGGATCCTCAAAACAATCCAGTTGGGCAAAATGGGATGTAGGAGATCTTTTGGTATCCAAGACTCATATTGCAATCCCCAGAGCCCCTGTTCTGCTTCCCCAAAAGTCCTTAGGTAACTAAGTTTTTTATATTAAAGTTCCCAAGATGCCTAAAATTCTCCTTTTTTGTGGGGGTTGGGGTCAAAAGTGTCTTATTCTTAATAGTGCTGAGCAGCTTTGTACATAATTCATACTTTAGATAGTTTATGGTATACAATCGATGTGTTGTGTCACCTATTTTGCCTGAAAGGCTGGAATTGATGCACTCAGAGTATACTTACTACTCTGGGATCTGTGGAAAATCCAGCAACAGCCCTTCAGTCTTCTTTAAAAATATGAAGGAAGGGAAGTTTATCTTCCTTATATTAAAAAAAACCCCAAAACACTCAGTCTGGATGTGGGTAACACAGATTCCATTTTCTTTTCAGTCTGATGGTATTCACACTCATGTCTCTTAACCGCCAGGAAAGTGCTGTACCCACCAAGCTGTGTTCTGGGGTGAGGGAACCTTTAATTTCATATTTTGAAGGTGTTGCACTTTTCATAAAATAATTCAGCATTCATTCATTAGGCAGAGAGTCAGTGCAAAAATTTAGGACTGTCTGTCTACCCTACTGGAAAGGACATTCCCCCAAGGAGAAGGAAATTATTATTGTCAGCTATGCTAACACTGACATCAGTAAGTAATATTGCACTAAGAACTGAGAGACCAAATGAATAGGGCTGTGCGAACCTTTGGTCGCTGATTTGATTTGGTGGACATTTGGCCTGATTCCGTGGATGAATCTCTGAATCCGAATTGAATCAGGAGACCCTTTAATCTCTCCGAATCAAATCGGAATTCTTTGAATCGATTCAGAGAGATTTGATGATTCAGACATAGACACAGCTTTAAATGTTTTTTTTCTATATACCTCAAGGTACCAGGAAGCTTGTGAACACTGAGATGCTGGGGCAGATGGAGCATCCCACAGGAGTGCAGGGGATTCCCCAGTGCACTTGGTGGCGGACCTGGAAGTGGACCAGAAGCACTTCCGGTCCACTTCTGGGTCTGCCACATAGCATGCAGGGGACTGTCCCCTAGGCCCCGGCTCGGCGACTGGTGCCTCCTGAGTCTGGGGGAGCACCCAGGGTCCCCCCACGGCCAATCACCGAGCCAGGGGGATTCAAGGGGGGATCCCCTGTGCACTTGGAGGTGGATGCATAAGTGGACTGGAACTACTTCCAGTCCACTTCCAGCTCTGCTGCTGAGCATGTGGGGGACTCCCCAGCAGTCCTGTGGGATGCTCCATCTGCCCCAGCATCACAGTGTTCAGGAGCCATGCCTGGTACCTCAAGGTACGTAGAAAAAACATTTAAAGCTGTGTCTATGGCCAAATTGCTGATTCTCTGAATCAGCATCAAATCTTCCGATTTGGATTCAGCCAAATTGAATCGGGACAGCAAACCAAATCAACAAATCTAATCAATGTCCCCGATTCAGTCTGAATCCAGATTGCATATGGCCCATTTTGCACACCCTACAAATGGATCATTGAGCAACAAGCTGCTAGCTTTGCCAGAGTATCACTGTTTCATTAGAAAGACCCTTTCTACTCTTTTTGCTGTGCAAGGCCATAGGCTGAACGGGACACACCTAGATTCTATGAAGTGTGTGTGGTGCGGGAGTGGGGGAAGGATGACAGCTGCCAGACCCCCATTGTCTAGGTTTCCATTAGCAGTTATTCTATTTAAAGGAAGAATGAAACTTTTCTATGGTGGAAGGAGAGAGAACAATATCCTGTAAGTGAAGACAGGTAACAAGTATACATCTAGACCACTCTCTGAAATCATGCACACTTCATTCAAGATAGAGCAAAGGACAAACTTTAACCATAGGAAATGGTGGACCATTTGAAGTTATGGAACAAGTCCGTTATTAAGTAGTCGTATACATGGCACAATATTATGCCATGTACAGGTATTCAAGCTAGGTTTAAACTACCTGAGGAGAGCTAATTCAGTCATGCTGCTCCCTGTACTTGAACTAGCCGATTTTGAGCTTGGTTTGGAACTGTCTTGGGTTGTGCAGACATACTGATGGCTCATTTTCTACAGGTGCAATCTAGCTTCCCATTGAACTTCCTGGAAAGTGTCATTGACTCCAATGAGGAATGGATAAGACCCTTAATATCCAATTCCTTTCAGACTGTTGGCTAGTATATGTTTTTTCCAAATACTCCCATTCCTTGTCTTTCTCAATAGGTATTTTAAGGGTCTTCCTTATTTTTAATTGTGAAAATGTGTTTCCTGTATTTATTTTCATAACCTGGGCTCCATAAAAAACATGGCCTCTATGTCAATCAGGGTAACATTAAACAAAAACAAAAGCAAGAAGAAAAACCCCTCAAAGAAACATGGCAAAAAGAAAAAAGAAAATGTATGCAATGATAGTTATTAAAAAGTTAATATCTGCCATCAGCCACCAATTACCCAACTGTTTCCTTTTGCAAGAAGAAGAAGATCAGGTAATCACTGCGGTAATATTAATAAATTAATAACAATACTTTGTGGTTAGTTTCTTTCACTTCAGATGATCAGATAACTTAAAATGCATGCATGGTATTAAGGGAGTGTAGGTTGTACACCAGCTGCTGAAACTTTCTTAGCCTGACAAAGGGTTTTTGAACCCAAAAGCTTGCTTAATAATTGTTTTCCAACTATTTAAGTTGGTCTAATAAAAGATATCAGATTAACCCAAATGACATGACGCCCACAGTAACAGAGCAAATGAGTGGTTGTCAGGAAAACTAAGCAACACATGCCTAACATGTAGGGCAAGTATATCAGAACTGTTTCTCCATGGAGACCTGGACTTGTGAGCATACCTGTAGGTAATGTTGCATTTTGCAGGTGTACTAGTACTTTTGCCAGTGGGTTTTGAGGGTGGTTAGTCTAATGTATCCTGCTAAATGTGTATATATTTGAGCAAGTGTTTGTACTTGTTCAGTCTAGATGAAGGCTTGTGTGTATTCAGTTTTATGTAGAGACAGAAGCAGGGCAAATGAACAGCTGAATACATGCCCAAGAAGGTTTATTAAAACTTGCTTATTCCTTTAAGCACCCTCATCTGTCAGTGATTCTCTTAAGTACTGTTTGTTTGTTTTCACTAATATGACATAGCTCAGGAAACAAAGATATCCCTGAAAAAACATTTTCCTTCTTCTGACAGCATAAGTAATTGCATGATGGGATGCTGTATTTACATGCAGAGACACTGTGATCTGCATATCTCCCGGATCATTGATCTGTGGCAGGAGAACACTTTTCTCCACTAGCTTGTACTAATCCTCAAGTGGTTAGCTTATCACTGATGCTTAATGCTGTAAATGATCTGTTTGTCATGTACAGCTATTAATCTTCACACCTTACCCAGAATAAACTAAACAGAAAAAGGTCTGAGAGAAGGCTGTCGGGATCCTGTTGTATAGAGGACAACAGTTCTCTAAGGTTTTTTGTAAGAAAGATTTAAGAGACCTAATTCAATGGGACTGGACAACTGAGTGTATTATTAACAGGATGTGAAACCTTTATTTAGGTAACCAGTTCAAATCTTCCATGGTCACAATCAACTGATGGCTAATCAATATGAAATAAGCTGCTATTGGTTAAGCTCTCTTAATGCACTCAGTGCTGTACAAGACACAAAATTAGAGTCCTTGACTTCAAGAATTTATAGTCTTAACTAGACAGGTACAAAGTAGGCTGGATGTAGTGATAAAAGGAAAAGATTTTTCCTTTCCAGCTTACTATTATTTATTAGTCACTTTTGCATCACGTTTCTGAAGTGCACAGCCCTCTCATCCACCTCTGTTTTCAATTCCACTTTGGGAAACAGGTGCTTAAAAATTAGGTGCTACCAATTCTAAATTGTAGATGCCTAAATCTTTTTACTGGATCCAGCTGCTGGACACAGTACCTTAGAAATAGTCTGAGCGATAAGAATAAAGAAACAGGGCAATGAGAGAAATCTTTTCACAGCAGTTACCCATGCTATGTATATTTTGGGAATAGACAGAGGATTTCTTTCTCCAGAGTTGTCAATAAAGCACAATTTCACTTGCAGAAAATTCAATCTGAATGAAAACAAAATGCCTCTTCTGTTAACAAGTGGCACCATCTCCATCTGCCCCATCATACATTTTTGATGGATAAATTCCAAGCTCACCTCCTGTTGTTAGGTCTCAGTTTGAGATGTATTAATTACATTCAGTATATGAACTGTGTTTTGTGGGGCCAGGAAAGCATGAAATCCTGAGACAAATATATTTAAACAGAGCTGTGATAAGAGTTAATTACACCTAATAGCCAATGAAGGGTGGGGGAGGAAGGAGGGATAGCTTTCTGTTTCGTAATGTTAACTGATAAATACATCCTGTCATCTTTATGTTTTGGCTTAGAATAGAAAACATTTGAAAAAGGGAGCTTTAGAAGAGACCCGGTCATTATGAGAAACGTAATAATACTTAGCATTTGTGCAGTGCTTCCTAGTGCATTACAAACACTAATTCATCCTCACAACATTACTTTGTGATATTATTCATATTAAATGCCATTGTAGAGAAAAAGAGTTTTTAAAAATCCATTACTTCAGGTCTTAATAAGACCTTCAATTATTTACTGAAAACTTTCTTTTTCCCTTTATTTTTTTAAATCAGCTTTACTCATTTTCCTTTCTTTTAAATCCAGTGGGACAGAAACCAGCTCCATTTCACCTTTAATATTCCAGTACAAAAAAGTCATGGCAGACAGAGCTAGAGAGAGACTTTTACCTTTTAAGCCTTTATTAAAAAAATATTAAAAACCAAAAGAAAACATGAAAAAAAATTGTGGCCTTCCAAGAGGCACAGCATGAAACATTTGCCAGCAACAAAAGCACCATATCATCAGAGATTGAATCCCTGTTTCCCTGCAGTACCCTTCATGGGATCACACATTTAGGACCACAGGTCCATCTTCCACCTTTCAGAGTGCTCCCTCAGTTGCCCAGTGTGACAGAAATCCATCTGCATTTTGTTGCAAGGTGAAGTGTTTAAATTTCAATGGTCTTTGGGTAAATGTGGTATCTTTTAGTAGCCCAACTAAATAGTTGGGAAAAATGTTTTTTGTAAGCTTTCAGGTACAAACATCCTTCTTCAGGCAGAGGAAGAATGTGCAGGTGTATTGTGCTCTCCTGGATGGGAGTATGCCAGTATGCAGGAATGCAGGACAGTGAAAATGCAAATGCATGGCAGTGAGGAATCAGAGGGTGTGAAAGACAATAGGTGAGAGACAGGTGGAGGGGAGAAGCTGGGGAGAATGATGACCTGATGATGGAATGTTGTTGGTAAATTGTAATTCCAATGTGATACATGCCTGGAAGAGTTGGAGGGCATCCTCAGAGCCAGCTGCTGTGAGCTGGTTTCTGTAGTTTTTCAGAGTCACTATCTTGGCCTGGTCCAGCAGGAAACTGGCTTCTCTCCTTGGCTGCTCAGTATGGGATAGAGAAGGTCTTGGAAAAGTCCAACTCCAGAGCACCAAGGTGGGCACTAATGATAAGAGTGGCTGCAGTCAGAGGTAGTTTAAGAAAGCAGGGAAGAGTTTCCACCACATCCTCCTTGCAGAAAGGACAGGCTGCTGGCAGCACCAGATCTCAATGGAGGACAAAGGTGCCTGTGGCCAAGGCCCTGTGAATCAGCTATTGTTGGAAGTCACCAGCTTTTTTCGTAATGGGCCGCTTGCTAGGCAGGGTTACTCTGGTGTTGCTGCCACTAGGCACCACCTTCAAGTTGTGACAGGGCAAGTGAATCATCTATTGAATTACTACAGCATGGGTGAATCAGCCACTGAAACAGCTACTGAAGGTGGGACCTGGAAAGGATTGGATAGTTGAGACTCAGATTAGAAGCGGACACAACTTTTTGGATGAAGTCATTCACTGAAATAAGAGGAGTTTCAGTCTGAAATATGGCCCAACATTTGATTTTGATACTGTTAAAATTAAAAGTTCTGATTTTTCATCTTTTAACAATATTTAGCAAATTTAGCTAGATCTAACTGTTAAAAGGGAAAAAGCACCTGAAAACTAAATAATATTGGTAAAGAAAACATTTAATTATACATAAAACCTTCAGTAAGAAACCAGAAGTTTTGTTCTCATCAATACAAAATTGTTTTCAATTTTGTTTTGTTCAGTTACCAAACAAAAAACATTCACACAGTTCTATCTTCGATCCAGACACACACTTATGTACAATTGCCCAAACAAGTTTAAGTTTGTGAGTGGTTACATTGACTCCAGAGGCAATATTCATAAGTTTAAATTTCAGCATATTCTTCAGCTTCTTCCAAGACTGGAGCTTTAATAATCATTCATAGCATATAAAACTTTAGATGTTAAGAGAAATCTAATCAAATCCCAGAGTTCAAACAAATGATCTGATGAAAAAGGCAGGGCCTTTTGCTCTTATATTATTAGTTAGGGAAATCAGGCCCAAATCTGCACCCCTAAGGTGAATGGGAGATTTGCTGTTGATTTCTACGGATGAGGCACATTGATACATACTATTAATGCACAGCAATAAACTCTAGGAGATACCGTGCCAGAGTTTATTGCTCCTGGGCATCATGTTTACACATGCACCTGAGACTGCAGCATGTTGAGCTGGCTCAGAGCAGCCCTGGCTGGCAAGAGGCCCAGAGGGTCAGCTTGGCAGTAAATGTCTCATGTAGACATACCCGTGGAGAAAGAGGCCCCTTCAAAGGTTTATCATCTTCTGAAGCTTCAGATCTTGGAAGCAGGACACCAGACTTGATGAGCAAATGGCATGTGATAGTAACCCTAGAGTAAAATCCACAATAGCCCCACTAGGGAGGCAGGTGTGTGTGTTGTGGGGGTGGGTCTTGGCTCCAGGAAGAGGAGAAGAGGTGCAGTTCTGATCTAACTCTGCTACAGCAGAAAGCAGAGTTTTTCCTTACTTTACAACATGGAATAATGAGTTTATTTTCTTAATTTCCCAATGAATAAATTAAAGTAACATGTTCTCAGTCATCACTTTGCCCCAGAAACTATTGGTTTTTTGGAATTTGCTCTGGATCAAAGGCAAAGATGTTTACATTTAAATGTTGCTTGATAGTCATAGGAGAGGAGAGGGGAGAGGGACCTAAAACAAAACAAAGCAACAACAACAACAACAACAACAAAGGGTGTAGCATTGATATGCTTTGGAATAGGACATTTCCTGAGTGAATAATAACTGGTGGAGGTTAATGGCCCGAGGCAAAGCTTCTAGCAGCCCCATCTCCCAGTCAGTCATCTGTTCCCAGGTAAAGTCTTATGCTTTGATCATTACTTCTGTATTCAAACTCTGCTTATTCCCTTGATCTCTTTAATACAACTATCTCTTTTTGTTGGTTATTTGCTTTCTATTTTAGCCTTCTGTTAGGAGTGGGAGGATGATCTTGTGGTTTTGATACTGTATCTGGATGTTGTTCAGAGCTCCAGTGCTCACTTTTGCTATGATCTGGGAAATTACCTAATATTCTTAATATCTTTAGGATTGTTATGATTATGTTTACATCTTAGTTTATATTGCATTCATGTCAAAGGTCTTAGTTGAGCTGAGGGTCCTATTTTGCTATGCAATGTAAAACAACATAGCTAGAAAGAATACCATCCTTGGAGAGCTAAGCAATGATGGCCCTGGCAAAGTAATGTATGGTTTTAATGTAGAAAACCATGTTTGTTCCAGATAGTGCTTATATATGTGCTTAAATGTAAACGTATACTAAAGTCATGTTGAAGGTTAAGATAATGGGAGTTAAAACTATCCTTTACCCTAGTTCTGAATATAAGCACTGACCTGAAGAGGCAGAAAAGTAGGCCCAAAACAGAACAGACAGCTACTGTGCCAAGGAAGAGCTGTAGGCCTCCTTTGTAGATGAGAAGTTCAGCCAGAGAGAGTTTAAGTGACTTGCTGAAGGACCACACAGGAAATCTGTGGCAGATAGAGCAACTGAACCTAAATCACTTGAATTACATTACCACTAAACCTTCATTCTTAGTGCCTCAAATTTCTTTACTGGAAAATGGAGACAATGCCATTTCCAAGCCTCATAAATAGGTGTTGTCTATATTGGCAATCTCAAACCTTGTGTGTGTTGGGTTAAATTCTTCTCAGTTATGGGAGTTTATATCAGGAGTTTAAGATCAAAGGAGGTGATGGATGATTAGAATCAGGCCCAGAACACATTATCTATTCTAAAGATAGCAGGTGTCTTCCCCACTGCCAGGTCAGACAAGTGTATCAGGTACACTGATTATTAAGTCATTGTTTGCATTTTTGTGTCAATTTCTATCCAAGCATTAGGTAAATTAGTGTCTCAGCATTCCTGAGAGCTACATAACATCATTATTGTTATCAAATCGCTCATACAATTCTATGCAGTAGGACTGTGACCATGCTTGGTATGAACTAGAGCCATCGTTTAAACTTTGGTGCCTAACTTTTTAAGTACCAAAATATCTAAGGACCTAAGGAGAGTGGTCGCTCCTTAAGGAGACGATCCTCTAAGCCCAAAGGAAGGTAATCCCAACAAGGATCAAAGGGAGCAGGAGAGCACACAAGCCTCCATGGCTCACCAAAAGCATCCGGGAATGTCTCCTTGCTAAAAAGGAGGCT
>NW_017729025.1:48598817-48614015 GCF_001723915.1 Gavialis gangeticus | reverse complement strand
AGGCGCTATTTCACGGTCAGGGCGGCTAGGATCTGGAACCAACTTCCAAGAGAGGTGGTGCAGGCTCCTACCCTGGGGGTTTTTAAGAGGAGGTTAGATGAACACCTTGCTGGGGTCGTTTGACCCCAGTGCTCTTCCTGCCATGGCAGGGGGTCAGACTAGATGATCTGCTCAGGTCCCTTCCGACCCTAGAAACTATGAAACTATGACTTTGTAGTCAGAACTGATGATACTAAAATTACTCAAGTTTGAAAATGCTGGCCGGAGTATTTCCAGACAGCCTCAGGCTTGCAATAGGGCTGAAGGCCTACATCTTTGATGAAATGTCTGTGTCATTTCCTCTGACAAATTGACTCCAGATTGCTTAGTATAGATTGAAGATACATCTTCCCAATGCCATTTTATATATGAGAATACATTTTATATGAGAGATGCAGTAAATTAGGTGACTTTTTCAGGTCTGTGGCAGAACTGTGAATAGATTGTTACTCCTAATCCTGCACTTGGACCACTAAACCAAGTGTCCTAACTACTCAAGGAAAACTAGGTCAGCTAGTCACAGGCAGTCCAAAACTACTAAAGTTGGAAAAAGCCCTTTCATTTATGCGAATGGGCTGTGAATCAGGCCCTTTGACCCCAGCTTAACCTCACTTTAAGCACTGGGTCAGATCCCTCTCTATATAGCACAGTATTTGAATAAGGCCCACTGCCCTCAGTAAAGCTAAACAAGTGCTTATGGTCAAATATGGACATATTAATCACTTTTGTAAATGAAGCCCTTGTCTTTAAACTAAGATTGATGGGGATCTGCAAAAAAAAAAATTTTTGCAGGTATTTACCACTGCAAATCAATTTTCAGAACAGGGACTATGTCAACTAGCTCTAGGGTTATATTGAAGGTCACTTAATTAGAAAAATATGTATATTGTTCAGTGGTATTTGGATGGCAGTCAATTAATTGGTTTTCAATTTCATCATCCTATTACCTCTTTTAAAATTGCTAAAAATAACATGTTAGATAGCTCCTAAGTTTGTGCAAGCTAAACTTTTACAAAGAAATGATACATATAATAGTAACTAAAAGATAAATGAAGATTCATTGGCATGTGCACATCTCCACTTTAATTACTTTCTCACGTTTTTCTTGTTCATTGGCTCTGCAATGAACACCAGGATTTTTTCAACCCCAATTATATTAAAATATTATTTTCATTACGTGCTGAAGTCTTTTTTGCCTATTATACCAAGAAAATTAGACACCTCATGCAGTCTAGGCTTTTCCTATTGTAAAATATGCACAGGTGGCATCAGACCTCTGGCCTGCTTTTTTTTTCTAATTGCTAGATATGCCAGTCAGCAAGTGTATACAAGCAAGCGGTTCTGAAACCATGGTTAGAGTGATGAATATACAATAAGGCCTAATCCAGCACTGAATTCCATGTTCAGAGTGCTTAACACTATGCTTTTGGCACGCTGTCTCTGAACTACTATAACCACACGGGAGGTTCCAGGATTGTGGTGATGGGGTTGTTCATAACACCTTCAGCAGTGTGGTGCGTGCTCAGGGAGAAGAGCTCATCATGCACGTGCCACACCATTGAAGGAGCTGTGGCCTCAGCTCCTCACAGTGATTCTAGATGCCATTGAGCTCTCAGAGCGAACAAGTATGTTAGTGGAGCTCTGAATGTGCTGGGAGCTCCATGAAACTCCGTGGCTGGTCTGCCTAGAGTCCTTGCTTTCAAGCAGCTCCAGAGCTTGCTGCTTTTCTCTCATCCTTCCCCACTTCCACCCCTGCATTCAGCAGCAGGGGAGAGGAGAGAGGTGTAGATTAAATCCATGCTTACTCTCTGCTTTCGTCCAGCTGCAGAGTCAGAGCCCAAGGGCTGTATGCTACTGCTTGTCTCCTCTCCTGCTTTCCCCTGTTGCTGAATTAGGTGGGGAGAGTGGGAGGAAGGGGAAAAACAAATGGCAGAAGGCTGCAGAGCTGCTTCTCAGAGCAGCCCCATGCTGATCCGACAGCGAGCTCATGGAGCTCATGTCACATGTGGAGCTTGTGGCAGCAGCTATGCTGATTTGCTGAAGAGCTCTGAGAGATCAGATCATTGTACATGCAGTGCACAGCTGAAGGGAGGTGTGACCGAGCTGCTGCACTCCCTCCGGATCCATCCCAGAAACAACAAAGTGAAGAACTGGCTCTAGGTATTACATACTTAAGCACATTTTCCTGTGCATATCTGTACCTTTCCTTGATTGTTTGGTTAGGAACAGATTTTGTGTGTTTTATCCTGTGCTGTCCTATGAATATAAATTTTCTTGAATGTAATATGAGTGTTGCTGAAAATAAATTATAACAATATCTTGAAAATGGCATCTCCCTTTCACAGTTGTATACTCAGTTGATTACTCAGTCTCCAATTATTCATCTTGTTTTGTTAACAATTATTCATTTTTAAGGTACATCAACAATATGCAATAGGCCTCATCACATGATTCACTTACCATAATTATTGTACATCAGTTAAGAATAATTATTGTACAGTCTGAAAAACAGCCATCAAACAAGCAAGTTACTCAGTTTTTTTGATTGAAAGGATAGAAGACAGGTGATTTAAGGGTAGGAGAAAAAGGTCATTGTCTTGAGAAGTTAAAGTAGTTGGGGTCAAACAGTTCTGTTGGCTAACAAGTATAACTTTCACTAAAATCAGTTACACAATAAGCTAAATCCTGCTTTCATTTAACAGGTTACTTCTGGATTAATTCAAGGTGAAGTGTACAGTCTTGTATATGTTATGTTTTGTGACTAGAGTTGGTAAGAAAATTTTTGCCAAAACAGATTTTGTCAAAAAAATGATTCAGGAAAACTGAAACTTCACAGAAACCAGTGTACCATTTTGACAGGAAAAGTTTCTCAGATCCAGGATTGAACTTTTGGTCCAAACAAGAAAGCAAGTGGGCTTCAGAATATCAGGTTGCCTGATCCATCTTCTAATGGGTGCTTTGATGATAAAGATTTGAAAGAATGTGAAGTGCTCAAATGCTATGACAGTGGGGTCATAAATATAGAAGACAGATGAAGTTAAGTAATACTGTAAATAAGGTATATTTGGCTATATTGGGTTTTATTTTTATTTTTTTGTAAATCAATAAGTGTAACTTTCTGTATCTTTATAATGTTGGGTTTTTTGTTTGTTTTTTACAACAGATATATAAGCTAGTTGTACCACCAAAATGAAAGCGAGAAAGGACAAAACTGTATACAAGGAGAACCAGGAATTATACCACTGCTCAATGGAAGAGGCTATGAGACAAAAGACACATTTAATTTCAAAGGCCTTAGCTTCCAAGTTATTGCTAAGGATATGAGTTATTGAAAATTTGAAAAAAGGAATATAAAGGAATGAAACTGTTGGCTTCTTAGCAATACAATTTTGGCAAGACAAAGGACAGGAACAGAACATTTTGACAATGATGAAGAGTCTAACACTTTTTAAAGCCTTTTTTGCCCTCTAAAAGTGCTGTTTATAGAAACTTTGTTCCAATCAGTCAATACCTGTATTGATTTGTTCCATGTTTGAGCCCCATTTTGGAGGGACTTTCCAAAGAGAAATCTGTAGCAATGCAGTACCTGAGACTGATTTCATCATTACCACTTCCAGGAAGGTTGCTGAAGAACCATTACCTTCAAGGGAGATACTAATATTTGAATAAATAAAAGAGAAACTGCCAGGAACACAAATAAAAGTGCCTATTACCTCTAAGACTGCAACAGGGGCCCTGTGGAGTTCCTAGTTTCATAGTTGATAGATTAAGGGTTGGAAGGGACCTAGTAGATCTTCTAGCCCGACCCCCCGCCAGGGCGGGAGAACAACAAAACCCCAAAAACAAGAAACGGGACTCAAATGAGTCCAGCCAGGTAGGCATCCAGCCACTTCTTAAAGACCCCCAGGGTAGGGGCCAGCACCACTTCCCTTGGAAGTTGGTTCCAGCTCCTAGCCACCCTAACTGTGAAGTAGTTCTTGTGGATGTCCAATCTATACCTCCTCTCCATCAACTTGTGCCCATTACTCCTTGTTATGCCAGCGGGCGCTAGGGGAAACAGCGTCTCCCCCAAACCCTTCTGGTCCCCCCTAGTGAGTCTATAGACTCACAAAAAGTCTAACAAAACAGGACCTTTGTCACCTGTTCAAATCCTACCCAGATAAGTAGTTTCTGAGCGTCAGAACTGGAGTTGTGCAACATTCAGAAAACCCAATTCTTTTGTTTCTTAAGCCTGGATTTAGAGGTACCTCCACTCAGTAGCCTTGGTGGCTAACTACAGACAGTTAAAAAGCCTGAGGCCAAATCAATTCAGTCTTTCCAGCTAGGCTAAGCTGCAGGGCTAGGGACAGACATTACATATAAACCAGTTTAAGTGGTTAGAAACTGGTTTAAACCTGTAACAGAACAGACATTCAGTGCACATAAACCAGTTTGAAAATGGCTGAAACCAGTTTGACATAAACCTGGGTGAATGTAGTATCAGATTTAACTGATTTAGGCCAAACCAGTTAATGCAATGCCTGTGCCAGAGCCCTTCCTGGGTTAAGTTAAACCAGAGTCCCCCAGCATCCCAGATGCTTTGCACACCTGGGTGGGGCTCTCAACTCCACAGCAAAGCTGGTCCTACCCTTCTGGTTCCTGGCTGGAGCTCTGGCAGAGACTGCAGGTACAGCAGCATCTGCCTGGCTTCCTCATGCCTCCCACACATGCACACCTCTCTGCTCAATCAGAGATTCTCTCTGCCTTATACAGATACCTCTCAGCATTAGCTAGCATACCACATGCTGGCTACAGTCCATGTTGTGGGAGACAAGACAAAAGCAGACAGGACAGTGTTAGCTTAGGGCTTTTTGGAGCGAATCAGCAGGTAGCTGGTAATGTCCCTCCATTTCTTCCTTGAAAAAAAAAATGTTTAAGAAGAGCTTGAACTAATGTGAGCTTTTGTTTTTTTGATGGGCTGATAAATGCTAACAACTCCCTGTGTAACTCCCTGATGTGTAATTAAATGCTTTGTTATTAGCTCCCTGCTGGCTCCGTGCCTGGTCAGGATGGGGAGAGAGGAAACCCCTCCCTAATTAGAGTGTCCTGCTAGGGCCTGGCTATGCTCCCTCTCAGCTCAGCACTATGGAAGGGAAGGTTTAGCACCCCCCTAGCCACCCCAGCAGGACCTTTTGCATCCCTTCTAGCCTGAGCCACTGCAGGCATTTCTCCAGTCCAGAGGGGAGATTTGTACAGCTACAAATTGATTCAACCTAGCCAGGTTAGACTAACTAGAGATTAAACTGAGAAACAACTGGACAGACTTTCAGAAAATGCAGCGGCTGCATACTGTCATGGAGGGAAACTAGGGAGTACTAGAGCACAGCTCTCTGGCACATAGCCAGCATAGGCTGTGTGTTCAATTCCTCTGCCTGCTGCCTCTAAGGTCTCTGGGATTTGCAGTCCAGAATCACAGCAGCAGGACTCTGCAGGATTACTCATCACTTCCTCTTCCTGATTCTAGGTGCCTCTGGGATTTGTAGTCCACAGTCACAGCCAGCAGTAAGTTCTTAGCAGGGCAGGGCAGCTCTGTACTCAGGGGAAAAGAAGTTTAACTCCCCTCCCTTGCCCCACACCTCAGCCAGGGTTTGCCTGTGGGAAGCAGTCCCTGCCTCCCCACCCCCCAACCCTTCACTGCTGGAGCAGACAACACAGCCCAGCCCAGCCCAGAGCCACTCCAATCCTTTCCTTGCCCAATCTGCTGATCTTCTTTCTGCTTCCTGCCCTGTGCTCCTACCAGATCTGTTGCTCTGCTTTCTGCTGGCTGCCCTATCTGCCACTGTAGCATCTTGTAGGAGACTAATCTATGCATCTAGGATCAAGATGTTCTAGTGAAGACAACCTTCTCATGAAACATTAAATTATGAACTATTCTGCCTATGTGAATGTGTAGATGGAAGTTAAATGTTCCATAAATTTATAGGTATATTTATATTATTTTTTTAAAACTTCCAGCAGGAAACCAGGCAGGCCAGATTGGGAAACATTCTAAGCAACCACTTGGAAGTGAAATGGGTGAAGAATAGTTTAGTGATCATGCAAGTTTCCTTATTTGAATACATTTCGCTCATAAGTATTCAAAGAAGGCTATTCTGCAGTGATTCTTTACCATTGTTTCATAGTTTCTAGGGTCGGAAGGGACCTTAGCAGATCATCTAGTCCAACCCCCTGCAATGGCAGGAAGAGCACTGGGGTCAAATGACTCCAGTAAGGTGGTCATCCAGCCTCCTCTTAAAAACCCCCAGGGTGGGAGCCTGCACCACCTCACTTGGAAGCTGGTTCCAGACTCTAGCCGCCCTGACCGTGAAGTAGCGCCTCCTGATGTCCAACTTAAACCTTCCCTCCGCCAGCTTGTGACCATTGTTCCTGGTCACTCCTTGCGGCGCTCGGGGGAACAGGGACTCCCCCAGCGCCTGCTGATCCCCCCTAACCAGTTTATAACAGGCCACAAGATCCCCCCTCAGCCTTCTCTTTTGAAGGCTGAACAGGTTCAGGTCCCACAACCTTTCCTCATAGGACCTACCCTGCTGTCCCTTGATCATACGAGTGGCCCTCCTCTGGACCCTCTCCATGCTGTCCACATCCCTCTTAAAGTGCGGCGCCCAGAACTGGACGCAGTACTCCAGCTGCGGCCTGACCAGTGCCGCATAGAGGGGGAGGATCACCTCCTTGGACCTGCTTGAGATGCATCTGTGGATGCACGACAAGGTGCAGTTGGCCTTCCTAGCCGCCTCCCCACATTGCCGACTCATGTTCATCTTGGAGTCAATAATGACTCCCAGATCCTTTTTCACCTCCGTGCTGACAAGAGGGGAGTTCCCCAGCCTGTATGTGTGGTGCCTATTGTTCCTCCCCAGGTGCATCACCTTACACTTGTCCGTGTTAAACCCCATCCCCATTGTTGCATGGTGCATTTTAAAACCATTTATTTCTGCTAATGAAACAGAGTCTGGTATCTGATGCTGTGATTGAGCTATTGCAATACAGCAATTTCATTGAGTTCCCTGGTTACCTTAAGTGTCTAATTCATGACTTTCTCAAGTGCTTTTGCTTCCTTTGAGTCTTAAAATACAATCTATGGCAATCAAATGTTTAAACTGAAAACTACTGATGGGTGGACTTCAAGCAAAGAAGTAACACAATTTAGATCTGCAGACAGCTCTGGACAGTTAGCATTTCATAATTATGGAACAGTAGGATCAAGGATATGGGTTTTACAATTTACAGGACTAGGGATGTGCATTTGGCTCTGAATCCCTGCTGGAATTACAAAGCTTAACCCACAAATCAGAGGATTTGAGTTGGGGACCTATCTATACCCAAATGATTTAATACTTGGGTCTGGTGAGCTTTCAGAAAAAAATATTTCTCAAATCACCTTTTGATACCAACATTTCTTATGGTAAATTTAATAGTGCTAATTATGGTAGAAAGTATATAGCAGCTATTGCTTGCTCATGTCTTGTTAACAGACAGTCACAGACTGAATAAAACCATGATTTTGGTAAGCATCCTTCTTTCAGGCTAAATGGAAGAAAGAATTATATATTCCTTTACATAATGAGAGAGTTGAAAACAGTAGACATCACTGACCTAGACAATGTGCTACCTGGCAATACTTGAGTAAAATCTAATCCAGGGATATTAAGGGGGTTTTCCCTGGGAAAATGCAAGGGCTAGGGAGTCATTTTCCAAGTTGTGTGCATGTGACAAATATAGAAAAGTACGGGGAAAGCCAACAGATAGCAAGATAAACAGTTTTAGGTGTGGTCCTGAGAGGAAGCACAGAAGGAGGAAGGGAGATTGAAAGGGACAGTGAGAGAGAGAGATGAAATGCTTCTTGATCACGGAATTGACTGGAGTGGCAGGCTTGAAAATTATGAAAAAGAAGAAGTCTGATGTTCATTTAGAAAAACAGGCCTTTGTGTACTTTGTTTTATATACAAATAGGATTTCACCAAGGAACAAATCTTACATGTATCATCCATTTCTCCTCCTAACAAAAACAGCCCCATAAAGCACAAAATATTAACTAACTGCTCAGGCCAAAGGGGCAACATTGTTACCATCAGAATAAATTGAAAAAGCAATCCCTCTTGCTCAAACTGCACTGGTCATCTAGTTTTTCAGGGTTGAAATGCTACAGAATATAATCCATTATATCAACATTTTTAGAGAAAGTATTTGCCCTAAAGCAGAACCTTCCTGAATAAAACTATACTGCAGTCTGTGATGGATACCAGTGTTAGAAGGAAAATCATGTCATTGTAACAATTGTAAATCATGCTAAACGAAAGCAGCAGTAATTATGGATTTATCTGTGCAATTCAAAATGCATACAGTTGCAAAGAAAAACTAGAAAAACGACTGAAGTGTTCCTTATTGAGGGCATCAAATTCCTATTATGCTTAGACACAAACTCTGCTGTTACACCTCAGTGAGGGACACTTCAGTCATTACACATTCAATTTAGTGAGCTCCTGGACCCTTTAACCCATGGATTGTCTGCATATTAACACCTTTAAGTGGCTTAAAACACTTGCTATGTGCCTCAAAGTTATACCACTCCAGGGCAGGATTATCTCTGGTCTGCACAACCCAGCTCCTTTTCCATTAAGGTATGGCCACTCCCCACAGATGTGTTGCTGCAGTTGAAGTCCTCCAGTGTCCCAGGATGCAGTCATTCTGACCCCAGCCTCCTGTTTTGTGGGCTGTCATATCCCTGGCAGAGCAGCCCAAGTGTTGGAGCTGCAGCTTTTCTGTTTCCCCCAGCCTCCAGCACCCTGGTCCAGGAATGGCAGTCCAGGGCACCTTTCCCCACCAGTGCTGGGTCTGTCTGGGTGGGTGTCCAGTGCTGGACCCTGTGTACCCCATTCTGCCAAACCCTGGGGAGCAGAGGAGAGTGCGGCCATCCCCAAAGAGCCCCAGACCTGGACAGGCTTTGGCAAGAGCTGAGCTCCAGCCCTGTGGCTCCAGCAGCACCTTGGCCCATTCACCCAATCCACATGCAACATGGTGAGAGCTGGCAGCAGTGGTGCAGGGTGGGAGGCAGCCTGCTGCTGGGGAAGTCACTGCTCTGGGGTAGAGTAGCTACAGGTGCATCCAGGCTGCGGGTGTGGGGCTCTGCTGCTGCCCTTATGGATATAGGAGCTGGCTGTGGGTGGACTCCACTCCCAGCTGTGAAGTGAAGCCAACTTGGGTGAGAGCTGGCTGTGGCAGCCACCACCGCAGTCTGCAACCCTGACCTCAGGCCTGTCACCATTGCTGGCTTCCTGGGTCCACTGCCTGGGGTCTCCCCCCATCCTGGGGCCCCGTGATATCTGTCTACTTACCCTGCACACTTCATGGGGCCTGGGGACACCAAGGAGGGGTTGTGGGGGGCTCAGTGAATGCGGGGCAGATCTGAGGGGAGGGTTGGAGGGAGGAGAGGCAGGGGAGCAGCTCAGCATCTCTCAGGTTGAAGTTGTCCAGGCCCTGGGAACAGTCTGAGGGATGCGTGTAGCTGGGAACTGTGCCCAGATGTGTGACAGCAAACCTAGAGCATGTGGGCACTGGGAGCCAGGCACCAACCTCCCTGCCCAGCCCCCCGCTGAGTTCATCAGCGTCACTCTTGAGGGACCTGCCACCTCCCTTCCTTCCCCACAGTTTAAAACGCTGCTGCTATGGTGGGCAAGTGATCTGTGAAGCATGCAGCATCATAAAAAAGTAGGGCTGGAAGGAACCTCCTCATCTCACCAGACCTCTAGTGGCAAGTCATACTTGTGCAGGTTGGGGACAGTCAAACAAGGTTTCTATACTGCTAGGTGTGAGTGCTCCAGGCTCCAAGCTAGCATCAAGCTGATCAACATTTGTGTGGCTCCAGGTACAATGTGCAACAAGGCCCTGATAGGGATGTGAAAAGTGACTTACCAAGCCAGAACTAAAAGCTAGAGGTAAATATTCCACAAAAGTTTACAACTTCCAGCTGTGCACAGCTGCAGAGCTATGAAAAAAAAAAATCAGTTGCCGCTTAGTGTTTCACTCTGAAATCTTTCAGGAAAAAATCTGTAACAGCTATTGACAGCTCATCTGACAACTGCCTAATCTCTTACAGGTTGTTGGTAAATGCTGCTTTACATCATCTTGTCATAGATTGTCAAGGGAAAAAGAAGCATATTTTTCAAAGCCTAGTCAGGTAGATTATCCCTCATGTTCTGGGCAGATTTGCCTCCTCTGTACCACTGTGTAAGAGGCACAAAAAGGAGAAGGTACAAACAATATCATAAATCCAGCAAGCTAATAAAACCTCTGACATTTTTAATCAACCCAAAATAAATGCTAGATATGGCAAATTAAATACCTCATTTCAATGGCTCATTAGATTTTTTCCTTGTTAGACTGGTATACTCAAGCCATGAACTTTGGATCCAGGTCCAGATTTGAAATGTCCTCAAATTTCTGAAGTATCCAAATTGGGATTTTAGGTACAGACTGCTTTAGACTGTTAGGCCCAGCTAGGAAATTTGGAGCTGAATTAAATTCTGAACATTCTAATGACTAAAAGTTAAAGGACATAAGTATTTTGATTTTTATCTACATGGTTTTCTTAAATAATATGTGCATAAGCAAAGAGAGACAGAGAGAGAGGAGGAGGGGAGGAGGGGGAAAGTGTATACATTCATACATCATATAAAGTCCTTATCACAATTGTTGGAAAAGTTCTTTCCCCTGACTGTCCTGGCTTTGCTAACTGTTTATATTAATGTACATTCTTAATACAGGAATTTATTAAAGGTTTTTCTATTGCAATTTCTTCCATGTCAATTTTTAGAAGCACTAAAATGTCAAATTGCTGCTAGCAGTTTTTTTTCTGTGATGTTCTGAAAAAAAGGTAAATACAGTCCTTTAAATGACTTAGGGAGACAGTTTTATGAAGTGATAAAACCTCTTCAAGAAAAATTACACCCATCATATTATCTAATAATTTCATACATCTGAGATGTTGCACATGGTGATATTTTGTTTCTAACATGCAAGGAAATGGAGGTTACAGTCCTGGTTTTTAGGGCCAGGTGGGGAGCTCTTTCTCCTCTTTATTTTGGCCACTTCATCGGAGTGCTTCTATTGTTGGTGGTATAGGGCATGCCCCAACTACAGTAGTCACCTAACAAACAAAAGGAGGTCAGCATAATGGGAGGTCTGTAGCTTGCAGCTGCATAGATGTTCACAGATCATTCAACTCATAGAGGCATGACTTCAGGATTGGTGCTTTTATATTTATCCGGAGACACAGTTTATAGCCAACAGTTCATTTGCTCATATTGAAACTTAACTTTCTTAGTACAGTAATCAGATTCAGTGCTAATTTAAACTTGCTGAGAGACATGGGGGTGGTTGGATTCAGAAACAGAGACGTGTCCTTTTTAGCCTTGTTGTTAAATGCAGTGTTTGCTTTACAAGAGTTTTGCAGCTAAACTGTAAACATCCCTTCTAGGCTGAAAATATCATTTACGTTCTTGGACAGAGAACAAAAAGCTCCAAAAACCTCAACCTTCTGGAATCAAATTTGTCAAATGGTTTTATTTGGCAGGGTTGTTTTTTTTAAGAGGTGACTTCCGATAAATCACGAAGTTAGAATAGGTCAACATTTAGCCAACTAGCCCATAGTCATAATTAAAACATACAAAAATTTTAACATTCAAGTAACTGTCCTTTCATAGGAAGTAAAAATATATTGAAAGAACCTCAACTCACTCAGGTTAAGCAGCAAACTTACATAAATTGAATGATTCTGTAGTGGCAGAGGTCTCTTGTTAGAGAGACACCTGAATCAGAGCACCAGATGCAAACCGCAAGAAACTTCAGAGCTAGTCTGGTTATGGTCATGCATCTGTCTGAACTTCACTGTGCATGCCTATCTTTGTTTTTCACACAAAGGAGCTTTTTCACACATTGGAGTTTGTAAGTGAACAGGGCAAAATTCACTGCTGACCTAAATTGTAACAGGATTATTATCAAAAGCTTGGTGATTAGGGGGTGCACATTGTGCCATGGAATAATGACTGCAAGTTCTCATTTCATACCTCTGCAGAGGCTTGTATAAGTCAGCTGGTGGGTTTTGATCCGTTTTCTAGGGAATCACCATCCACATCACCACCTAATTGCCACAGTCAGGGTGAAATTACGTTTTAGAGTTAGCAGGTGCTATTTCCAAAGAATGTGAGTCTGTACTGAGGTTAATAAGTGCTAGTGATCAGTCACATGCTTGGAGTTAATATCCTCTCTAATGTGCACTGCTCAGACCTGCCACCAGAAGGCTGGTAAGCAGAGGTGTGGCCAGGAGCTGCAAATCTGCTCCATGTCTGCCTTTCTCACTGGCTCTCTAGCCACAGTCTTGGCTAGGGAAGAGTGGGAAGGACCCCTTGCACTGCATGGATTGCCCTCCACTGGGCCCTGGACCCCCTTCTAGACTGCAATCAACCCTTCCACTCATGGATCGGCCTGAGAGCAGTGACAGCAGCAGCAGGGTGTGAGGAGGGAAGGAGGGTTACTCCCTGCAGCCTTCACTGTCCCTGCACATCCAGATCCAGCCCCCACCAGGCCCCATATGTGCCTGGCAGCTCTTGCCTGCCATTTCCTACCCATTGTTCCTCCTTAGGTGGAGGGCTTGGAAGGGACTATATTTGGGTATGTAGGGTCAGCATAGCCTTCACGAACCCTGGGAGCTAGCAAGGAGGGGGAACCCTCCCATCAATGTCTCTACCATTCTTGGGCTGATCAGGGCCACAGGGCAGTGATATGGGGGTCTGATGTGGGGGCAGAGGTGGCAACTGGAGGGCAGGGGAACAATTTGGGGGCTGAGGGGGTTATTCAGGGGGCAATTTTGGGTGCAGAAGGGCCAGGAGCCCAGCAGTTCCTCATCCTGCCTGCTTCCCTGCCCCTTCCCTCTTTTCCCCTCTAATTCTGCCCCCTCACCCTTTCCCCATGCCCCCCTCCACTTGGTCCCATGCCTTTCTTCACTCCTTTTCCCTCCCTCCTAAATTACTCCATCCCCACCCGCTTGTTGCCCATCTGTTCCCAGCTGTCAGTCCAGGGCCATAGAGTCCTAGGTAATAGTTAGTCCACGTAGGAACAGTGCCTTCTGTGATAGTGGAGGACCAGTTAACACCCAGAAGTTAATTTAACTCATGCTAGGTAGCATAGCACAAAGAAAATCCTCACCACAAGTGACCTAGAGGGCACTTAGCACATGTTAATAAGCCTTAATGTTTTTTCATTACAGTTTTAAATTCTCTTAACATGCTCTGATTGTAATATGTAATATCACCCTCATTGGCAGCCTTGACTGAGAGACTAAGATCTTAATAAGACAAGACCACTATGAACTGAAGTTCTTTCTTCCCTCTAGAGGGGAGTACTTTGGTTCAAATTTGAGTCATATTGGTGTGGTCCAGTTCATAACTGCACTGCTTTATGCAATGCTGTACTTTTGAAGGTGAAGTCCTCAATCTCAAGAGTGGGTAATTTCTCATCTTTCACCAGGAGTAAATTCAAAGAACATGGTATTTACGTGACTCAAGATTCCAAGAGCCTTTTAAATTGCCCATTTGTAATCAGCCTTTATATCCTAAGTGTCATAGTAGAGCCACTGGCATAGCTGTTTGAGCACTCTTGGTGCTCAGGTCAGGTCCCAGAGGACTGGAGAAGGGCCAGTGTGGTCCCTATTTTCAGGAAGGGGAGGAATGAGGATCCAAGTAACTACAGACCGGTGAGTCTCACCTCTATCCTCTGAAAAAAACATTGAAAAAATTATTAAGGATCACATTTGTGGAAGTCCAGCCAGAAAAACAATGCTGAAGGCCAACCAGCATGGATTCATAGCAGGTAGATCCTGCCTAATTAAATTTGTTTCTTTTTCTGACCAGGTCACAAAATGTTTAGATGCAGGAATTGAGGTAGATGTCATCTACCTGGATTTTAAGAAAGGCTTCAATATGTTATCTCATTCTATTCTGACAGGTAAACTGAGAGGCTGTGATATAGATGATTACATGGTCAGATGGGTGGCAAATTGGCTTAGAGGTCACACCCAGAGAGTGGTGGTGGATGGGTCAGTATCGACCTAGAAAGATTTGGGCAGTGGAGTCCCATAGGGGTCGGTCCTTGGACCTGTGCTGTTCAGTATCTTCAGCAGTCACTTGGATGAGGGTGTGGAAAGGACTCTGTCCAAATTTGCAGATGATACCAAATTATGGGGTAAAGTTAACACACTAGAGGGTAGGGAATGAATCCTGGAGGATCTGGACAGGTTGGAAAATTGGGTGGAACAACATAGGATTCAGTTCAACAAAGACAAGTGCAAGGAATCACCAGCATGCTTACAGGCTAGGGGAGGACCTTCTCAGCAGAACAGTAGCAGAAAGGGATCTCAGAGTCATTGTTGACACCAAGATGAACATGAGTCATCAATGTGATGAAGCAATCACTAAAGCTAACCACACTTTATCATGTATTAGCAGGTACATGACAAACAGGTCCAGGAAGGTGATGCTTTCCCTCTATAAGGCATTGGTCAGGCTGCATTTGGAATACTGGCTCCAGTTTTGGGCACCACACTTCAAAAGGGATGTGGACAACCTTGAGAGGGTTCAGAGGAGGGCCACTCATACGGTTAGGCACCTGCAGCAAAGCCCTATGAGGAGAGATTGAGGGCTCTTGATCTCTTCAGCCTCTGTAAGAGAAGGCTGAGAGGTGATCTTATGGCTGCCTACAAATTCATCAGGGGTGGGGAGGCAGCAAGGAATAGGAGATGCTCTGTTTATCAAGGCACCCCTTGGAGTAACTAGGAACAACGGCCACAAACTGACAGAGAGCAGATTTAAGTTAGACATCAGGAAGAACTTCTTTATGGTAAGGGTTGCCAGGATCTGGAATGGGCTTCCAAAGGGAGTGATGCTCTCCCCTACCTTGGGGGTCTTTAAGAGAAGGCTAGACATGGAGTAGACATTACCTGACATTGTCTGACCCCAGCGCTCTTTCCTGCTTGGGGCAGGGGGTTGGACTCAATGATCTGCTGAGTTCCCTTCCAACCCAAACATCTATGAATCTATGAATTCTTCAAAAAAAAAAAAAAAAAAAAGA
>NW_017729025.1:48586585-48593817 GCF_001723915.1 Gavialis gangeticus | reverse complement strand
CTATAAATTTTTAAAAAAAAAAAAAAAAAAAAAAAGATATTCTTGTCTTGTCAAGTGAGCCAAAACTTTCTTATGCCACACAGTATAGTATTTCCAAGAAGAGTTATTTTTCTGATAGAGAAGTATCATTTATTGCATGAAAAATAGAAGTTGCTCCAGTATTTTTCTGATGCATTTTCCAGTTTCTAAAACTCAAAAACAGCTTTATTTTTGCAACTACAAACAACAGACATCAACATCATGTCAAACAGCTCAGCAGAACTGCTCCTTTGTCCTTCATATCTTTCTTCAAACAATTTTTATTTTGAAAGTTAAAATGAATCTCAGCTGGTATTTTAAAAACCATCTGCCTTTTTCAGGGTTTGAAAGTAAAAAATGTTGCCATTAAACATTAAACGCATCAGAAAATTGAAGTATGTTTAGGTGGAAAAAGTAAAAAGGAAAAAAAGAAAACAACAACAACAAAAACAAACTAAAGCCCCCAAAAAGCAGCAAAAAGAGTGATTTATTCAAAACAGCAGTTGTTGGCAAAGAGATCAGCACTTTTGTAGTAAAATTTAGCTTCTGAATATTTACTAAAGTGCTTCTACATCTTAAATCACTCAGATTGGTATCTTGAGCCTTCATATTAGAATTTCAGTTGAGAGAACCTCAGAACAGAGACATCTTTTACTTCGGTGTGAAAACTCCAGAAGCTACTTTCTGACATAGAGCTCTTTCCAGGAAATGGAAATAGGCCCTGTGACGTTCCTAATGGTCCCTTGATCTATTTGAGGAAGAGAGGAGGTTTCAAAATCGGAACCTAAAGACAAACCCAAAGATTGAGGACTCCTCGGGCAAGGGCAGTGACTAAGGTCAGGTTGGCAACTGAAATCAAGGACAATAAAAAGTCCTTCTTTAGGTATATAGGGATCAGGAAGAAGACCAAGTGAAATGTGGGGCCCTAGCGGAATGGAATGGGACAGCTGATAACAGACAGTCAGGGAAAGCTGAACTCTTTAATGAATACTTTGAAGCAATGTTCCTGCATGCAAATGGTGGTTGCCCACCTGGTCAGATACTGGATGGATGTGGGGCAGAGGGGAGGCAATTGCCAACAAAGGTCAGTGTCAAACTGGTGACAGAGCACTTAGGGTGGCTGAATGTCTTCAGGTTGGCAGGACTGGATGGACTACATCTGATAGTGCTGAGGAAATTGGCTGGAGTCATTGTGGGTGAAGGTATTTGAAGACTTGTGGTGCTTGGGAGAGGTCTTGGAAGACTGAAAAAGGGCCAATATGGTGCCAATCTTTAAGAAGGGGAGGAGGGAGGATCCAGGAAACTATAGGCTGGTCGGTTTGACCTTGATACTGGGTAACATTTTGAAAAAAATTATGAAGAAGTCCATTTGTGAGAGACTGGCAGAAGGGATGATGCTGAAGGATAGTCAACACGGTTTCATTGTGGTAAGGTTGTGTCTGACCAACCTTAACTCTTTCTATGATCAGGTAATGAACTGCTTGGATGTGGGAGACACAATTGATGCCATACACCTGGAGTTTGAAAAGGCCTTTGATATGGTTTCCTATGATGTTCTTATAAAAAAAAAACCTGGGGGATTGTGGGCTGACAGAGTCCACAGCCAGGTGGGATGGGAACTGGCTAAGGAGTGCTAGTGACCAGACAATGTTAGTGGATGGGTCTGCATCATCTTCGTAGGAGGTGGCCAGTAGTGTCCTGCAGGGTTCATTTTTTGGCCCTGTGCTGCTCAACATCTTTGTCAACAATTTAAATGAGGATGTGGCAAGCATGCTGGCCAAGGTTGCAGATGATACTAAGTTATGGGTAAAAGCAGTCATGCTAGGGGATAGGATGAGGATCCAAGTGGACCTTGACAAGGTGGAAAGGTGGGTGGAGCAGAACTGGATGCAGTTCAATAAAGATAAATGCAGAGTGCTTCATCTGGGGAGAAGTAACCAGCAACATCAGTATAGGTTAGGAAGAGATGTCCTGGCCAGCATGATGGCTGAAAGGGACCTTGGGGTAAGGGTTGGTCACAGGACAAACATGAGCCACCAGTGCAAAGCTGTATCAACAGAACTAATAGCATTAGCTGATGAGTCGTGAGGAAGTGATATTTCCTCTCTAGTTGGCATTGGTGAGACCCCAGCTGGAGTACTGTGTCCAGTTCTGGGCGCCACACTTCAAAAAAGATGTGGAGAATCTTGAAAGGATCCAGAGAAGGGCCACAAGAATGATTAAGGGCCTGGAGGACAAACCTTATAACGAAAGACTAAGGGATCTGGGACTGTTCAGCAAGGAGAAGAGAAGACTTGGTAGCTATCTATATATAAGGGGTGATCATCAGGAGCTGGAAGAAGAATGTTCAAAGGGGGCCCCAGGGGAAGACAAGGAGCAATGGCCATAAACTGCTAGAGGATGGTATCAGGTTGGATGTAAGGAAGCACTTCTTTATGGTAAGGGTGACCAGAATCTGGAATAGACTTCCCAGGGAGGTGGTGCAGTCCCCAATCTTTGAACTCTTCAGGAGGAGACTGGACAGACACCTTGCTGGGATCGTTTGATCTCAGCAGTATTCCTTCCCAGAGCAGGGGAGTTAGACTTACTGACCTTTCCAGGTCTCTTCCAACCCTTAATTTTTATGATTTCTATGAAACTTCACAATTATGGGCCCTAAACTTTAAATGGGCCATGGCAAACAACGGGATGCTCAGATTTTGGCCCTGGATGCAACTTTTGTAGTTTAGGACTATCTCATCCATGAAGATCAGATATAAGGAAAGTCTGAATGTCATGTGATTGTGGGCTGGAGCTGATTTAGATATTTGATTTAGTGGAAAAGAGGTAAAACTGTGTGAGATTTCTTGTAGTATTGACAAGAAAAAGACACAAAACTCAGGCAATTTATCAGACTGTGGGGTATTAATTTGAAATTGAAAGTGATGTGAAGGGATGTGAAGAGATGGACAAAAATGGAATACATGTATGGATACCAAAAACCTTAAATTGTGGAACGTCACACAGTTCTGCAGGCAAAGACTCATTCATTCTTCAGCCCTGAAGAATTATATGGTGTTACCACTCCTATGTATGAGTGAACTTCAAAAGTTTTGCTGGAGAAGCATCTTATTCTGGCCTTTTTTGTTTTGGAAGTGGAGATGGGACTTCTGTGTGAGTTAGCTTTTTATGAGGTTTCAATTACTTTCTCCTCTTGTCCATTTTGGAAATATACAGTTGTCCCCACTTGTCTGGATATACAGCCACGTAGTGCTTTGTATTGGCCTACCTCTGCTCTTGCTGCAGTTGATTTAGAAAATTCTAGTGATTTGAGGCTGATCTTGGAGTTGGGAATTGATCTTAGCGAGTATGGAATGTTTTTTAAAGCCTTTGTCCTGAAGTACCTTGGAGTAGCCAAGCCTGGCCTTACACTGGGTTTTATTGTGCTTCTTTTTCAATTTCTATTGAGAATAAAACAAAACTCCAGGAAGGGGTAAGTTTTCACCTTTGACGATATTTGAAACCTGTCCTTGGAGCAGGGTGTGAAAGTTATTTCCCATTCCTGTATTCGTTTCTATGGAATAAGTGGCCCCAGACAGATGTTGTTATGACTGTCACCATACAACATTAAACAGTCAGATGCAGTTTGAAGTCTGAGTAAAGAGACTTCAACCAGCTTTATTCCCATGACAGCTGTACCAAACATTCATGATAGAATTTGGAAATGTATTGATTAGGATGCATCAGAGAAAAAAAAAAGAATAATAAAAAAGCTATAGAAAGCATTTTGAAACTGAAGTTGTGTGGTGGTTATGCAAGCCAAATTTAATCAAAGCCTAGAGCAATCCCTTTTGCTAGAGAGACTATTCAGTGAGTCTCTTATTTTGTCAGGTAATTCTTCTTAGTCAAACATAATCAAAACCTATTAAAGTCCCTTGGTTAAAGAGAGAATATTCCATTAGATTCTCTTCTTCTGTCAAGCAATCCTTCTTAATGGGGAACAATAGGTTATTTCTGTTCATGAATTTTTAGGGGATTGCTGTGGGAAAAGAGGTTATTGTCCTGCTTTTGACAAACAGAAAGTACAGAAGAGAGTAAAAAATAAATGCTGAGTTAAACATGGAGGTGGTTGATGCTGTGAGTATACAATATGGCTGGTATTAAGAGATACTCAGGACTTGTGGACTGGCTACAAGAGCAGTTGATCTGTATCCTGACTTACTTCCCAAGGTTGTGGAGTCATCTGGCTAATGTGGTCTGAACTCTCTTCACTGGCCATTTCACCTGGATGGGCAGTCTCGTCTTGTGCTTATAACATACAGGGCAGTTGGCCTCAGAACAAGGTGAAAAACAAAGAGAAGGAAAGGTAGGGCAGAAGGAAGATAGCATGTGGGGGAAACAGAAAAAAAAAATATATTCATAAAAGGGCAAGACACTACATGATGTCATAAATGTCAGTTTGGCGTCATTTCGCTAACTTAACGTGGAGGGTCAGGCCTCTTCAGCAGTCTGCTAATCTGAACATCCTGATGAGCAAGGCTCACCAATGAAGGACTGAGCTTCTGGAGCAGAGCAAAACCAAGCACTGCTACCCTTTCCTCAAAAAATCTCCCAGGAGTACATTTTACCATTTTAGTCCCCAAGGTCCCTCTCATCAAAGCTCCAAAACGGGAGGCAAAGGGTGAAGCGGAACATATAGTTTCATTCACTAGTTAAGAGTAATTTCCAACATACCGATTTTGGTTCAATGATTTTCAGTTCCACATTTCTTTTGCTTACCAGATGTCATCGCATAATTATTGAGTTGACTTAAAAACCCTTGTGTTTGGACAAATCCAGTCTTTCTATGTCCATTGTGTATCCTTTCTATCAACACTGGTATGAGGCAGTGGAGTAGGTGGGGTGGGACATTCATAGCCCCCTCTTGTATATTACGTGTACAAGTCCCCTGTTGTACATGATGGAGGTCATTACATTAGGAAGGACATTAAGGGAGAGGGGGTGCTCCCCTGGATGAGAGTGGGTGAGGATGGTGGGGATTATAGGATGGGGTGGGAACATTCTGGGCAGGTTATTTAGTTTCATAGAGATAGCGAATGGGGGTTGGAAACCAGGTAAAATGGGGCAGGGAGGAATGTTCCCCTAGGTAAGAGTCAGGGGAGCAGGAATAGGTGAAGTGAGTTGGATTGATTTTTAATTTTGGAGAATACAGGGGATTTTTTGTTATACCTTCTTATTTCAATGTTTTATACTATTGTTATAAGTTACTTTTTCTGTTACTGTAAGTTCCCCAAGGCTTTTTGGGGGAAGGGCAGCATACAAATCTAACCAATAAATAAATAAATTCCTTGTTACAGGTTGTTGTAACATTTTGTAAAACTTTCTTCTACTCCCTGAAGTTGAGCATACACTGGGGATAAATCTGTAAACCCCAGTTATTACAGCACCAGATCCGTGTTTTTGAACCTGAGGGAAGTTTTTGTTAATTCATTTTGAGCTTTGGGCAACAGTTCAGACTGGTTCTTATTTTATCTGAGCTGAGTCTCCCATCTCCATTTATTAGACACTAAACGCGTTAGAAATTAACCAGAGCACCTGTGAAGAATGCAAACCAGTACTCCACTGCATGTTCATGAGCACTACTTAATCTTCTCTCTTTCCTATAACTGGGTAATGCTTTGACACATTTGGAGCTCTCAGTGCTGTGCAAAGTTGGGATGTTTTATTATCCAAGTTATGAGTTCACTGGGAGAACAAATTGGAAGACAATAAATTTGGACCTTTATCCTCTGCTTCCATATGTTCATTTTTTTTGGAAATTATTCCCGTGTGATGGAGGAAGAGGGAAATATGTTCCCATCTTTGGCTGTAACTACTGGAATGAAGTGTGACCATAGGCTGTTCTCATTACTCAGGAGTGCCAACTGACTTTGCAATCCTTTGTGAAGGTCACAGCATTTCTTACACCTGTTCTTTCACTAACAATAAATGTATATAATATTCTAACCTAAACTCTGCTCTAAAAACTGCAAGAGTTTGGGCCTTGATCTCCTTTCATTTACCCCAATTCCAGATTCTATGTTCTGAAAGAGAAGGAAACTGGTGTAAACAGCAATAGGCCCTAAACTGCTTAATGGTGATTTGCTTGCATCTGCTTGACCAGGTTTGGGTAAAAGAAGAAGGGGCAAAGGAAATAAGCAGGAGATAAAAATGTCATACGTTAGAAGAGTTTAAGAGCAAGACAGGTTAAAACAAGTCAGCTTAGGGTCAGTTAGAGTTCATTTAGTAGTTTTAAACCAGCTAGTAGTTTTAAATAAGATTTATGACAGATATAGTGTATATAGAAAATTGAAAATAGGCATTTCTGCTTTAGAATAGGCAAAATACACTCAATAACCGTATTAGACAGAGTTCATATTAATAATAATGAGAAAATAACCTATCTTTATTTAGCAAGCATTTGAACTTGGGCCAAATTGCTGAGTATAAAAATCCAGGTTTCCCTCAGAATCTTAGCTCTTTGGCTTTGAATTCCAGCTCTTCCTTTTCACTAGCAGGCTGGCCACCTGTTAAAGGCTTTTAAGACTGTAAAACTTAGCAAATTTAAGATTAATTTCTTTTTACTGTATTTCAGATATTAAAAACTGCTATTTATGTTTCATTGTCATTTATTTTTAATCAGTGTTTTGATATGTCTTATGTAAATTGCCTTATCATTCATATACTATTTGCATTTAAATATTAAAATTTCGATCACAATTTACTTAAATGTATTGAGTATTTGATTTTAGTGGGACAGGCTTCTGGAACATTCCTTGGTCCCAGAACACCTCGGGGGTGGGAATCAACAGAATTGTGAAGCCAGAAGGGAAGCTGTTCGAGAAAATTATTCTGGTACACATCCAGGAGGGGCCAGCAGGGGACTGCATGCTTAGGGGCAACCAACATGGGTTCATCAGTGGCAGGTCCTGTCAGACCAACCTGGTGACCTTTTACGATCTGATCACCAGATCATTAGATGCAGGGGTAGCGATAGACATAGTCTTCCTGGACTTCTGGAAGGCTTTTGACACTGTCTCTCATCCCGTTCTCATTAAGAAACTGTGGGGCTGTGGCGTAGACACCCACACAGTCAAATGGGTTGCCAACTGGCTGGAGGGCCGCACCCAGAGGGTGGTAGTGGATGGGTCCTTCTCAACCTGGAAAGACTTGGGCGGTGGGGTTCCGCAGGGCTC
>NW_017729025.1:48570148-48581585 GCF_001723915.1 Gavialis gangeticus | reverse complement strand
GGACCTGAACCTGTTCAGCATCCACAAGAGAAGGCTGAGGGGGGATCTTGTGGCTTGTTATAAACTAGTCATGGGGGATCAGCAGGCATTGGGGGAGTCACTGTTCCCCCAAGCACCCCCAGGAGTGACCAGGAATAACGGTCACAAGCTGGCAGAGGGTAGGTTTAGGTTGGACATCAGGAGGCGCTACTTCACTGTCAGGGTGGCTAGGATCTGGAACCAACTTCCAAGTGAAGGCGTGATGCTCCTACCCTGGGGGTTTTTAAGAGGAGGTTAGATGAACACCTTGCTGGGGTCGTTTGACCCCAGTACTCTTTCCTGCCATGGCAGGGGGTCGGACTAGATGATCTGCTCAGGTCCCTTCCGACCCTAGAAACTATGAAACCTGTTCCCATCACTTGGATATCTTTTTTTCTTTTACAGCATTTCTGCTTCTAATAGTTTAGGTCCTAAGGGTGTGTGTGTTTGGGCACCGGAGCGGGGGGAGGAGGGGTCGGAGGCTATTATTTAACCTTTGTATTTTTACGTCCAAATTTAACCTCTTTTGCCTTTTACAGGATTTCACTTTTCTTCCTTTGGGTTAAATATCAGAGAGAGAGAAAATAAAAAGGAAATTGCTATTCATTCAGTTGATTTCTAACTGGTTTCTTTCCTCGTGTTGAAGATAAACACAAGGTAACTTTTAACTTAGATTGTATGTCTGAAGTATGGCATTTCCTCCTAAGTCGTTTGGACATTAGAGGAAGCAGGTTTATGATAAACAGATTCTGTACTTGTCTGTAAATCACATGCCATCTGATCAAGCTTTTTTGAATGACTATTGAAGCAGAAAATGCTCTGCTATTCCTAAATACAAACACTTTCTGCTTCAGTAAGTGTACTTCTTCTGTACTTCTTTGATAGCCTTAGGTGAGAACTCATGTTCTCTGTACACAATAATACAATTTTAAAAGTGCCTATATTTATCCTTGGATATTGATGGTAGGGAGTGTGGAAACACCCTGTTTCACATATGCCATCTGCAGGGTCCTCACTATGAACCAAAGTCCTGGAATACAGTATCCACTGGGACTATTAGGACTTTTAGGACTATTAGGACTTTTTCTTGAAGCAGATGTTAGGAAATATGTGGCAGAGAAAGAGGGTAGGGGAACTGCCCCTCCTGGAATTATGGATAGAATTAAAGGAAGTTGTGTGGATTTGCTCTTGTACATTGCTCTAACAAATACAAGTTAGAAGGCAGGGGAGGGCAGCATTCAGAGACTAACACTTTGCCCAGTCTTCTGCCTGAAAAAAAAGGTAGGCAATGAATTGGCTGGTGCCCAAGAGCAAATCCAAGACTTGAAAACCTGAAAGGGCCAACTAAAGAAGCAACAACAAACAATGCCCTTGTAGCATAGTCTGAAGGGAAATTAGGCTGCGAGAATGGCTGCTCTAAAATCAAATTGTTAACTCAGGAAAATGTGATATTTCTTACATGTTTTGCACAAAGAAATCCTGTTGCTGCAATATGCAATAGTCATATCACAGAACTGCAATTCTAATTGTTGCACTATGTAGAATTTCAGGATTGTTATTTGGAAAGGCCAGGACTGGTGAAAAGTAATCAGCAGTGTGTAGACACTTATGCAGCCATTAGAATAACCCTGTCACTCAGGACTAGCATTAGGATTTTCCTTTATATTTGTAGAATACTAACCTCTTCAGAGAGGAAATCACTGAAGGGCGGCAAGTTTTGTCTCAAAGCGGGTTCAAGTTTGCTTGATTCTACCTAGGAATATTTTAGAAGGTTCCATCTCTGTGTGAAATGGTTAACAAAGCTCCTTGGGCACTGCCACTTAATATGTAGTGTGCTTAATTTTAGTAAACCACCTGTGTGGTGGTGCCTTTTATCCACCTGAAAACTCTTAAATATCTGCAGGGAATCATGGCCCTGTGGAAGTCAATGGAAATTGAATTAAAGACAAAACCTAAAATTTGACCTGACACACTTTTGCATCTGCTAACACAATTAAGTTAAATATTTAGAATTTTCTATCCAAAACAATCCCAAATACTCAAGTAGTCATTTTTATGGATTAAAGTTGAGATCCCAAAAATGGGGTTAAGCTGCCTAAAATAGAATTTAAGTGGACTACAGGCAATGAAGTCCAAAACTGCAGTCTCCAAATCCTCTGGTTAGTGGCCACCTATCTCTGAAGGAGCCTAAAATACCTCCCTTTTTATCTTAAAGGTCTCTCATTGTCTAGACTTTTATGCATGCTCAGAACTGCCCCAGCCTGAACAGCTAGATGCCTAGCTCCCACCCAAGCCCCAATGGGGTTCAGAAAACGAGTGGAGCATATTTAAGCCCTCAGAAGTGACTTACCCAAGAGGCATGGTTTGAGGTCACTTAAAACAAACTGCTAAGTTTGGGACACTCACAAAATTATTAAAGAGCCGCTCTAATTAAAGCACCCAAAGCGTCTCATGTATCAGCATCCCCACACTGAAAAATGGCGATGGGGGCGCTTTAACTGAAGCTTGTTGAAAGAGCTTTAGTTAAAACACCCCTGCCAACATTTTTCAGTGCAGGAACGCTAATACACGAGACTCTGGAGTCTGTTGGAACGTGATCATTACCATGCTCCAGCAGACTTGATTAAATCGAGTCTGCTCTGATCCACTGTATTTAAAGCTTGTTGGAGCAGCTTTGCTGCACATGTATAGATGCCCACTGTTCCTTTATTTTTAACACAGAGGGGTATGGTGTGTGGTATCATTGCTCACATATTGGAACAGCCTAGCATTTAGAAGACTTAGGAAGTAGGAGACATGGGTTCAGTTTTTCAGTTTGGGGAAGTTCATAGTAGAGATGCACTGATACATTGCTCCATATCGTATTGGCACTGATAAAAGGAAAATTGACATTATTGGCAATTGGCTTTTTTGGCTGATGTGGCCAATAATGTCACTGACAAATGCTGTGTACATGTGTGCGGCCACAGTATGCATGTTGCCAGCCTGGAAGCTTGGAGAGCAGCGTCCAGCTGGTAAGTCCGTTGGGGAGGGGAAGGAGCGGGGGGAGGGGAGGAGTGTGGGGGAGCAGATCAAGGCACCTGTGGTGAGGGAGGGAGTGGGGCTGGGGCAGGGGCAGGCACTGCACAGCCAGGGTGGGGTGCAGGATGCCTTGTCCGCTTATCCAGCTTGTCTGCAAGTAGCTTGTCCAGGGGATGGGGGGCAGGGGGCAGCTCCTGCTGCTTCATGTGCCCCCAGGGAGAGCATGTGTCCCCCTGGATCTGTGCACAGGGGGAGGGCAGGCTGCTGCTGTGGGCTGGGGCCACGGATGGTGTTGGGTCTTCCCAGCATGGGAGTCATGCCAGGGCTATGTTTGGGGTGGGCAGTGATGATGGCCCTGGGAGAAGGGGCTACAGGGGAGCTACAGCCACGCCAAAATTTGCCTTAGCCCTCCTTAGCCCCCCTCCCAGCACTGCTGCTGTCTACCCCAAGCACATCCCTGGCCCAACTCCCATGCCAGGAAGAGCCTGACCACGCCAGGAAGAGCCTGATGCCACCCCAGTCCCAGCCCACAGTAGCAGCCCACCTTCACCCCACGCACAGATCTGGGGGACACCTCCCATGCCTGCCAAAGGGGTGTGCACAGCAGCAGGAGCTGCCCCCCAGTGCCCCCTACATGACCCACTTGCAGCTTCATCCTGTGCCCTGTCCCAGTTGCGCAGTACCTGCCCCTGCCCCAGCCCGAGTCCCAGCCCCACTCCCTCTCTCAGAATGGGGGTCTCAATCTGCCCCTCCCACACTCCTTCCCTCCTCCTCCCCTTCCTCCCCAGTAGACTTATGAGCCAGAAACTGCTCTCCAAGGTGCCAGGCTGCATATCGGCAATTGGATCAGTAGTGGCCGTTATGGTTCATTAATAATCGGCCATTGCTATCGACCCAAAAATTCTTCATTGGTGAACCCCGAGTCCATAGCCACATCTGTCACTTCCCATCAGGATAACTAACCCTCAGGCTAGACTAAATGGAGTCTTCTTCCATCCTGGGAACTTTCTTGTTCTTAGAAAGGAATGTAAGATTCCTGGGGCCAGGAAGAGAGAAAACAACAGGAAGCCAAACTCCATAATGCAGTGGTTAGGACATTCATCTTGGAGTTCTTTGAAACAAGTCATAGGGGCTTACCTTCGTGAGCAGATGCCAGGCTCTAGCTCATGAATGGATGGGAATACCTCCCTACAGCCATAAATCAAACATCTAAGCTCAATGGGAGGGAAAGAGTAATTAAGATATACCTCTGTGTTTAACATTTCCTACTGACTCTAAGCAACTTCTTGCTAAGGATGTAGGTTTTCTGTATTGCCCTTTTGCAGTGCCTATCCATTCTCATGTATTGCACAGAGAGTCTAGGCATGTAACTCTAGGTTTTGGATTCTAGTCTAGGGGCCAGGTACCTAAAACTGAGGTGCTATTGTACCTAACCTGTAGGCATTTAAGTCCCTTGTTAGGCCAAGTCCAAAATCAACATGTACAAGGGAAGAAAATGATGTTGGTTAAAAAACAGACTGAAGTTTCTTGAAGGTTTTTATTTTTATTTATTACACACAAGGCTATGGAGAAAAATGAGTCTCCATAAAGATCTGACTAAATTCACTAAATAATTCAATGGATCTTCCCTGGTTTCCATAATTCCAATCATTTCTCCCCTTGTACTTGGCCTTGGTGAGGCCACAGCTGGAGTACTGCATCCAGTTTTGGGCTCCACAATTCAAAAAGGATGTGGAGAAGCTTGAGAGAGTCCAGAGAAGAGCCACGCGCATGATCAGAGGTCAGGAAAACAGACCTTACGATGACAGGCTGAGAGCCATGGGGCTCTTTAGCTTGGAAAAGCTCAGGCTCAGGGGTGATCTGATGGTCACCTGTAAGTTTATTAGGGGTGACCACCAGTATCTGGGGGAACGTTTGTTCACCAGAGTGCCCCAAGGGATGACAAGGTTGAATGGTCATAAACTACTGCAAGACTGTTTCAGGCTGAACATAAGGAAGAATTTCTTTACTGTCCGAGCCCCCAAGGTCTGGAACAGCCTGCCATAGGAAGTGGTTCAAGCACATACATTGAACACCTTCAAGAGTAAATTGGATGCTTATCTTGCTGGGATTCTATGACCCCAGCTGACTTCCTGCCCTTTGGGCACAGGACTGGACTTGATGATCTTCCAAGGTCCCTTCGAGCCCTAATATCTATGAAATATATGAAATCATTTGCCATTGCAGTTCAGCACTAATAAATCATTTCCTTAAGCCAAAGTATTTTTTGACCGGTTGTGTCAGATCCAGTAAGAGAACAGCATCATGGGGAGTTACATATTTCATATGGTCAAAGTAGAGATGAGTCTCATGAGATGTTTAATAAGGCTAGAAAATCCATGTCTAGGTGAGTGTGGCTGTGTGGTATGTTATGCTGAAGACACATCTGTGATACCACATACGGCATGTTCAATTGTTCTCTGTGTTGCAAGGGATAACTCAGGGTAATTGTCACTTGCCAGAGCATGTGTGGTACAGGCATTCCCCGGGGACAACTAGCAGCTAGTTGTCCCCAGGGAACCAAATGTCCACACCACATGTATATGTGGCCAAAAAGTACAAATAATGTACAGATTTCCACACCTAAAATGCTCTTAAAAAGGTAGCAGCACATTCTAACATTAAGTACTAATTCCATTAAGTGACTACATGGAAATCCACCTTCAGCCAATGGATATAATATGGTGCACTTCATAGTACCATTATTTTGGGGACCTCAAAACACTATACAAACATCACTTTAAAATTCAGACCTAGATCTGGATTTGTCACACTACAAAATTCAGTGGCAGATGGTCTCAGCTGTGATATTTTGATCAGGGTTCAATTTCAGACTAAGTCTTCCCCTCCCCATCATTCAAAGATTTTGGTTTGTATACTATCCAGTCTTGACATTTACAGTTTTGCTAAAAATATATTGCAAGAATAAAAAACTGAATCAAATTTCCCATGTCACCAGGGGGACAAATGCGGAGATTATGTACAGGATTTTATATGAGCTGAACTGAATACTATCTTTAATGAACTGAATAAAATATTAAAACACAATGTTTAGGAAGCACGATGAAGTAAGTGTGAAATCATATAGATTACACAATATAAATGGAGATGGAATGAGTCTAATCAAATATGAATGAACTGAGAATTTCAATAGCATCCACTTTATTTTGAAACAACAAGAAGATTTTGCTTGTTCACTCCTTCTTGTGTGTGATTGTTATTTCAGCAGGGATTAGGTACGGTGCTTTCCCCCTCTGTTTCTGTATAATTCATTCATTGCATTTAGATTCATATTTCAAGCATGGTAATGATTTTTCTGTAAGACTTTTCAGGATAAAAGGTCCTGCTGCCTTAAGCTTTTTATTGATGTTGATGGGCAACTAAAGAAATAACTTGAAAAGAAGGAGAAGGTGAAAGGCTAGGCTTGGAAGCATCTGGTTAATGTGATGCGAGGAGAGGTTCTGTTATTGGTATGGGTTGGGTTAAATCTCACCAAACAGTGGGGCAGGGAGAGGGGAATGTGATGTGACACTTAAATTTAAATAGCTGTGTGACGAAGTTAAGCTTCTTTATGAGGCAATAGCAACCTCCATCTCTAATGCACACACATATATATATATATCACTTTCTGAAACAAGACACATGCAAGACGTAGGTGGAGACTAGCTAAAGTTTAGTGGAGATTTGTGTGCACAAAGAGGCACAAAAGAACAGAGAGGGTGAAAAAGAAGGTAGTGAGGGATCACCACACCCATTCTGGACAAGGGTTGGAGGTATGGTCATGAGGAATAAACTGGAGAATTTTTTTGGGGATGTTGTAGGCAACCTGCAAGGCTGGCACCTTCTTCTAAAGCATGTCTGGCCAGGCACCTCTGCCACTGGCCACTTTTTCTCTAGCTGTCCAGAGTCCCCCTCCAGGTCCATGGTATGGGAACCTGCTATGCTGCAAGGCAGCTCAGGTAGAGTGGGACTCTGGACAGCTTGAGGACAAATGGCCAGTGGCAGAGGTGCCTGGTGAGGACTTGCAACTCAGGCCTCAGGCAACCTGCTCCTGGACATTCCCTGCTTTGCTAAAACTCAAATCCCCATCTAGCACTGGAAACCCTGCCAGGGCTGGTACTGGGGCTTGTGCAGAGCCCAAAAGAAATGTAAACAAAAGAAAAACTTATTTGGAGATTCAATCCATTGTCCTGAGGCAGCAGCATCTCTGGTGCCCCCTTCTGCTTCAGGGGCTCACCCCGGGAAAGCCACAACAGCTCTAGTTCTCCCCTTCTGGCTGCCCTGCTGCTCTTCTCCCCTTCCCTCTTATTCTCTCGGGTGTCCCTGGCCACCTGACCTCCTGGCCACCTGACCTGGTCACCATGCTGTTGCTTGGCAGCCTGGCTGATCAGGTACAAGGAGTGCTGGGAAGGGAAACAACTAGCTGTCTGCTAGCAGCTGTAGGAGAGGGATCCTAGGGGGAGAGAAGGGGAGGGGAGGGGGAGCAAGGGACAGGAAAGCCCCAGCAAGGGGCTGGGACACCCAGGGTGCCCTACCCCTGCCCTTCTTCTAGTAATGGGGTTGGGGCCCCATTACAGATGTCTGATAGCTGAAAGAGATTTGAAACTGTGGGCAAAGAAACTGTGTCCTATTGCTTGATTTCGTCTGTGTTTGAGGAAACCAATACCTATGTTTTTACCAACGAAACTAAATTGAATTTTTAAGTAACACCAGATTCCATCATCTGTTAACTGGACAATGTGCAAGACTTTGTCTTTTTGATTAACTTCTCCAGCCAAATGCAGAAAGTTAATATTACTTTAAAGATTTAAGCCCTAACTTGTTTGCCTGAACTCTTTGCCAGCACCCTTTTAATTGAATGGACTCTTTAGTTGTGACTTCCTTCCACAAACACCATGTGAATTATAAAACTATGTCTACAGAATAACTATATATAGTGGCACATAGTAACAATACAGGTTTCCCTTGATTTATGAGGGTTCTTTCTTCATATGCAAATTTGCTCTTATGCAATGAGCATATTTAGACCCATAATTCGTTATATGCAAGGTAATTTCGCTTTCATGTGATCAGCATAGATGCCCTCCCCACCCCAGCAGGTAAGTTTGTGGGGGGACGGGAAAGGTCCATGGCCCCACGTACCCCAGCCCTGGCTGCAACGGGCCTGGGAGCAGCCAGTGCCAGCTGCCTGCACCAGGGCACAGTGCAGCCCAGGAGCAGAGGTGAGTGCATGGTGCAGCCCAGCAGCTGCAGGCAGCTGGTGTCAGCTGCTCCCAGAACCACTGCAGCCAGAGCTAGGGTGAGTGCCGCTCTGTTCCCTCTGCTTTGCTGCCTTGTGCAGCCCCGGCAGTGGTACTCCTCCCCCCGCCCCTTCCCTAGTCCCAGCCTCACTCCCTCCCCACCATGGGAACCTATCCCTATTTGTTACATTGTAAAGTGGGTTCGCTTTATGCAAATTTGATTTATGTGCTGTTCTCCGGGCTGGGAATGCATGTACAGCATAAATCGAGGGAAACCTGAGGTATATATATGTTGACAGTGCTGGTCCCTTTCCATTAATCTCTGGAGCCACTAACATCCTAGCACAAGAGTAATGCAGGAGTCTTTGGGGGAGGATGGAGCAACATATTGTGCCAAATTGTAGTTAGAGAAAGGTTCCTTGAGGAATACTGTTTCATGTCATAGTTTAGAGCAGCCCTTAGACTCCTTCAAATAGTACTGGTATAAGGATTAGGGCAACATGACTATTGGGATGTTGTATTTGGCTTCTTGACAGCTCCAGCATTTACTGTACTAAGTAGATTTTAATACAGGAGAGAATTTTTGCCCTTTACGGTAAACTGGATCAGACCAGATCCAGTTATAAAATATGACCCGAAGTCCCATATATCTGGCTTTGACAAAGACCAGCAAACTCCAAGGCCACACACAAAATGTCAAGAAAATAGTCTTGTGAATATATCCATCTGATACACATCTCTATACACCAAAGGAAAGTGGTCTTCCTGTCACTTCATCTTAGATTAACTGATATTACCTTATTTCCCCACAGTCAGCTATCAGATGATGTTGGATTTGTCTGGGATGCTTCAGAACTACAACCTATCCCTTATACTAGACTAGAGCCATGGGAAATGGTGCTCTGCCTAGAAGAGTGTATGAACAAAGGCAACATTTTAGGAGCCTGGTATTTCATAATCATTTCTGGACTCTTTTAAATAAAATACAGGAACATGCCATTTTGTAATAGTCCATAAAAACTTTTACTGCAGAATTTTCATTCTCTTATCCCCATTCTCTTTAATGTAATAAAATTTAATATTCATAAGCTCCTTGTTCCTATTCCCCTATTGGGACAAAGCATTCTGGAGATCCAATCTCAGTAAACACAACTGTATATCAGACAAATTCCAGACACTGAAAATTGTTGCGTAGCTGCATTAATTTCATAAGCCTGTTTAACAAGAGCATGCTTTCATGAGCAAATAATAGCGTAACCAAGTGCTGAGGAAATGTGAAGATCAAACATGCCACTGGTGTTTTGTAAAATCGCTTTTGCTGGAACTTCTAAACCTACAAGGATCTCCTATGGTTCTTGCTTTTCTACTGATTTATTTACCATTTTTATATAGACATCAAGAAAGGAGAAAAAAAAGCAAGAATGCAATCTGTCCATATAATCACGAAGTAAAATATAAAAAAGCAGGCTAAAACACGATAACAGAAAAGGATTTAATCTTTGCTCCTGCCTTGTTCTGAGCACCCATAATTATCATTGGAACTGGAAGTTACAGGCACTTGGCATCACTAACAGACTAAGTCGGCACATTTACAAGAGCTGGGGTGTTAATCCTGTGTTCCAAATAAATTCCCACATGGGCTGTTACCCAGATTCTCCCTAATATTTCTGCTGTATGTTGCTAAGCCCTGTTAAACACCTGCTGAATTCCACCCCAGAAGCTCCTGCCAATAGCGAGCAAACAGATTATCTGGATCAGTAATTACATTGGTTGAGTGCTTTCAGATAACAGGGATGAAAAGTTATACATCATTGTACAGTATGATTATATATTTAATGCATATTTATAGCATTTATATGTTTGGGAAAATCCCATCCAAAAGGGTAGAGTCTTCATGAAAATAAATAATTGCTAACAGCTCAGGTCTTCACAAATGCAGCACATTCGTGAACATATCACTTTTTGTGGTCCAGTACAGGACCCTTCCCTCAGATCTGCTAATACTTCTGGACTGTGGAACACCTTGCACTTCCAGCTGTGGACTCTCAAAAGGAAAGTTCCTCCTTTGCCAACTTAAAATCCCAGTAAATTAGTTGGTAAGTGTAAATCTGTCCTCAGTATCACGTGGTGTTATTTATGCAGTGAAGTGGTGAGCTAGTATGAGAAAACCTGGGGAATTCCCTGACATGGCTTTCATTGGAAATAAAAAGTACATTTCTAGAACTTTTCTTGTAAAGGTGCCCTGGCAAACTGACTACTTCTTCTTGTCTTCTTTTTTTAAAGTAAATATAAACTAATTGCTAGGGTTGAAAGATGCCATTCTTTCATTACAGGCTATTCACAGTCCCATCTTTACAGCCATCTAAAGATGTTTTTTGGGGTATGTAAAAAAAAAAAAGGGGGGACCAAAATCCCTCAGTTTCCATTAGTTCTAGAAGCCAATTTGAACCTGTAATTAAGCAGAGAAGGAAAGGCAAATAGTATGAAAGGCTCTTTGATCTCATAGAGTAGTACCAGAACTGAGAACATGGACTTTTATTCTAGTCAGCATAATAACATTGACCCTGCCTTGGCCTTTATCAAATCATCTAAGCTTTCTGTCTTGATGTTTCCATATGTAAATCTACCAGAGTGATCTTTTCTTGCCTATCTGGGATGCCTGTCTGTGAATATAATATTATAGGACCCAGGGGAGGCACACCCATGCCTAGGGTCAGTGAGGACCTACTCAGGGAACTTCTGGAGGGCCTGGACATATTTAAATCAGCTGGTCCTGATGATCTCCACCCCAGAGTGCTGAGTGAATTAGCAGAGGTCATTGCGGGACCCCTGGCATGGCTTTACGAGCACTCACGGTGCTCAGGCGTGGTGCTAAAGGACTGGAAAAGGGCCAATGTGGTTCCCATTTTCAAAAAAGGGAGGAAGGAGAGCCCAGGAAACTATAGGCCAGTCAGTCTTACCTCGATCCTGGGTAAGCTTTTTGAGAGAATTATCCTGGCACATGTCCACGAGGGGCCAGCAGGGGAGGTCATGCTTAGGGGCAACCTACATGGGTTCATTAGAGGCAGGTCCTGTCAGACCAACCTGGTAGCCTTCTATGACCAGGTCACAAAATCCTT
>NW_017729025.1:48560193-48569245 GCF_001723915.1 Gavialis gangeticus | reverse complement strand
AGTCAGGGCAGCTAGGATCTGGAACGAACTTCCAAGGGAAGTGGTGCTGGCTCCTACCCTGGGGGTCTTTAAGAGGAGGCTGGATGAACACCTTCCCGAGGTCTTTTGACCCCAGTACTCTTTCCTGCCATGACAGGGGTCGCACTTGATGATCTGCTCAGGTCCCTTCCGACCCGACCAACTATGAAACTATAAATTCTGAGGACTACTTAAGTCACAGATTAGGTACATTGTCCTTTCCAAAATTTTGTTTATTCATTGTCATCTATAATATTTTACATTGGCACAATCAGCTGGACTCTATTCAGCAATGCATGAACAATATTTTGTTTCATCTCTCCCTGTAACTCTCAGACTGGTGGCGGGTGTAGTCACATAATCCTGGTGGTTGAGAGTTGCATGGGATTTTTGGAGAAGGAGAAAAGACAAAAACCAATCCACAGCTCTTGGCTTGTTAGCTTCTCTTTAAATGATTATTATTCTAAAAAGCAAGAATTTCTTCCATTTTAAACCTGGACTCCATCATCCCAAAGAAGTTCTTTAAATATACCTCAGACAATAACAGTTATTTCCTGGCCCCTACACCTGCCTATGCATTTCAGTCCCGATCAGCAGCATTTGCCATGCCAGCCATGTTTTGCTCCAGTTCTGTAATTCCACCTGACTTAATAGGTACTTGTGACCTTCACTCTACAATTCCACTTCTACCAATGTCACGAGCAAAAACTCCATTGATTGTAATGTTTCAGAGATGAGGTCATGTCAAGATACTAAGATTATTTTTTAAAAGATATCAGAATAAAAATGCCTTTGACTGCATGTCTTTTTATAGTGATAATAATCACTACAATGCTACAATAATATCAGATCAGCTTGGAACACTAAAAACATCAGCATGTAGTAACTACAAGAGAAAAAGCTGTATGAGCAATACCAGTTCAAACAAAGAGATTCAATGAATCTAAACATCTGGGCAAAAAGGAAAGCTGGGAGGACAAGTATGTGAAATATATTTGAGACATCAAAAGGCAAAGAATCTGAATATCAGCAGTTCTCTTCACCTACTACAAGTTAGGCTAGTAAGTTCTCTCTCTGAATATTTCCTTTTAATTTGCAAGGCAAAAGCTTGATCTCTTAACAGAGAACTTGAAATTATATCAGCCTTCCCTGAAGCTGCAAAAATACATGCATGGCTAAGTCACCAGACTTCTAGTAGATTGGAAAATATATCTGAGGGCAGCATCCAAACTTATCTGCATTGTCATATCACCTTTAAAGATGGATGTCTATGTGTAAATATGCCCTCCCAAGCATGTGTCTTCCTGTGTGCCTTTCTACCAAAATAAGACTTTTAATAAGACATTGGTATGCTTTGGTTTATCTAGCTTATCAGTTAGAGAAGGAAAAGCATGAATTTTAACACTATGTTCTTATAAAATTCACGGGCTTCACTGAACGAGGTGTTGAGTGGAGAAATAGGCCCCACACACTAGGCAGCTGCCTAGAAGGAATAATTGTAATGTCAAAAGAGTTTTTTAAAAAGATTATGTGTAAAAATAGATGGCTCCTATGAGGGCCAAACAGACAGGCCCTTCAACATGTGTCCAACAGGAGTGAGAGAGGGAGTAAGTGAATAGTCTTCTCTAATTCTCCTTCCAGCCCTTGCTCTCTTTCTAGCACCTCATCCAAGAAACATCCGTATATTACAGTGCGGGCAATTATTTGGACTGGAGGGCCACTTAAGGAGGTTTGGTAAGCTGTTGTGGGCTGGGGGCGGGGATGGGTGGGTGGAGCCAGGATCATGGGGTGGTCCCAGCAGGGGGCTGGGGCCCAAGGCAGAGCCACGATCCACTCCCCACACATCCCAGGTCCCCCAGTCAGGGACATGCGGGGAGTGGATTGCAGCTGTGCCCTGGGCCCCAGCCCCATGCAGTCACTGCCCCATGATCCCAGCCCTGACCCAGCTCCTGCCCACCCATCCCACTTCTGGATGCCACTCCCCACCTGCCCATGGACCCCTCCCATCCACCCACCCACCCACTCTGGTGCCCTCGAAGGTGGGTGTGGGGTGGATGAGCTGGAGTGCCTGGGCAGCGGGGGCAGGTCTGGTGGCAGTGGTGGAGGTACTGGTAGAGGCAGCTGGGCAGTGAGCTGCCACCATAGGGGCTACTGGGAATCTGAGTTCAGCTGCCACATTGCCTTGCCCCACCCAGGGCCACAGCCTGGGCTGCGCCCCTGTGCCTGGGCAAGGAGGGCTGAGGGGCCAGGTAGAAACCCGTGGCAGGCCACATCTGTATTTAACATCCTGAAGGAGTTGATTAATGCTCCACAGCTGATAATTAACTTCCCACAGCTGGCTCAACACTGCTAACCTGAAAATTGTTGCATTCAGATCAGGTAATGGTAGATCTTCCATTAGCTAGAACAAGGTTAACCCCTTCATTGCCAACTTCAGGAGGGATCCTACATGCCCTGTCTGAACTTACTGTTACAATAAGAAGTGGATGTTTGAAAAAACAAACCACAGCATCAAGGTTTTGAAAGTGGTTCCAGAATCAAAAAACCACATCTATGGATCACTTTGGCACTTTGTATAGTTCTACAAAGTTCTTACAATTACAAAGGTCCCAAAAGCTACCTTCCAAAAGCCTTCAAATCATCCGGATAAACCAATAAGCACTAATCGATTACTTGCTTGCTGAAATTAATTTGTCGCATAGTGGGTTTCCCAATCCCATTCCTAAAATCTTTCTTCATGCTCACTTGAACAAGGTATCTTGTTCTATCTTTGCCATTTCACCTGTTTTCATTGCCTCTTCCTGGCAAATGAGTACAGATAAGCTCCTGCAGTCGCTGCTCCCTCCTTTGCGGGCTCTGCTGTGACAGCTCCTGGGTCCTATAGCAAACCTTCAGGCAAAACTGTTGGCTGCTGGCCATTGCCACAGATGGACTTAAATGGAGAGGGGGTTCTCCCTCCCTAGTAGTTAATCAGGAAGCCTTAAGAGTGGCCAGCTGGTTCAGCAACCAGGGTGGGGCTGCCAGTTAGATCAGTTTGACCAGCTGAGCAATTAGGTGGGGCTGTCTGCTAGGGCCCCTGACAGCTGCTGCTCTTCAGCAGCTGCCAACTGCCTATTGACAGTCTGTCCCTTTCCCAGGCAGGGGAAAGGACAGATTCTCAATTAATGGGCTCTGCAATGGGTGCAGGTGGGCCAGGGAGCCACTGTATAGCACCCCCTGGCTGGAGAGCTCACCTGTGTATCTGTCTAGCTGGGGTGGGGGGCTAGAACACATGTACCCTATATATCATTTTACCTAATTGGAGAACCCTGTTCTGGACATTTCAGATAGATATTTTTTGTGATTTTGTAGACATGGCATTGAATTAACTGAGCAAAAATATGCAAAGAAAGAAAATGTTTATAATTTATGAATCAGTACTATTCAAAATGGTTCGGCTGTCCCTCCTAAAATGTAAAAGTTCAATTTTCTTTCTTGTTAAAGTAACTTTATGAATGCCTAGGGAGTAGTTAAAACATATACAAAATAGGTTAGTGATTGTGTCTTTAGCAGAAAGAATTGATAGCTAAGAATTTAAGTGTAATACCAATATCATCACAGCATCCTTCTGTTCATTCCAAGACATTGGTTTATCCAGACTTTGCTAGAAGGAGCAATATATAATCGTGCAATTCTTGCAAGGCTACCAGTTCATCCACTTAAATACAGAACTGGTGTCTCTTACTTCATTCACTCTTTATCTCAGTTTCAGCCAAATTATAGTCTATCTTTTAACTTTTTGCCTTGGAGATGCTAACACCATGTTAATTAAAATGACAAGATGCATGGAAAATTTACATTATTTAGGGACCTTAAAGGATGCCCGGCTAAATTATCTTTCAGGGACTAGTCACATTTCCATGAACATTTCTTTTCTCAGTTCCAATTGATCATTCATTTTGACTTTCCTGGCTATGGAAACATTCTTATTACACTATACATTCCTACTGCATTTTGGCTTTCTAGACATAAACACCTGTCATTTCACAAGCTTCTTTTACCTTGATATTTTCACTCATGTTTTCAAAAGTGTCTGATTCCTACCTGTCTCCACACACCTGTAGCTTCCAGAGTTGATGTTGATAGCAGGTACCACACAGATCAAATTTATCAGATAGGAACCAGCTCAAAGATAGTTTCCTAACATTTCTAAAAGGTTACTTGTATACTGTGCTCTTCTGGGTTTGGGGTTTTTTTTTTAATAATTGGATATTCTTATCAGAAACACACATTCCTATGTGATTCTCTCAAGGCTTTAAACCTGATGCATGTGAAAATGCATTATTCTTTCAGCCCTTTGGTATACTGCAGGCCGTATTTTTTCACCCTTCATATATTTCCCTCTTCTTGGAGGCAGACAAATAAAGAAGCCTTTTAAAATGCAAATGTTGATATTTAAAATAATAGAGTCTTTTGTATATTAGAAATGTGATGTCTGAAGGGAAAGCAAAATTCACAACTTTGGAATCTCTTTCAGTCTGACTTTGTGATTGATAGAAGCCAGGGTTACAGGGAGAAATATAGTGATTGGAGCAGAAAGGCTACAAACACTTTCTGTTTGTTTCTGTTTGTCTGTATGGATAAAGATAATAAAGCTTATGTTCAGCTGGCTGTACATATTTGATATTGTTGAGATCCATGTTTTTTTCTTCAAGTATCCTGTGTTCAGTATTTTTATTCAGCGTGTGAAGTGATTTTTACATGCACGATTTATAAAGTGCTTTGGGATCTTTTGGGAACAAAGGCACCACAGAAATGTAAGATGGTACAGTAAGATAGCTATTGTATTTTATGACACTGTCAACGTCTTTTGATTCTTTCTGAACCTACGTGATGACCCAGGCTTTATCCATGTTAGCTATTTTGAAACGTTTCTTTCTTTTTTTTCAGCCATCCCTTAAACATATCTTTAGAGTCTGCAATTACTTTTCAGGTGTATATCCAAGACTCACCTTTTATTGACAATAGCTGAGTCTTCATTTTGATGTTTATATTTAACACTGATATAGAGCAGACAAGAACCTTGGTGCAAATAGCTGATTTATCAACCAGTAGCCAGTCAGAAAATGATCTTCCTTCTATAATTTCCAATGGGTTAATCTTCTTTTCATGATGTTGATGCTGCAATGTCATGAAGGTCATAAATTTCCCTTGACATTATTATGATGAATGGATAACTAAGACTTTGCAAATGATGTAAGCCTCCCAACCACAGGAAGCAGCTGAACTCCAAGGTTTATTGCCAAAGTTATGTAGTGTGTTTAGATCTAGCATGGTAAATAAAGAACAGCAGTGAATAAAAGTTAGCTTGAATACAGTTCAGATTCCAGTAAACACGTACTGAATTGGGACAAATGACTATAATTTAAGAAATGGAAAGAAAAAAACCCCAAAATAAAATCTGCCATTGACTGTTTATCTACTCTACATTTGAAGCCAAGACAGCTTAAGTTTACCCTTCACTAAGGAAATTATATCATTGGTGACAATCATTTTCAGCCATCACTGGGTGCATCTACATGTGTGCTTTGCTGCAGAGTTGACTGATTAGCTCTGCAGTAAAGCATCACAATCTACATGTGCGCTAATATTAGGGTGCAATAAGTTAATTAACTCTGCCATAAGATAGTAATGTCAGGGATATTTAAGGTAACAGAGACAGTACTCTGGGACAGTACTATCTTACAGCAGACTCACTTAGTGCGCTGAAATGCATCGTATATAGCATCTGGGTGGAGGCCAGATTCCTGCCTACTATCTAGCCACAGGGCTTCACAGATTCTGCACCCTCATATCCCAGCCAGCCCCTCCCTAGCTTGATGCCACCCCCTGGAGTCTGGCGCTGATCCCCTGTGTCCTCTTGCTACCTGCAGATGCTCCAAGTGCTGCTTTCCTGGGTGTACATGCAGACTCTGTGCCTTGGATCAGATGACTCCAGCTCAAAGAGCCCTGGGGTTTATCATGTTGCATTAACTGAACATGTAGATGCACTCATCATGTCTATACCAACACTGAAAAGGTTTTGATTTCTAATGTAGACATCACTCAGCTATTCTTAATCATTCTTTGTCATAGTTTGTATATTCACCATATTTTATAAAAAATAAAACATGTTCGTAATGCACAGGACTTATCTAAAGCTCATGGATATGAATGGAAAGCTCTCATTAACTTATCAGGTTTTAGAGTAGGTCCCTATTAAGGAGTTGAATTTGGCTATTTATGGTTCGACAGAAGTAAACGGGAAATCAAGTATTCACTTAAATAAGAACAGGACTTGTCTCCATTTACATAACAAGAAAATTCAGTTAATTGAAGCTAGGTATTTGGAGACTGGGATTTATAAACACTCTGAATTAAAACCGATAAACTTTATGTCTTCATCTACCTGTCAATCTACCTATTTAGTATTCTATCCAGATCTTCAGTATCCAGCTCTTCAGTATCACAATAGTTTGGATTCTTTCCTCCATTACAGCTGGGATTTTCAACAGAACCTAAGGCCTAGATTTTTAAAGGATATAAGCACCTTACTTTCACTGGAATCAGTGGGAGTTAGTTACCTATATACCTACCTTTAAAAATCTGACCCTGCTTTATGAGGAAAAGTCTCAATGACCTGTGCTTCTTGGACAGTATTGAAATTCCATGTACGCTGACTGTTTTAATTTTTTAAACCCTGTCTTGTATTTTACTGAATGTACTGACAGCTTAATTTATTTTAAAATTGATGACTGGCCAAACCTTTCATTCTCATTTACCTAGCATTATTATTTCAGGAAGACCAACATCAGAACCCTAGTCTGGTCTTATCTGTGGTTATGCAATCAAGCAATATGCAGCTTATGGCTGCACATTCATCTAATGGGACCAAGTCAGGATGAGTGAGTCTAATGTGCATAAGGAGATTATGGGCATAAACAATATACACATACAATAAGTGGAGTTCCTGCTATATTCAGGACAGGTACCTGTGATATTTAATACTTAAAAAGAGAAAAAAAAAACACTTCAAGAATAGAGGAAGGCAAAGACACATTTTGCACACGCTTGCTTGATAACCTTCCCAAGGTTAAATCATATCAAAGGACAGAGAAAATGACCTTGGTAAAATCTTTTCTTTCAGCTTCTAATAGTTTTGAGACAGAGAGGCTTCTGTATAAGATGCTTTACCGCACAGTTGACTAATTGACTGTGCGGTAAAGCATCACCTTTTACATGTGCCAATGCTTACTGCACAGTCAGTTAGTCAATTGCGGGGTTAATTTGCTATCTGCAAATGCAGGTAGCAAATTAAACATGTGGTAGTGACTGCACAGTTGCTCATGTGTAGAGCTACTGGTGAGGCAGTTAGTAGTGAGTTCCTGGCTGGGCAAGGGCTCCCTGCCCAGCTGGGGGCTCATTGCTAGCTGTCCCTCCAGTGGGACAGCTCCCAGCCACCCCTGGCTGAGCAGGGAATCCCTGCTAGCTGGGGCTCACTGCTACCTGCCCCCTCATGGGACTGCTTTTGCCTTCCCCCAAATGAGTGGATAATCTGGACCCAGCCGGGGGCTCGATTCTGGCTGCCCCATCAGTGGATTGGGGCAGGGAGCTGGGATCTGCCCCTCCCTTGCAGCTGTTCCCTAGCCCCGTGCCCTGATTAGGCAATCTGGGCAGAGGACTGAGAAGAGTCCTCTCCCCCACAGCTCTTTCCCAGCCCTGTGTCCTGATTTCCCAATTGGGTCATGGTGTTGGGAAAGAGCTGTGGGGGAGAGGTGCAGCCCAGAGCTGTCTGGAGCATGCCCCAGACGGAAACAGTTCCTGGCCAGCCATGGGGAAGCCCCAGTGGGCACAGAGCTTGTCCCCATGTGCATGTGGTAGTAGAGCTCTGTAGTGGCAGCTCTCCTGCCCCATGCACATCAGGACCCCTCCCAATATACACTTTCAGGAGGCCTTAAATACCTATACACTAATGCTCATCGTATGGGGAACAAGCAGGAGGAACTTGCCTTCCTGCTAGCTATACAAACCCAGACATAGTGGAGCTCACCGAAACGTGGTGGGATCCAACACACGACTGGGTGGTGAACATCAAGGGCTATAGGCTGTACAGGAAGGCTAGAACGGGGAGGAAAGGCAGAGGTGTGGTGCTCCATGTTAAAGAACAATTCACATCCTTGATGAGCAGCACTGTGTCAGAGGAGGGGCAGACTGCAGTGGTGTGGGTCAGAATACAAGGGGTTGGGGGGAAAAGGGACTTAATGGTGGGGGTCTACTACAGACCACCAAACCAGGGAGAAGAGCTAGACTGGGAATTCTCAAGTCAGCTTATGGAAGAAGTTAAGTCAAAGGATGTGGTCATCATGGGTGACCTAAACTATCCGGACATCTGCTGGGAAGAGCAGTCAGCCAGGTTTGACCACTCACGTAGGTTCCTAGCCATGGTGCAGGACCTCCATCTAACCCAGGAGGTGCACAGTCCCACCAGGGGAAATGCCTTGTTAGACCTGGTCCTGGCCACAAGCGACGATCTGGTGAGGGGACTGCGGGTGCTCGATCATTGCCTACTGGAATTCACCATTCAGCGCAGGGTGGCAAAGGCCTGCAGCAAGACAGCAGCCCTGGACTTCAGGAGGGCATATTTCATTGAGCTAAGGAGACTAGTTGGGGAGGCACTGAGGTCCCGGAGGGGTGGGGAGTTGGGAGTCCAAGAAGAGTGGTAGTTCCTGAAGGAGATGATTCTCCAAGTCCAAAGGATGGCAATCCCAACATGGATCAAAGGGGGCAAGAGTGTCAAAAGCCACCGTGGCTAACCAAAAGCATCCAGGAACATCTCAAAGCTAAAAAGGAGGTATACACCCAATGGAAGGAAGGGGCCATCACCAGAGAGAACAATACCTCTATTGCTTGGGATTGTAGGGGGGCTGTTAGGAACGGCAAGGTGGAGATGGAACTGGGACTAGCGACCTGGATAAAGGATAACAAGAAATCCTTTTTTAAATACATAGGGGGTAAA
>NW_017729025.1:48558446-48559736 GCF_001723915.1 Gavialis gangeticus | reverse complement strand
TTATCCAGGTGCACATCTGCGAGGGGCAAGCAGGGGAATGTATGTTTAGGGGCAACCAACATGGGTTCAATAGAGGCAGGTCCTGTCAGACCAACCTGGTGGCTTCCTATGACCAGATCACAAGATCGTTGGACACAGGTGTCACAGTGGACATAGTTTTTCTGGACTTTAGGAAGGCCTTTGACACTGTCTCTCACCCCATTCTTGTTAAAAAATTAGGAGATTGTGGTGTTGATGCCTACACAGTCACATGGGTCACCAACTGGCTGGTGGGTTGCACCCAGAGAGTGGTGGTGGATGGGTCATTTTTGACCTGGAAGGATGTGGGCAGTGGGGTCCCCCAGGGCTCGGTCCTCGGGCCCGCACTGTTCAATATCTTCATCAGCAACTTGGATGAGGGGCTGAAAAGCACCTTGTTCAAATTTGCGGATGACACTAAGATTTGGAGAGAAGTGGGCAAGCTAGAAGGGAGGGACAGGCTGCAATTGGATCTGGACAGGCTACAGGGGTGGGTGGATGAGAACAGAATGGGTTTCAATACTGACAAGTGCAAGGTACTGCACCTAGGGAGAAGCAACCAGCAGCATACCTACAGGCTGTGCCCTTCTCATCAGCACAGAGGCAGAAAAGTATGTGGGGTTTACAATGGACAATAAGTTGAATATGAACCAACAGTGTGCCCTTGTTGCAAAAATGGATAACAGGCTACATCAGAAGGAGCATTGCCAGCAGATCAAGTGAAGTGATTCTTCTGCTCTATTTAGCATTGGTGAGGCCACATCTGGAGCACTGTGTCCAGTTTTGGCCTCCCACTACAGAAAGGATGTGGACAAATTGGAAAGAGTCCAGTGGAAGGCAATGAAAATGGTGAGGGGGGCTGGGGCACATGACTTCTGAGAAGAAGCTGAGGGAACTGAGCTTATTTAGTTTGGAGAAGAGAAGACTGAGCGGGGATTTAATAGCAGCCTTCAACTACTTGAAGGGTGATTCAAAAGAGGATGGAGCTAGACTGTTCTCAGTGGTGGCAGATGACAGGAGCAATGGTCTCAAGTTGAAGCAAGGGAAGTTGAGGTTAGATATGAGGAAAATCTCTTAGTAGGAGGGTAGTAAAACACTGGAACAGCTTACCCAGAGAGGTTGTGAACTCTATATCCTTCGAGATTTTTAAGACTTTGATCAACGAAGCCTTGGCAGGGATGATCCTGCTTTGAGTAGGGGGGTTGACTAAATAACTTCCTGAGGTCTCTTCCAACCCTAATTTTCCTGAGTCTGATTCTAAGAGGTTGATGG
>NW_017729025.1:48531605-48553446 GCF_001723915.1 Gavialis gangeticus | reverse complement strand
TATGTATGGGGCCTGGAGACTGTGCTGTCTGCTAGCCTGTGGGCTAGCACTCAGGGGGAGCTTGGAGCACCCCTGGCTGCTGCAAATGTGGTCCCAAAAGGGAGCATATGTAGACATGCTCCCCAGTAGGCTTACTGTGTAGTATTTTTATTGCACAGTAAGTCTACTTCGAATTAATTGCACATGTAGACACACCAAGAGTGAGGCAATATTAGACTTAAATGTCCAGATCTGGTAGAAAAACTCATCCTTTATGACTTGATTGTGACTTTTTAAGGGGAAGTTGCATACAGAAAAGTTCCTCAATGACAGCAGGTTCTGGCATTATTCTGATCAAATAGGATCCCCCAGGAGAATATACACTGGAGTGGCAAGAGATTCATCCTCGAAAAAGGACAATATTAATGCCTCCCTGTGCCAGCTTCCACTGGGAACATTGGTCTTAGCCCCCTTGAGAAAGTGCTATGACTCTCAATCACATTGATCTTTACTGCCATAGTTTCTCAGGTGGTAGAAATCAAAGTAGCCTCCCTAATGCCAGTAGAGGTATGCCAAGTTACCGCTGCTGTGAATCTGCCCCTGCAGCAGACACTGAAAGGACTGGAACTATGGTTGGCTTCTGAGCAAATATGTTGAGGTGAAATGAGGGAAGAGAAAATCTCTCTGTGTGCTTTCCACATTTAATGCACCCAGGCACAACCCATCACTTTCTGTTTCGTATAAATAGCTAAAGCCTATTTACATGAAGTCTATCCATTCAGTGAGCTTTTGTTAAGGCCATACTTCACATAACTAGGTTTTGATGGAATCAATCACCAATTTCTTGACTTAACCTTGCTTTGGATGTATATGTATAACCTTACAGTTTACAGTTATTTGTCTTTCACCCCTTTTGCACCCCTCTCTGGTGTTCTCCCTTTTCACTTTTTCTCAGTTTTCTACTTATTCTTATGAACCAGGGAGTAAATCTCATTTCTTGCTCTTCCTGATACAGCATTAAGTATACATATGCATACATAGATTTAATTTCATTCCCTGTCAATGTGCAAATAATATGAATGAAGTTCTTCTCCCTACAGTTGTGAATTGAAAAGAGGACCCTTGCCTGTATTAGGCAAGTGTCATGAGATCCCTTGGAAATGAGCTCCAGAAGACACAGACAGTAAGTTTCACATTACATTTCACAGCATGAAATGGAGTTTTAATCTCTCAATCTGAAATATCCAAATGACCCTGGGCTGCTCATTTTAGATTAAAGCAGTAATGATCCCATTTCCCCACAGCAGTGATATTCCATTCTTCACCACGGTGCGTAGCACAGACTTAAAGGAGCCATGGTTTATATATACGGAAATTTGCAAAGGGAAGCTGGCCCTACCAAATAAACACATTTAATGAAGTGAGATTAGCAGAGAGACTAATATTCTAATCAAATGTAAGATTAGCAATAGCAAATAAATTTCTCTTGCGGCCTCTTTTGCCAATGTCCCTTGCTTCCACCTGGAGAGATAAGAGGTAGAATTCATCATTTCCTCTACACTCAGACTACTCAGATAGGCTGCCACCAGGCTGCCAAAATACCACCTGAAACCTGAGTGAATGAGTGGGGAAGGGGATGCATACATGTGAGAAATGAATGGAAGCTTCTTTTTGATATGACAGCAGGTCAAATCTTGAAGGGTGTTGGATCATCTGCTACGCATCAATGGTATGGTGCTCACTAATACCTAGGCTGAATCTGACCTGAGAAGCCTATGAGAGTGAGATAATTCAGGCCCTGCTCTTGCCCCAGTAAAGTCAACAGGCAAGTTCCTACAGACCAGTGATTCAGGACCAGGCTCTTAAGTAGAGCTCAGCAAGATATCTATAATAGAAAGTGAAATCCTGGACGTAGGAGACTTTTTCATTGAATTTCAATTTTATAAATTGTCCAATTTTATATAAATTGCCTATGAAACATGCTTTTTTACTGAAAAAGACCATTTATGTATATAATAGGCCTATTTCTTTTCAAAAGGCTACTTGACAGTTTATAAGAAAGAATAAGGAATATTGAGGGTTTTAGGCAAAAACTGTAATTTCATAAACTTATTATAAATTTAGGCCATGAAAATGTGAATAATTACTTTTGGTGTGAAATAGCGTGAAAAAAATACATGCCATTTTTACAGAGGTATAATTTTAAATATGGTATTACTCACTCAGCTGCTCACCTAGATAGTCTGGTGTAGCTATGACCCAAAAAAGCCCATGGGAACATTTAATAATACTAAAATATCCATGATAAAAGCATCCTTAAATATATCAATAATTTTCTTATTCTGGCACAGTGCAGTTTATCCATTTACTTTTATCCCTTATCTAAGGAACACAGGGGCTCTTGAAGTACTCAAAGAAGAGTTAAACTAAATCACTATTAAGTGAGCCAGCAGCATAACACTCTAGGCCAGAGACGGCAAGTGGAAAATTCCCTCTAGTACACTGAGTCATCGGTGTAGCTGCCTCCTGTACCAGCTGCCCTCTGCCATGGCACAAGGGAAGTGAGCAGCGTTTTATGGGAATGTATCAGAACACAACAAGAGATGTGCCATGTACAACTTTTCTTTGGTGTAAATTCGTTCAAGAGCTCTTGAGGATTGGAGCAGGATCTTAAGAGAATCTGGCAGGTGGTTTTAGAATTGCTTCAATTCAGGTCTGGGTGGATGAGGATTAGGGAAATGGGATTAGCTCCCTGAATCTTACAATTCAACCACCATGTGTGGTGGAGAACCTGCCCCTGACTTTTCTTAAAACAATGCAAAATACAAAATGAATTAGAAACTTGTTTATTTGGCTTTCAACTGAAGTTGATGCATGACCCTTTGTGAGTTTTTAACTTCCTTCTCCAAAGTGCACAGCATACCTGTTAGAAACTTTATAGGCTCTTTACTTCAAATTTTCTGTTTTGATTTGTGTTTAATAGTGTAAAATTCCCCCCCCCCTAAATATTGTATATACTAGAACATGTGCCTTAATTCAGTTGTGCTTACAACTACAGTACTTGATTTTCTAATTCTTCAAATGTTTGATCAGTTGAGCTTCTGTAGCCCAGTTACATGTGAAAATAGGTTTTAAGTTAGACAATGCTTACATATTTCTCTAGGGTGACATAGAAAGGGGGTGTGGATTAAATGACTTCCTTAAGTTTGTTCCAGCCCTATTTTTTTCTTATGATTCTATAATTTCATGATTCTCCAAAGTAAATACTGAAATGTTTTTTCAATTTAACATGCGAATTTCTTTAAAATAACCAATCTATTCCTGGAAAAGACACTGGAATATGTGATTTAGATATGGCATGAACATTGTGGTTCATATATAAAATATCCAAAGCATACTGTAAGCTGTTCATTTGGGGAGAAAAGGCCACACAGGATTTCAGAATGATTTCCAAGAATGAAACTGGGACTCTCATAAATCAGAGGAGATGAAATTAAAAGAATGTTTTAAGTATTAAGTGTGAGATTCCCCAATGCAAAGCACTTTTTGTGTTGCCAGAACTGCATCCTTTCTAGCCATGCTGAAGAAGTCCATGTTGAATCCTCCAGAATCTGGGGAAAATCTGGGGGATCTCCATGTTAGCAGTATTCTGGCCTGGCTCAAGAGTCAACTGGTCCCTTGTTGATGCTGAAACAGAAATTTTCCTTCAGCCTATATCCAAAGAGGCACAAGTACTGAAATCAGAGTATAATGCACTACAATAATTTTCTGGTTTTTTTCTATAGAGCACTGTCTTTTCCCCATAACCCCAAGTTAGTCAGGTAAGAACATCCAAACACTAATCTAAACTCAGCTCTCCCCAGGACTATCTTTAATTCCCATATTTATAGCCTTCTCCTCACCCCTGTACCTTTACACTCTGAAGGGCTCTACTAATGGGTATGACATACAACTTTAATAACTGTGTATATCCTGAGTTACTAAATACTGAGTACATCCAGGAACTGCTAGACCACATTTCAGGGTGCCGTGTGCTGTCTGGAAGCTGGGGCACCTTTACGTGTCAGCCAGAGTTTAGCAGCGCTCAGCCCTAGCAGCCCCAGCTCCCAGACAGCATGCAGCACTCTGCTGAGCCACGCTGAACCCATGCCATGGGGCAGCTGCTGCACAGGTGACAGGTGTGGGAAGGCAATCCCTGCTGCCCGCCACTGCCCCACGCTGTGTGGAGGGGGGCAGGGGGACTCTGCCACAAGCCCTCAGAGGCCCTGATCACCTTGTATAGCAGGTGAGTGAAAGGCTTTTTTTTTTTTTTTTTAAGTGCCAGGACTATGTTGGTGCCAGGCGGGGGATGGGGATGGACACGGCATTCATGGGGGCTTCTCCCACGGCTCCCCTCGCCTGGGGAGAGGCAGGCACAGCTGGAGGAGCTGTGGGAGAACCTGCAGTCACCTGACTGTGCCTGCCTCTCCCCGGCTGATCTGAATCACCGAATCGCTCCAAATCAGCACTGAATCTTCCTAAAGCTGATTTGGCTGAATCTATTTGAGACAGTGATTCAAATCTCTGAATCAAATCACTGTCCTCCAAATTGGCCAAATCCAAATCTGTATTGAATACTTCCCTATTTGCACAGGCCTATTTCTTTCCCTTTCATTGGTCCAAAGCATTTGAATAACATAATGGCATCACTGGGACACACCCAGTTGTCCCAGAAATAAATCATATGGACTTCTGTAAATTGTGTGTGTATGTCAGGGAGGAAACAATTCATGGAACTGTATTTATTCACTATATGGTCCTGATTGTAGTTCTGAATGCAATCAAATGCAAATCATAATGTTGTGTGATATGCTGTCAGACCTAAGATACTATTTCATAGGCTGAGAGCCTCTTGAATGTTTCACAGTGCTTGTAACAAGAAGGATGAATCTATTACTTATTGACAATTCTGGGAAAACAGAATGGCTGGCAACCACATAAGTCTTAATGTGCGCACCCTTTCTTCTCTTTTGAGTTTAAAACTCTTAAGACACTGAAAGTGCTCTGATGCCCCACAGCATATTGTGATTACTGTGGTACTCCCATCTCATCTAAATGCCTTAGTATGCTTCCACAACCCTAGGGGCATTCTTGCATAGTTTCATACTCTGCACTTTAGCATATTCCTATGAACACTTGCACATTTTTAGTAAAACTAGATTATTTTTATAATGGCTTCCAGATTAAACACATAGGACATATCTTCTTTAAAAATTACAGATAGGGATAAACCAAGAGTTCTTAACTCAGACCGTAGGGATCATCGGATACAGATATGTTACAGTAACTGCCACAACGTAACCTTTACTCCCACCCTTCTGCTGCAACTACAGTTGACTTAATCTTAGGGCCTTGTTACACATTAATTTTAAGGAGGTCCTGGATTGTCCACACAGTAACACCTAAACTAGTTTTAAACACACTTCAGGTGTCTTAAATTATGCCACTCCAGGGCAGGTTTATCTCTGATCCATGTTACCAACTTTGTGTTCCATTAATGGGTGTCTACTCCCCACAGATGAGCTGCATCAGGTCCCCATGAGCTGGGGCTTTCTTTCTGGGTCAGGGGCAGTAGCTCCTCCAAAAGTGCCTTCCTTTACTGCTCCCAGCTCCAAGACACCTTGGGAAGCATGACCCTCACTCCCCCACACCTCAATCCTAAATCCCAGTTTATTAAAGCATGAAGCCTTTTTTAATTTACTCACTCTTTATTTCTTTTAAATTCTTTTCTTCTTCTTCTGTTTATTTTATCCTTAGTGGCTGACTTCCTTCATTTTACCATGCTTCCCACACTCCCATTTCCTTTCCACCTCCCATTTCTTCCTAGCTTCATGTTCCTCCTCCCATTTCTCTCTCACCCCCACCTAGATCAGGAATAGAAGCCTATCCTGGCTCAGCTGCCCTATAGTGGCAACTCACAGTTATAGCTCCTAGCCAGGTCCTTGCTCACCAGTCCTCTATGTCTGGGACAGAAGGCCCATAAACTGGTTTGACCCAAATCATAAATTGAATGTATGATACTACATTCAACCAGGTTTATCTTAAACCAGTTTTGGCCATTTTGAAACTGGTTTATGTGCATTGAACTTATGTTCTGTTACAGGTTTAAACCAGTTCCTAATCAATTAAACTGGTTTATGTGTAATTCTGTCCTTAGCCATTGTGACAAGTCATAGCTGTGCAAGTGAGGGACAGACAAGATTTTTAGCCTTAAGGTGTGACTGCTCTAAACTCAAGCTAGTACTGACACTGATCAACATTTGATACACAGCAAAAAGTGTAATGTATAACAAAGCCCTTAGCAATGCAATGTATCTCTGCCTGGTTCCCAGCTGTCCAGCTGGCAGTCTCAGCTCATTCACTGCCTGGCCTTCTCTTTCCAGTCACATCTCAGACTGTTGCCTTCAGCTTGACTCTTCTGCTCTTATGAAGCTCTCTCCTGAGCCTGGTAATCCCTCAACTCCCAAACTTTTGCTGCTTCTGTGCTCTGAAGTTTATACAGTGGTTGACAACTTTCCAGGCAGGAGGCTGGAATGACCCCACTTGGGTAAAGGTGGGTGGTCACTAGGACCTGTTGCCACTTCTCCCATCTGCAGAACAGGGAAAGCACCCACTGCCACTGCTTGTCCCTTCTGCAGCATGTGAGAACCCCCTGATGTCAAACGTCAGTAAAGCCCTGCCCTGCAAGGCTGGATCCAGTGGTTCTGGTGGCATTCAGCAGTGGGAACTTTTCCTATGCTGCAGCAGGAAGAAGCAGCGGTGGTGGCCATGTCTTATTGTCTACGTGCCTCTAACCTGAGCTGGGTCATTTTGGCCTGTAACCTGAAAAAAGGTTGCCAACCACTGTATAGATTTCTGAATACAGAAGAAAGAAGGTTGAGAGGTGAGGCAGGGACATGGTTCAAGAGAGGGATGCATAGGAGCAGGAGCATCAAGCTGGAGGCAGCAGCTGAGAGGTGACTGAAGAGCGAAAGCCAGTCAGTGAATGTGCTGACATCGCCAGTTTGAAAATTGGCAAAATGAAAAGCTGGCAACATGGTGAAGCAATGGCTTTGGCACTGTGCAGTGGCAGGGGGCTTCATCTATGCTGACCCCTGGCTGAGTGCTGTGCACATGCTGTGCTATGGCTGAGTGGCAGATAAAAGTGGTGGCAAGGAGGAGTGGTGGTGACTGGGTTCCAGTGCAAGCCTACCATCAGCCTGAGCTGTGACATTTCAGCCTGCTGCAAGAAAATGATGCTGACCTCTAGCAGTGTCAGCAACCTGCAGTCCAAGGGGCTGATGCAGTCCCTGGAGCCACCTGCTCTGCCCTGGGGACATCAGGCTTTGGCAGTTTTTAGCAATACAGGATTCTCCTGTATCACAGTGGGTAGGAGTAGTTGTGGCAGGTGCTTCCTCAATGCCATGACAAGGAGAACCAGCAGCTGTACTTCCCCTGTGCCACAGTGGGAAGAATTGTCAGCAATGGCAGCCGGGTTTTAACACCTGCCCACTCACCTCTAACTTGAGCTGGGTCATTCTGACCCACAGCTTAAAAAGGTTGCTGATCACAGTATGGCAATTTTTTTGGCTAGGTGATGAACTGGTAACAGAGTACCCGTTGCTGACTTGCTCCTTTATCAACACTGGTTGGTGGAAGATAAAAGACTCCTAGACCCTGGCAACTTAGGTGAACAGCAGGGAGAAAGTAATTGTTTGGACTCTTGTAAATTGTGTGTATGGCAGGGAGGAAACAATTAATGGAGAACTGTATTCTCTACATGGTCCCGATTGTAGTTCTGAATGCAATCAATATGTTTAGTCCTTTAGAGACACATTATTTTCAGTGTGATGGAGGAACACTATACATTTTGAAAGGGATGATTATTTTTGAACAGTTCTTTATGTTAGCTCCAATACTCTCATCTGCACACCTATCCTTCATCCTTTGGCAGGTTAGAATCAGTACAGAACCCAGTAGGAACATTATAGAGACATATTAAGGATAAGTCTAGGGCACTGTACGAATGGAGCTTTGAAATACAGGGCAGCAGAAGGAGGATATGCTTTCATACTGATTAATTTTGTAATTTTGATCTATTATGATTTTGGGGATGTGTAGTATGGCAGGGAAATTTGTTGATGAGAGTACTGCCTCCTGTTCCACAATAAACTGAAGCCCCCAAATAAACTATAAAAACAAGCTCAGACATTAATCCCTTGAGAAAGCCAGGCACATTGAATTATTGTCACACACTAGCAGTATTGTAGTTGTTGCCTAGAATGGTCAGTTTTAATCTATCTTGGATAAGAGACCTCCAGAAGACAACAAGGTATTGCAGGCTCTTGGGCTGGTACTTCAGTTAATGGTGCACTTCCCTCTAACTCAACACAAACTGCACAATAGTGGGATTTTCCTGTTGCTGGAATTTGAGATACAAAGTGATCCTCTGGTATATATGAAAATATAAGTTTACAAGTACTAAATCTGAAAATTTAAGAAAAGCGTGTATTAGGCAAATTTACCATGTCCCTGAACCCCTAAGATATATATGAATGATGGTGCATATCACCTTTGTGCTGTATACTGAGATGCAAGGCAAAATGATTAAATAGCTATGGGTGTGGACATATGGCACATTTACTCTGGTGTAATCTGCCTTAACACCAGTGCATGTTTGGGTAGACATATATCATACAGACCTATACAATTCCAAGCATAGGCAGATCAAGGATTCTAAAAAGCGGGGTGTAGGACCAGCTATTCATGCTGCAGGATGGCTTTGGCCCAGTCCAAACCCTGGGGCTGTCGTGTAGGCCTGTGTGAAGTGGTTAGTATTCACTTTGGATTCAGATTTGGCTGATTTGGGGGACAGTGATTGATTAGAATCACTGTCCTGAATCAGTTCGGTAGAATCTGATTCAGAGAAACAGCTGAATCTCCAAATCGAACAGGCCCCATCCCCTGCCCACTCTTTCAGCCCCATCAATGGCTGCCCTGCCTGGCCCCAGCATCTCAGCACTTAAAAAAAAAAAAGAAGAAGCTCCACACTCACCAGCTCCTGCCAGGCCGGGGGGAGAGGGGGAGGAGTCGATCCCCACTGCCCCACACTTCCCTGTGCTGCGTTGGGGGCTCTGTCACAAGCCCCCATCCCGCGGCCACTCTCCCAGCCCCATCAGTGGCTGCTCTGCCTGGCTCCAGTGTCCCAGCACTTTAAAAAAAAAACCAAAAGCCCAGCAAAAAGTGGATTTGTGACCATGCTGCTGCATCCCCCTCTGGATCCACCTCTGATTTCAAGGTAAAGTTACCTCTACTCACAAGTACAATTTGCACTTTATATGGGCCCTGTGTCCTCATTTCTAGCTAATTTCATTCTAAGGTAGCTATTTGCTCAAGAGACAGACTATTATGGGCTTCACCATCATCTATGGGTGGTATAACCCCACCCATAATAATGACTACCACGGGCAGTGGCATCTGGAAAGATGGCAGTTGGTCCACTGAGTACATGTATGACTTACATGTTTGTAGACAACAATGTAAATCACATCGATTCAAATGTGCAAGGTGTGCACCTTATATATCATTTTGCACCCTGGCCAGTTATTGTAACATTAAGCTAATGTTCAGTGGTCTAAGTCTGCATCACTTAGAGGTGCTGAATTCATTGTTTCAAATTCCAGGAGGATTCATTCAGCACTTCAACCATCTAAGGAAGACAAGATTAGCTCAGTGCAGCCTCCTGTGTCTAGGTCTATAGTTAAGATATTAAAAGCTGAGGGCTATTATGCTTCAGATGGACAGAAAAGATTTCATAGTCCTTTTCACACAAAGAGAGGTTGCCCCAATGTACTCATCCAAAAATTTCCTATCTGTTGGTACCATGTGCTGCTGTATGCCAGTTCATTAGCTTGCAACTAGGTTGGTCAGAAATTTTTCTCTAAACATTTTTTTCCCACCAGAAAATGCTGACTTGTTGCAAGTGAAGTGTTCTGTGGAAATGTTTGACATTCAACAAAGAATCTTTGGGAAGGTGGGGGAGGTTTTTGAGGTAAAGATCTGTTCAAGAAAGAAAACACACAAGAGAGGGAAAATAGATAGTTTATGTAAGCACACACACCAGCTGGGTTGTGGGAGATCCAGGTTCAAGTTCCTGTTCAACCTGATTGAATCTCTCATTGTCTCCTGTTGGAACTATTCCACTGTTTATAAAGAATTAAAGCTAAGTACAGATGTTCAAAAAGCCCAAGGCAGCATCACTCCGACTATTGTGCTTTACTCAAAGTGCTCTAGATTAGGTTGGGACTGAACAGAACAGACATGCACTGTTTGGAGGGCGGAGGACGGGGGGCAGGTATAAGAGCCTGCCTATACTGAGGCTTGCAGTATCAGGCCTCACAGGAATCACAGAGAATCACAGAGAAGCAAGGCTGTGAGGGACCTTAGGGCCCGGCTGGGGACTCCCAAGAGCCAAGATCCAGACAGGGGAGCCCATCTGTCAAGTGCCAGTGGGCAGACTGGGTATGGGCATCTCCCCAGAGCCATGATGGGGGCTACAGGTGCCTGTCCCACCTCGATCTGTTGTGGTTGAGGGGTGGGAAGGGGAGAAGTGCAGGGCAGGATCCCTCAAGGGACAGGCTGGACATACACACACACGCACACACAGATCTTTTTCTGTCTTATACACTTATTCACTCACATGCACAAACTCACACACGCACCAACTCACCCACCAAAGCCCCACACCCTAGAGACAGCTAGTAGCAGCAGAAGCAGCAGCGCTCTGATATAGCCCCACCGGGCCCTATGCACACAGCAGAAGCAGCCTCTGCTTGCTTGATCTGCCTGCTCTGCCCTGCTCTCCTGCCACCACCTGCCAATGGCCTGGATCCTTTTGTCTTTGAAGTCCCCATGTCCTTGCCTAGGGACAATATATAATGATAAAAAATTACAGAAATACAGACACATTCCCTCCCTCCCTTCCCTTCCTGTGGCTGACAGCTAGGAGCACATTTTTTGCATGCTTATTGCACGGCAAGTGCAACCTCTGTACCTAGCCTAAGTGTTTAATGAGGCACAGACTCTACAGTCTGGTGGCTAGAGCACTCACTTGGTTGCAATTTTGGATGGTCTGAGATGGGCAGAGTGGGAAGCTGAAGCTTTCTCTCACATTTCAAGACAAAACTGCCCAGCTAGCTTGCCTGTATTTTATTTTAGTGCCTAGGTAGGGGAGCCTCATCTGACATCCTGTTCCACTCCCACAATCTGATGATATCCTGTTCCACTACCTTTCATGTGACTATCCTATGACGTTCCACATTTTAGGGAAACAATAGCCTGACTGGTTATGTAGATTAGACCCCCAGGTTATAACCACATTATCTAGCTGGCCTAATAGGCTTGGCAGCAGCAGCAGTTTTCCTGAAAGTCTATGGATATCAATGGCATCCACTGACATAGAAACAGCCTCTTCAATCAAAGTATAATTTATTTTATTACAAAGTTTATATCATTCACAGAAACAGCTTTTAAACAAAAAAGACTATGTCTACACAGCAGCCTCTGTTTCTCATTTGGGTAAATTAACTTAAATGAGCTCTGTGCTGCTGCAGCTAGCAGTACTCAGGCTAGTTGACTTAGGCAGTTCTAGGGCATACTGCAGCCAGTGCAGTCTAGACATACCCAAACCTGTTTAGCATTCTCTAGCCTTAGGTTGACCTGTCTTAGTCTTCATTCTCTTGAACCACAGCATGCACGCTGCAAACCCTGGCTCTCAGTCAGCCTGCATCAGCCGAGAGCTCCCTTCTTCCTCTCTGAAGAACCAATATTTTGAACAGATCAGTTTCTTTTGACATTCCTCTTCTCAGCTTTGTCCAAAAAGCCCTGTCACCAGGATGAAGGCTGATAAATATGGTGATACTGTTTGGTGTTACTTCTGACCTAACTCATCCTCTTACTTGTCTGGCCTCATTTGATTAAAATCCACTTCTGGTCTAACTCAGTGTTTCTCAATCCGGGTGCCATGGCACCCTGGAGCTTCTTTCAAGGGTGCCATGGGGTATCAAGCAATTTTAGCACTGCAGTGTGTGCACACGTAACTTGCAAGATAAACCCAGAAGATTTCAAATAGAAATTCATAGTGTTAAAACCATATTGACCTGTTACTTTGCAATAGAAAAATTGTGGTGTTGTTTTTCTGCACTCAAAAAATGAGTGAAAACCAGTTCATTTCTACGGGCATTTTCTGAGGGTTGCCTTGAGTCTGAACAAGCATGTCACTGGTACAACTCTGGATTCAAACTGGTCAGGTCACACAGCTACACCAAGGGGCAGCTGACATTTAAAAAAAAAAAGACACTTTTTTTTCCAATTCTCCACAGCATCTCACTGTCTGTCTCCGACTTTACTTCTTTTTCTGTTTGTGGGGAAAAAAGAAGAAAGATTTCCATCTTATTCTTAAGTAAACTGAAAACACATTACCAAATCACTTTTTTTCAAAATGGATTTTTTGTTTCTTGCAATATCTACATGCCTTGGAAGGGACTGCCTTTCAAGGGGACTGCATGTAAATACGGCAGGACCACATTATTACTTCTATCATGATTGTTGTTGCTATGATTTATATGTATTATAATAGTGCCTAGGAGCCTTAGGACCTGGGTTCTCTAGAAGACAGAATCCTGATAAGGACAACAACGATAAGGATGACAAACAATTTAGTAGAGAATTAAAGGGTCTTTAAGTAACTGTCAGTGGCCAAGCATAGATACTATACTTTTACTAGTATAAGTGATCTGAAACCAGTCAATACCCATAACACAGGGGTTTTCAACCTTTTTTAGTTGGTGTACTCACAGCAGCTGGTTGAGAAGCAGGGACTCCCCTGGCAGCTAGTTGGTCAACAAGCAGGGGAAAGGGGGTGTCCCCTAGTGGCCTGTTTCCAGAAATGCCAGCGGTGAAACCGGAAGTGCCAGTAGCTTCTCTGTACGGCTGGGGCCTTCCAAAGTGCCCCCTATTGACAACTGCTGCCGTAATCGAACAGAAGTTTGGTACACAAAAATGGTCTGTACTAAGAACAGAAATTCGGTGCACACAGACTGGTTTATAAATGGCAGAATCTGGTCTAAGATTTGACATCTCCACCAAAGGGCGAAAGTGTATTCTGTTTGCTACTGATTTAAACTACACTGCTTATAGAAAAACGTGTAACTTAGATTAATTCTGTCTTGGACTTTTTGAATGTCTGTACCTAGCTTCTTCCCTGTGGTAAATGGAAGCCAAACTGTAGCAGTTCACCCCTCAGTGGAAAATGAACAGTAAAGCCATAATCTTCTTATCCTGTGGTCAGTTGTGCATATGCTCATATCCTAACACTGGGTTTACACTAATATAACTCAATTAACACCACTTTAAATCTCAAGCTCATCATTGATAGAAATCTTTTGGATACCTAAGGTTGAAAAGTAAGAAATAAATGCTAATCTTGCATTAAGTGAAGTTATTTTAGGGTGATAATTATATTCATTTACAGCCATTCCTCATAAAATAGGCATATGGCTGAAGAACACAACCCAGTTTTTACCCCATTCTTTTATAGCACACTTGGTATTCTATGACTGATTGGTATTTCTGTGATTGATCTTGGTAGACTAAGCCCTACAATGGTATCACATAAGCCATTGATTGGATTTCTTGCATTATTCTTTTGAATCTAATTCAGAAATCACAGTGACCTTCAGTGGCTTCATGTTTGCAAAATAACTGGATTCATATCCATAGGATGCCCTGTTTTGCTTTGATGATAGCTTTAATGAGTTCAGGGAAAAATATCAAGTTTCACTTGCATTGAAATGTTTGTGGATGGTGAACACAACAATTGTAATATACTTCAGTGATGTTTGAAAGTAAAAAAACCCCAAGAAACCAAGTTTTTAGTGTAAAGATACCTTGGAACAGCACTGCTTTGTTCTTGGAAGTACATGCGATAAATATCAGAGACTAAATGAAGTACATGATAAGCAAGAACAAAATCTAAAGCAGGAAAGCAATCTCTGCTGTTCCGAACAGTATACTATAATGCTGTCTACACTTGCAGTCAAATTGAAATGTAAAGAAACATATGGATAACAGGAGACACTGGACACATCTACATATATATTAATTTGCCGCTGTTGCTGCGCATTAAGTTTAGTACCTGTAATAACAGGCACTAACTCAATGCACAGCCACCAGTGCTACTGCACAGTAGAGCCAGTGCACATTCTTTTAGTGATGCTTTCGCTGTGACATGCTAATGTGCAGTAGAATTACTCAACTGCAAATTTAGCATCTCATGCAGAAGCACCCATTGTTCTTTAAACTAATCCTGAAAAAGTATTATTTTTGAGTTAACCAGAAAAGTCAGAAATGGAATAATCCAATTAGTAGCTCAGTTCCTACAGTGACAGGATTCAAATAAGTACTTGCATTGACAGATACATAGGTCCTTATTGGACTTTCCTGCTATTCCTTGCTGTAGGTTCTTTAGTCCTTTGTTTCATCTATGAGTTAAATAACTCAAAACTCTATGGTATGGAAGGTTACAGACAAACATGTATATTTTAAAAGCTACCTACTAGAGCTATCAGACTTTGGTCCAGTTCCTGGTATTATAAAACATAGCACCAATAGGAGCAACTCCTTTGCTGGCTGTCACTAGAGAGGCTAAGCAAAGAAGGTAGAAACCATTCTTATTCCTACATGGGATCTTCCCAGGTTACTGTGAGAGTAAAGGGGGGTCCTGATATTGGCACTGTCTATGTTGATGTTGCACCTTCTTTGCTGATGAAGAGAATGTAAGTCTTCAGATTTGTTGTTCAGGTTCTGTTTTCCAGCTCTATATTACTTTCAGGTCAAATGTAATAGATGTGTGTAGAAACAGATGATTAGATCCTTAAACCAAACAGGCTTATATTTATGGGGAAAAGAGTGTAAAGAGTAATGGAGGATACTTGCAGGTTATGCAATGCTGAAGCAAAACTGAGCCCTTTGCTTAATACAGCAATCCTTTGTACCTAGGATATTAGTACTTCATATCCCCATGATAGGACATGACTAAAGAATTCTGCCATGCTATGGACTCATATTTTTTCCCATCTGTGTCTTTAATTTCCTGCTCGAGCAGCCAGTACTACACCCATAGGCAACTGGTAGGGCAGCTGCCACACATAGGGGCAGTGACTTTCAGTTGCTGCTGGTGCAACCATGTGGCTGCAGCAGCAGCTGTGTTTTTTCATCCCCTCACCAAAGTTGGCAGCTGGAGCAGCTGTCCTGAGTGCCCTAGTTACAGCACTGCACAGAGATATAAGAACATACAGCCTATGGAACAAGGTGTTGCGAAAGGATCTGGCCATGAGAGAAGGTGAGCATTTGTACTTCTGAGAAGGAGTTTGAGAAGTCTGTGATAGCTTATGAATGATCTGTATTGATCAGGTGGTTGTGTTTTTTACTGCATGCATCTAAATTAATTCAATGATAGGATTTTTAGGAAGGGACAAGTGTGTCTATATATACACTTCTTTGCAAATACTTGGTAGGCAATGCAAAGGTCATTCGATATTCTGACTTAATTACACACAGAGACTGTGAGACTCATTTCCTCAACATTGCCTCATCTCCTCTGAGCACCTGGGAGTCAAAAGGACCTTGGAGAATTTAAGGAAACTGCATACCTGAAAGTGAGGGGTAGGCTTTTGAGACTGAGAATGAAGAGCCTGCTGAGCCCCGGTAGAGAATCAACTGACTTCCAGCTGGGAGGATGGTTAGACTCTAGGTTAGATAGATGTGTAGACTTCTAGTTGTTTTAAAATCAGGTTTATCTTATGCTAGTACTATGCTTTATTCCCCATGGTTAAATAACCAGTATTTTTATTTTAAGGATACTGTTTGGAGTCTCTGTGATGTTAGTCCCATACTGTCAGAGGTAGGAACCACAAGTACCAAAACCATTTGAATCTGATGGGTTAAAACAGTTGGGTGCTCCATCTATGACAAAGTCTAAGTATGGTTCCTCCCTGGACTAAGTAAAGGCACAATTCCTAAGACCTGACTGGGCTGCACTAAGAGATACCAGAGAGAGGACAAAGGTGCAGCTTGTCCTGGAACCATGACAATATCATGCAATTGCAAGTTTATTGGTATCCATTGACATCAGTGGGAATTGTGGATACTCTGAACCTCTTAAGGTCAGACTGTTGGATCACACTTGCTGTTGGATCTGCACTGATCAAAATCTAATGGAGATACATGTGCAGAGCCAGTGTACATCATGTGTCAGAAAGCTCCCATCCATGATAAACAGAGGGGAGGATTTTGTCTTTTAATGTTAGTAGTATAAAGACTTCCATCAGAAAAAGCTGTGCAGCATGTTCCTTGGCATGTCAAGCATTAAGTATTACAGATCACAGTACTTGTGAGAATGCATATTCCCAGTCTTCCAAGTAAAGAAATACATGTGTGTATGAAGAAGTAGCCATTAAAAAGCCAAAAGGTTTATTAGTTTAACCCCTTTTAATAGTTTTAAATTTCCCACCAGTATGTTCAATTTAGTGAAAAGGACACATTGTATTGGCAAGTTATTCCAAAAAAATCCTAGATGGCTTTATCATAAACCAATTTAGGGGCTTGCCTTTGTAATTCATATCTCCATTCTCCCTCCTGCTTCTGACCCATTTGGTTTTATCTTGTCTCGTGTCTAGTTAACCCCATTTCCTCCAGACAGATTAAGGGCTCAGTTATATGTTACACTGCGAGCCAGACAAATACTGATCTGTGCTAGTGCAGCCTCAAGTTTGGAGCAGTCATGTGTTCAAGCCAGTACGGGCCTGGAGGACTGAATCCCAACCTCTCCTTTGTTCTCTGGTGTCCCCCCCACCCCTGGGGCTCCCTCCCCACCTCTGGGGCTATCCACAGCTCCCTGCTTACTTGTGGTTGCCTGTGCTGTCTGTCCCAGGGGAGCAGGCAGGGAAGGTGTGGCAGGACGCTCCTAGGGGTGCCGTGACCTCCCCTAGCACCCTTGCCTACCGTGCCAAGTCTGGGTCCTGAACGCACCCTCTGTCTTGCCTGCCACGTCTTTGATCTTATAGTATCAATGGAAGGCTGCCTTCTAGCCCTCCTTGGCATGGGGCCGGTCTTGCTAAACCAACGATACTGGGGCCACTCCCTATTCTGTAGGACGCGACCTGGTGCCCCAGCCTTAGGGGCTATGCATGCCTCCAACCTCCCCTGTAGCACGCCCCAAGCCTCGCAGATGTACCAGACATTAATCTGGTCAGTTTCCTATATGCACCCTGCCCGGCGCCCCTGGGCTTGTCATGCAACCAGCGCCCCTTCTCTGGCACCTCTGGGCTTGTTACGCAACCGGTGCCCCTGGGCTTGTCATGCAACCGGTGCCCCTCTATTCACTAGCCCTCTCGGGCCTACTAATTATATCTGCTCCCCCCCGGGGGTCCGCTCAGTCTACTTGCCCCTCCTGGGGCTTCTCTCTCACAGACCGTGCCCCACTGGGGCCAGTCTCTCTGCACTCATGTGCTCCTTGCCCTCACTGGCTTCTCAATGGGTTTGCTTCCTTCCGAGGCTTCTCACTAGGCTTGCCCCCTTCCGAGGCTTCCCCTTTCCAGGCAGGGCCCCACTGGGACCTGCCTCTCGTATGTCACGCGGTCACCTGCACTCTGGGCCCGCACCCCGTGACTCCCGTGGTCTTGCCCGCCCTCGGGCCTTGTCTCCCGCGCACCTCACCCACCCTCGGGCCTTGTTTCCCGCACTTCCCGCGCGCCTCGCCCACCCTCAGGCCTTCCCGCACGCCTCGCCCACCCTTGGGCCTTGTCTCCCGCACTTCCCACGTGCCTCGACCACCCTCGGGCCTGTGCCTCGCGCTTCCCACGCGCCCTTGCCTGCCCTTGGGCCTGTGCCTCGCGCTTCCCACGCGCCCTCACCCGCACTGGGGCTATACTCACATTCCTCATGCTTGGGGCTCAGGCGGCCTCAGCTTCACCTGGCCACAGACCCCTTCTAGGGTCCTATGCCCGACTCGGGCTTCTCACAATTGGGGCTCAGGTGGCCTTAGCCTTACCTGGCCCCCCAGACCCGCCTCTTTGGGCCTACACCCCACTGGGCTTTTGCCTACGCACAACACTGCTCTTCTGAAGTCGCCCCACTGGGCTGGGGTCGGGACACCCCAAAACACAGCGCCTCCTGCAGCGCTAGAAACACCCCTTTCTACTGGGGGAACTCCCTTGAGGCCTCCTCCACCCCTACAGCCTCGCCTGGTCCTCTGGTTCATAAATGCAACAACTAACAGAAACTCCAAACAATAAGCCTACTGGCTGAAACACAAAATAAGCCCACTGGCTATACCCTCTGTTAAGTGCCACCCTGGCTACTCTCCGTCTCCCTGTCAGGGCTCTCTCCACCACATATCATAATGCCGATGCTCGGGTGGTCGGGCTGCTCTGCTCGGCTCTGCCCTGCAGCAGAGCCTCCTGCTATTCCGGCTGCCAGAGGGGAACTGCTAGCTAGGCTTTGGCCTGGGCTGTTTATATACTCCAGGCTCCACCCCCTGGTGGTCAGCTGACCCAATCAGTTGCCGTAGCAACTGGCACCTGCTGCCCTGATGAATGGCAACTAAACCCCTTTTACTACTATTCAGTAGCAGGCACCCTAGTGCCCTGCTACAGAAGGGTTAACCTGCTTGCTCAGCTACTGCTGCTACCAAGATGTTGCTCTTCTCTGGGCTGAGTTTGACCCAGGGAGCAGCAGCTGTGGTAGTGGCCAGGCAGGTGGGTTAACCCTTCCTTGCCTGCTCCCCTGGGACAGGTGGCATGGGCAGCCACAAGTAAGTGGTGGTCAGGAGGGCAGTGAGTGGGGAACTGGAGTGCTGGAGAGGGCGAGGAGGGAGAAGTGAGCTGATCCAGGCCAGTGGGGGTGGGAAGTGGGTTGGGAAGTTTACCCTATAGTTTAGACTGCCTACACCTCAGTGTAACATAGACTGGGTAACATGGATCAGAGATAATCCTGCCCTGGCAGTGGTGTAATTTGGAGCTACCTAACAAGTGCTTAAAGCTAGTTTCAGGTGTTAATGTGTGGACAATCCAGGTTCAAAGAGCTCCAGGAGCCTCTCAGAATTAGTGCCTAACAAGACCCTTGCATAATCCTGCTTTTTACCAGCATGCTGTCCCACTGACCTCACTGGGGGCATTTTTACATGTGCTCCAGGAGGCATGGGGGGGCATTTTAATTAGTGAGGAGTGCTAATTAAAAGCACCTGACCATCACATGTATCAGTATCCCCTGCACTGAAAAAAGGCAGCAGGATGCTTTGAACTAAAGCTTATCAAACAAGCTTTATTTCAAAGTGCCCTGCCACCATTTTTCAGTGCAGGGATGCTGATATATGTGACACTAGAGTCTGTTGGAGTGCATTAATTTCCATGCTCCAGCATGCTCCAACACGCTAGATTTCCAGCATGTTGGAGCCGGCTCCCTGCACATGTGTAAGAGCCCTGGATATCACTCAGAAAAGGCATAAGGGGCTTCCTACATTGTTCAGATTGCAAGATCAGGTCCTTAGATTGCAAGCTTTATTAGACAGGGAACACATCATTTCCACCTGTCTGTCTGACATCTAGCATACTCTTGGGTACTTGGTGAACAGACAACAATAATAACTTGTTCACAGTCACATTTGTGGAAGAGTCAATACAGGAAGCCAGGTTTTCTGACGGAGAATCTCCTGCTCTGACAACCAAACCAAATATATGTACACAGAGGAGCTACTTTAGCCTATTGCAAAATGCTTTTCTCTTTGAAGTGGAACATATTAGCATGTAACAACTGCACGTTGAGACTACATAAGAACTAAAGACAGAAATGAAGATGAATCCTATATTCATATGTTTAGTACAGGGGGCTGGGTTTTCACAAATAATTTTTCCTTCCATTTAAAGCTGTGTTTTTGTTTTTCCATGGATTCTTTGGAGTGCAATGCTTGCTTAAGATAATGGGCAATTTTGCTGAAGATAAAAATAAAAATCTAAACTTTTTTTATATTTGTTAACTAATCAGAGCCGTAGGTTAGTTGATCTCATTAACTTGCTAAGAAAAGGTCATAAAATATTAAGGCAAGGCAATTGTTGCAATGTGTAAAGAAAACAGGGAGGCTGCTTGCTGCTGCAGGAATTCTTTTCGAGTAAGAAACAAATTCAGAGGCTGTGTGATTAATAGACATAATTAGTTTACAAAGGCTGGGAAGCAAGGTTATCTGATTTTGTGATTTACTCTACAACATCGCAGGCCAGAATCAATGAGATAATGATCAGTCTCTGATTCAACATAATGTTGGAAGAGAGAGGTAGGGAAGAAGATATTTATACGTTTTTCTTTCTGCCACCAGCCACAGGGTAACTGAGAAGTCTTACCTGCAACCACAGACATTGAGGTTTGTCGTGCTTACAGTATATATGACTTATTGATTAAAACAAACTAGCTGGAAGTCCATTTTTCAAGATACATCATCCACTGCAAGATGACATATCACAACCGGCTTTCATGGTCAGTTTTATACCATGAACAGAAGTGAGATAACGAAAGTCAAGAAGGACATGGCTTTTCAATTCCTAAGTTACCTAGAATGGTACTGAAATTGCCAACACACATTGAACCATGCAGTGCAATGTAAAGGTAATTGACCTAGCTCTAAATGAGACAGGTTAGGTACTAGAAGCAATCTACCCATAGCAACATGACTGAAAAACAGGATAAATTAACCCACATAGAGCACCATGCTACTGTGGCTTGAATGGTATTCAGTTTTCGGCCCTGCACTTCAAGAAGGAAATGGATAAATTAGAATCAAGCAGAGAGCAATGAAAAATGATTAGAGCTTTGAGAAACATGACTTGCAAGTAAAGCCTGAAAGAACTGGGCTTATTTGTTCTGAAGAAGAGAAGACTGAGGGGAGGATTTGATAACAGTTTTCAGATATTTGAAGGTTAGTAATATGAAGGATGATGATAGATTAGATACACTATTCTTTGTGGCCCCAGGGGAGTGGAGAAAAAGCAATGGTCTCCAATTCCAGCAGAGGAAATTTGGTCTGGATATTAGGAAGAAGTTGTAGAATCAACATCCTTGGAAATTTTTAAGAGCAAGTTAGACACACACTTATCTAGGATGGTTTGTTTAGTTATTAGATTTATATACTATCTTCCTCAAAAGAGGTGTATTAAAATTATAAAATATTAAGATAGATACAAATATCAAAATAATGCCCCAAAATGTATTCCTGCCTGCTGAAGTATGATCCTACCTTGAGAAGGGGGTAAGATTAGATGACCTCCTGGGGTTCTTTCCATCCCTCCTCTCCTACATGACATGTTTAATGCAGAATTGACTAATTAGCTCCATAATAAATTTCATAGTTTCATAGTTGGTAGGGTCAGAAGGGACCTGAGCAGATTATCAAGTCTGATCCCCTGCTATGGGCGGGAAAGAGAACTGGGGTCAAACGACCCAAGCAAGGTGTTTGTCTAACCTTGTCTTAAAGACCCCCAGAGTAGGAGCCTGCACCACTTCGCTTAGAAGTTGGTTCCAGATCCTAGCCACCCTGACAGTGAAGTAGCACCTCCTGATGTCCAATCTGAATTTACCCTCTGCCAGCTTGTGACTGTTATTTCTAGTCACTCCTGGTAGTGCTCGGAGGAACAAGTACTCCCCCAATGCCTGCTGGTCCCCTCTGACTAGTTTGTAACAGGCCACTAGATCTCCTCCTCAGCCTTCTCTTGTGGAGGCTGAACAGGTTCAGGTCCCG
>NW_017729025.1:48530366-48530625 GCF_001723915.1 Gavialis gangeticus | reverse complement strand
AGGACCTGCCTCTAATGAACCCATGTTGGTTGCCCCTAAACATAACCTCCCCCACTGGCCCCTCGTGGACATGTTCCAGGATAATTCTCTCAAAAGGCTTACCCAGGATCAAGGTATGACTAACTGGCCTATAGTTTCCTGAGTCCTCCTTCCTCCCTTTCTTGAGGATGGGAACCATGTTGGCCCTTTTCCAGTCCTCTGGCACCACACCAGAGCACCAAGAGTGCTCATAAAGCCGTGCCAGGGGTCCTGCAATGAC
>NW_017729025.1:48515697-48525366 GCF_001723915.1 Gavialis gangeticus | reverse complement strand
TCAGCACTCTGGGGTGGAGATCATCTGGACCAGCTGATTTAAATACATCCAGTCCCTCCAGAAGTTCTCTAACTAGATCCTCACTGACCCTTGTCCTAGGTGCGCCTCCCCTGGGGCCTGAGGGAGACCTGGTGAGGGGGCTGATTCAGTCCCTGCTCAGGAAAGTGGAGGCAAAGAAGTTGTTAAATATGTTAGCTTTGTTGTTTGGTGTGACGACCAAATTTCCTAGCGAGCCTTGCAGGGGCCCCACATTAACTGGTACCTTCTTTTTGCACCCTATGTATTTAAAAAAGGACTTCTTGTTGTCCTTGATCCGGGTAGGTAGTCCCAGTTCCATCTCCGCCTTGGCCTTCCTGACTGCCCCCCTGTATCCCCAAGCAACCGCAGTATAGTCCTCCTGGTGATGGCCCCTCCCTTCCAATGGGCATATGTCTCCCTTTTAACAAGGAGACATTCCCAGATGCTTTTGGTGAGCCACGGGGGCTTTTGCGCCCTCCTGCTCCCTTTGATCCGTGTTGGGATTACCTCTCTTTGGACTTGGAGGATCATCTCTTTAAGGAGCAACCACTCTTCTTGGACACCTGACTCCCCTCCCCTCCAGGACCTCAGTGCCTCCCTGACTATTCTCCTTAGCTCATTGAAGTCCACCCTCCTGAAATCTAGGGCTGCTGCCTTGCTGCAGGCCTTTGTCACCTTGCGCTGGATGGTGAATTCCTCTAGGTGATGATCGCTGTCGCCGAGGTGGTTGAGCACCTGCAGCCCCCTCATCTGGTCATCGCCCATGGCCAGCACCAGGTCCAACAAGGCATCTCCCCTGGTGGGGCTGTGCACCTCCTGGGTTAGATGGAGGTCCTGCAAGTGTCACTGTCTACACATGTAGAGGTATTAGGACAGAGTAAACAAATTAACTCCATCATAGAATAATACTGCCAGACAATAGGGCTGCCTATACACATACGGTATTCATTTTGTGTTCTAATTAGTGTTGCCTTATCTTCATGTCTATTAAGGCTCTGTGCATTTTAAAATGGCTGCTGAGACACTTTAGCTAAACCTCATTGAATGATATTTAGCTAAAGCATCCCATGGCCATTTTTAATGTGTGTGGGCTTACTAGAAGTGATCATGAGGCATTTTTATTACAGCAGCTCCAGGAATGTGTAGATACTGACAGATCTGGCTGGGGCAGGAGGGTGCTTCAGTGTGGGGGGCTTCCTGCAGACTAGTCACAAACTAAAGCACCCTTTTGCCCCAGCCAGCCCCTCCACAGCATGTTGAGCCAGGCTGGAGCAGCCCTGGATTGACAGGCTGACCCTCAGGGTCCCTTGCCAGCTAGGGCTGCTCTGACCTCGCTCAATGTGTTGTGGTCCCAGGTACACATGTAAACACAGACTCCAGGTGCAATTAACTGAGATGCAAACTGTGCTGGAGTTTATTCACCCACATTAATTCCCCATGTAGATGTGCCCACAGTAGAATAATGATGGGTAGCCAGGACACCAACTATGACTTCCTTTTAGAGGGGGCACAAGAAGAGCAGCAGCTGCTGCTGCTGCTGCTGCCCCAGCTTCCACCACTGCTGCAGCCTGCCCAGCCCTTACTGCTGCTGCCACCCAGGATGCAGGTCCTGATAGTTATGCCTTCGTTTCTATGATTTGATGACTGCTTCTGGTATCTGTGTTAGCTTTTTCAGAGCTAGTTCAACATGTCTATGTCACACCACATTGTTGAGAAGTGGAGATATACTCCAATCACTGACAATAGAAGCTAAGGGGTACAGGAACCCTCTTCACATTCACCTTCCTGTGGATCACATCATTAGTATAACCTGGGTATGTCTACATGTGCAATTAGTGCACATGAATAAACTCTGGGGCTTATTGCTCTGGAGTTTGTAGCTCCTAGGTGTGCCATTTGAATTTGCCCCCCGGGAGCAAATAACTCTAGAGCAATTAGCTCTGGAGTTTATTCATGCGCAGCATGTGAAACCTGGTTAAAGTAGCCTCAGCTGCCAGAGGGACCCAAGGGTCAGCCCACCAGCCTGGTGCTGCTCTGACCATGCTCAGTGTGCTGCAGAGGGGCTGGCTTGGACATGAGGGTGCTTCAGTGTGGGACTAGCTGACAGGCAACCCCAGCAGTGAAGCACCCTTGTGACCCAGCCAGCCAGTCAGTATCTACACATGTGCTGCTGCTTCACATGGAAAAACTCTGCAGCAGCAAATTAAAAACTCTGTTGTGGAGTGTATTAGTTTCGTGCATCCTAATTGGGTTGCATGTGTAGACGAGACTTTACTCCTCAGTTAATTAGTCAACTGCACAGTAACCATCTCATGTAGAAACACCCTCTGTATACAATTTTGAAATTACAAGATCTGAGGTTCAGGTTTGGTTCAATCAGTCAAAACAACTGGAATAATGTACTGCATATTCCTCTTACTTCTCACCAAGTTCCACACGTCCTACACATTTCTGTGCTTCTTGCTTCCCAGGTCTGCTTACATTTTATTATGTACTGCACTTCCAAGCCAGCCCTTCAAAGACAAATTGCTTCTCATTTGGAGACTTCCTATGCAAATGAACATCATTGCCTAAAAATGATCTCTGACATATTTTTATTAATATAGGGTGATACTTAAAAAAAGTCTTGGTGACTTAGGAGCCCAAGTCGCATTGGTTTTCAATACGTCACTTAAGGCAGTTAAGAACACATCTACACTGATATTTAAGTTTGATTCAGGAATTAGTCTGCCTAGTACTTCTTACTTTTAGCTCTGTTTATGGGCCCAGATAACACTGGGTGTCAAGCATAGCTTTTTTCAGTGTAGGTACTTAACAGGTATGGCTTTGAGGAACTGTAAAGTCAACTCTAACTAGAAGTACAAACATAGTCTGAGAGGTAAGAAGCAGTACAGGGTTGAGATTCCTGACCTAACTTAGACAGACAAGGTTCTTTAGGTAAATGTGATACCTTTTCTTAGATCAACTAAATAGCTGGAAAAAAATGTTCTTTCCAAGCTTTCATGTACAAACACCCTTCTTCAGGCACAGGGAGAGTTTGTTTTTTTTTGTATGCTCTCTTGGGTAGAATGGAAGCCAGTAGTAAAAATGTAGTTCTGGGGTTATCAGATGGCAGGCAGGTTATAATGTGCTATAAATCCAATATCTATATTTAATCCACAGTTGTTTGGTTTCTTGTGCATATTTTCCATTAGGGCATTTAGTGCACTGGATGCTAGGATGGGTGATTTTGGAAAGGTCTCATTAAGAATTGGGTCTTCTTCTAGTATGGGTTGCAATTGTTTGTGGATTTTCCATATAGGATCCAGGGAAGAATGGTATGTCATAACTAATGGTGTGCGATTCGTGGGGATTTTATTTTTGTACCGTAGCAATTCTTCACTTGGTATCCAGGTGGCTCTTTCAAAAGTATGATCTATCTCTCTGGAGGAGTGTCCTTGTTGGATGAAAGCCCTTTTGAGATTTGCAAGGTGATGATCACAGGTATTCTCCTCGGTGCAAATTCTACACAGAACCAGCAACCACCCTAAATACACCAAGAAAGCTTTAATATACAGCCAAGCCCTCCAATACCACCCCACAACAGAAACATCACCATTCATGGATCTTACACCTGCACCTCCAGAAATATAATCTATCTCATCCAGTGCACTAAATGCCCTGATGGAAAATATGTAAGAGAAACCAAACAACAACTGTGTGCCAAAATGAACACACATCAAAAATCTATCAAAGACAAAAATACCCAATTACCTGTGGGTGCACACTTCTCACAAGACAACCACCCTCCAGTCTCTCAGTTCTAATCATCAAAGGGAATTTACAAAACACCTTTTGTAGAAGAGTCTACAAACTTCATTTCATAAATCTACTGGATACAAAAAGCCATGGACTAATTATAGACATTGGATTTATGGAACAGTATAACCTGCCTGCCATCTGATGACCTGTATTTTGCATACTGGCTTCCCTTCTACACAGGAGAGCACACAAAGAAACAACAAACTCTCCCTGTCCCTGAAGAAGGGTGCTTGTACCTGAAAGCTTGCAAAGAGCAATTTTCCAATTATTTAGTTGGTCTAATAAAGGATATCACATTTACCCAAAGAACCTTGTCTGCCTATGTCCTTAGACCAACACAGCTACAACCAACAACCTGACCCAACATAGCAATCTAGCCCAGTAAAGCACAGTACTGTGTTGGCTACACTGCTTTTGGTGCTTGAGCTAGGTTGAGTATCTCTACATTATATTGCAATGTACTGGGGAGACATACCCTTGAAGGCCTTTGAAAATCTCACCCTTAGTGAGACAGCATTCAAGGACTGTCACAAAAAGAGGGTTTAAAGAATGGAATCCTTTAGGACAGGATCCTTGTCAGCTGGGGTAAATGTCTTCATAATAAACTGCTTGCTGAAAGTAAGGTACAAGCTGAGTGTTCATTGTACAGGGCTACATTGTTCACTAATAAAGGGATTTTTTTCCCCCTTTAAATGTATGCAGCTGTCATGTGAAGTTTATTTTTTTTTCCTTGAAGACTGTTTAATGCATTTTGTAGAACAATCCATGCAATGGTGAGAAATTGCCCCTGAATTATTCACTTGACAGCTGGAGATGCAGCTGTTAAAAACAGCTCTTTAGAAAGAAAAGAAATTAAAGTGGGAAGGAAAAAATAATAATAAACTAAGGAAACAGGGAAAATGAACAGAGTGTGTATGGGTGAAAGGAACAGACACAGCAGAAATGTGCTATGGAGTGTATACTGCAAAGGCAAAGATTTTCTTCCTCCTTTCCCCCCCTCTCCAGTGAATTCTGCACATTCAGGGGAGGGGGAGCAAAAACAATTTATGCAGCTCAATATCAGATTGTGCTTTCCTGACGAGGTCCATCACCCTCAGAAGCTGAGTGCTTGGAAAGGTGGTGATGTTTGCAAATCAGCTAGCAACAGAAGCAGCACTTAGCAATATGTCTTCTTTTTAATTCTAAAAGGAAACAACCAAACAATATTGAATTGTAATGTTTTCACAGGTTTTTTATACTGCTGGCACATTAACAGAATTGTATTATATTATTATTTTTTATGCTATAGCATTAATTTACATTATGCATTATTTGTGGGATGGTAAACCTAGGAACCTCAGTAAAGGATTAAGCCCCGCTTATGCTGAGAACCATACAGCTAAGTAACAAAGAAGGCAGTCCTTGCCCCAGAAGGCTTAAAAGCTTAGTATCAGACGGGATGTGGTAGGTGGGTGAAACAGACAAATGGTTATGGAGTGGCTTGGGAGGATGAGGAAACAAAAACATGAACAGAATCGATCACAAAAGAAAGTCACAGTTTGCCCCCTTCCCAAACCACTGCTACAGAGCAGTGATTTGTAGGCATCATGAGGAGTGATTTAAAACCCATGAAAGGGAGTTTTTCTGTGTACGGTGGGGGAGGAAGCAATGGAAGTTTGAAGGTATTTGAAGGAAAAGGGGACATACTCAAAGCTGTTATCACTTGAATGACTGTGATACTTGACAAAGAAATTAAATACGGGCCAGAATTTGCTTTTAGTCATAGTCGTGCAAATCCTTAATAATACTAAGCATATCAAAGAAATTACTCCAGCTTCAGAGAGGTACATCTGAGAGGGGGAAGATTATTTATCAGCCATGCGCCAAGGTGATGTCAGCAATGGCACAAAACACTACATTTAAAAAATAACACAGCTCCTATAGCCTATATTCCACCATGTAAGGAAACAACTATGCAATTTTTGTCATTTTGGGATCCACCCGTTTATCATCTTATTCAAGCAGTCCAGGAGCAGAACCTGGCTGACAGAGCACACCGTCCTCACAAGCACAGAGACTAACCTCCCAAGCCCAAGGGTGACTGACTTGAGAAGATTCTGCAACAGAACTAGAGTTCCCAAGCAGCATTCACCAGCTGATAACTTTTCTGCATGTTCACTGACTGACTTGAGATACACCAATCACAACTGAAATGATCTACTACCAGCAATCCTTCAGAGCTGAGAGGGGCAGTTGCTAACAAGGCCAGAGACATGCATGGTCTGCTTGTGGATGTCAAGTCCCAATCAAGATTTTCAGTGTTAGCTTAAAAAATTCCTAAGGTTTGTCTACTGCAGCACCAGTCCAAAGTGGGAAAGACAAGAAGTATTTGCATTATCCTTATTCAACGTTGTATGCCTTCTCCTCCCTCCAGAAATCAGTTCCATAAATGGAGATATCTCTTGGAATTGCAAGACCAGAAATGGAAAGAGTGGTATTAATTTGCCAGGTACAGTGACAAACTTTTGAGGAGTGGATCCCAAGATACAATCTGGGATGCTCCACAGACTTCCATACCCAGAAATAGTCTATACCACTTCTGGTTTGTGTAACCACCTTGCTGAGGTTTTGCATGTGGGTTAATTAGCTCTGCTGAAAGCTCTGTTGAGGGGGTCAGCCAATCCTGGACCAATTTTTCAAATTTAGAATAAAAGACCCATTTTTAGCACTCTAAAAGACAATATGATACAACCCCCAAATTTGTGACTGTCCAGGAGAATTTGGGACCATCAATCCCTATTTATAGGCCTCCAGATAAAACACTGTCTTGCGTTTCATATTCCTAGAAAAAGTAATAGAAGTTCACCCAGCTTAGGAGTGAATGTCATGAATAGATTAAACTTACAAGTCCTGGTAAGAGACTGACAGCTATCTTTAATTGCTGACTCAGTCACACAGCCTTGGTTACAGCTTCCTTTCATGTGTCATGACTCTAGTATTGACTCTAGTAACTACTATATAAGATTCATTGATGTTACTCTGGATGATCACCTCTGTGTGGTAGATCTATAGTGGCATATATATCACACTAAAACTTCTACACATATGACACTTCAGCTTGTATGTCATTTGCTCTTCCTGCTGCCAGTGATGAGTGTAAGTGCAGAAAAAAAGAGTGTGTTTGGAGCCCTAAACATTCATTAGCATAATTCATTTTATTATATAATGCTAGTATAATCCATTTTAACACCAGTACAAATTGCAACAGAAGCAGCAGTGTAATTTATTAGAATCTGGTGTAGCTATGCAATAAAAGTACTTTAAGTTACACTTATGTAGGTATCATATATCCAGTGCAAACAGTTTATTATCTATTCCCCCACCATACAGTGAGGTGCTGTAATGATGCCTAGTGAGGCAACCATCCTGGGATAACAGCTCATCTGTCCTCCATAGATTCTGGTGTACAAAACTGATGTAGATTACACTGGTGTGAATATGCAATGTGTCCAGGCCCCGGTGACTGTGTAACTTAGAGAAGCCATTAGGATAACACCAATAGAGATGGCCAATTCCAGATTGGGATGAAGTTGGGAAGAACACAAAAGTCACCAAATGTCTGGAGGAGAAATGCCCAGCTTATATTCTTGGTGTTCCTGTAGTTAAATACTACCTTGAAAAGGAGTAACAACACTGGTAAATGCTGGGGTTTAAACAACTTTATTCAGAAAAAAAATATTAACAACTGAAACGTATTTAGGTCTCTAAAAGAGAAGCCATAGACTGAATGGATTTGTTCCCTTCTCTTCTCTTCTGAGTAATATGTAAGAAGCTGGTATTGCTGAATCCTATTAGGGGACTTTGCAGAAAAGCCTTCAGGCTAAAAGCAGTGGACTGGGAAAGAGGAAAGAGGAGCTATGCAGTTGGGAGAGCTCTTCTATAAAACAGCCAGACATTTCCCTGTGGGAAGCAACACTGCAGCTTGGGTTTTCTAGTGGAAACAGGCTTATACTTCTACCAGATACTATAGACCTATAGAGCAAACATACCTGAAAGCAGAACTATACCCATCTCTAGAGTAGGATTCAGAGAGCTAGCTCAACACAGGATTTGGTAACTGTCACACTATGATTCATGTTCACAGGGAGTTGCGGCAAGCAAGCAACAAGGGCATTAGTTGGGACATACCTTGCATATTAAAATGTGGAGTCTGTATCGAAGTGAGAGAATGAATAGTCCCAAATGGTTCAGGATTTCAAATAAAAAAATAAAACAAAAAACCCTTATATGATCTTGAATAGATCTGTGTGAATGTGCTTATTGCAGGGATTTGGAAAGGATTTTGGAACCCATTGGGATATAGAAGACCTCCAGCCTTCTCCAGTTCCTGATGAGTTTAATTACTTTAAATGATATCTTAATTTCAAGTAGAGGCTGGAGGTTACACCAGAGAGAAGGGATTATGCGTCTGCTAAATTAAGCATAGTTAGCCCATGCAAGTATAATGATCTAATTTGCTGATGGGTTTTCACAGAATAAAACTGGTAATTGGATGATACATCCCCCCATTCACTGCTCCCTGAATCTTCAACTATAGACAAAAGATTAAAGAGAAAAGACATGACACAAAACTCAAAACCTAATAGCTATCAGAAAGTAACAATGGGGAAGATATATCACCATGGAGTCTGCATGCAAGAATGGAAACATGGGATGCTGCCCTGGGCAATTGTGTGTTGCTAGCAGCTGGTAATGTCCCCCTATCTGGCAATTACTGCCAGTTTTCCAACAAGTGGATATTGTTTGCTCCTGGTTTCTGTCAATTCCTGCAGACTTAGGGCCCCTGAAGGAGCTGCCAACCAGATTTGCTTGTGAACTCACCCCAGGAGGCTTTAGTTTATGTGTATCACCAGCCATCCTCTAGGGGCTGGGGTGGCTGTGGGCACTAAAGTTGACAGCCCAGAGGTCACAAGTTCAAGAAGAGAGGCATTCAAAGCACAGCCCTGTCAGAATCCAAGGAGTCTGTGAATTCTGCTAAATTCCTTATCACAAGGACATGAAAAAGGAAGGTCCAGACATCCTGGTGGCAGGGAAAAAGTTGTGCCTGCCACTTTAACAGTTTGAGCAGGATGTAGAACAGACTGCAGGGGGGACCAGACCCAATTAGGTGGTCATATGGTAGTCTGGAGTCCACCTGATTGGTGGAGATGCTGGGGAGCCTGGATATAAGACCAGGCCCTGAGAGCAGAGCTGGCAGTTGCTATAGGGATGTCACTGGAGTAACATTTCCTGGCCAGAGGAGTCTGTTCCTAGAACATCTGGAGGTCAATGATAGGAAATATGGGGATGGAGGAGGTTCCTGGTCCTGGACCATGACCTGAAACTGCACCCTGCTGGGACTGGATGGTGTGGTGGTGGGGCTGCCTGTGTCAGGGCAGTATTCAGGAAATGCCACACATATGCCTCCCCAAAGGCAAGCATGAAAGGTGAGCATGAGGCACTGGAAAGCCTCAGCCCTCACTGCCTTGTAGGTAACCCTGTGGAGGGGAGAGTGTAGAGGAGTACACCCCAACAGAAAAGCAAAGGGCCCATGGACACTGAGTGGGGCCTGAGGCAGAGTCCAGGCCAATAGAAGGGGCCTGAGGCAGGGCCCAAGGCTTCCAACTGAGTGAGGGGGCAGGGTGGAGGCCCCAGTGAGGGAGCATGTGGCCAGGGTAGGTCTGGAGACTCCTGAGGCCATGTTTGGGCTAGATGCTGAGTGTGGCGCAGCTAAGGGGCCAGGGTAGTAGTAGTAGATATGAATACCATCTGCGAGGCATAGGACATGGTATAAGGGAAGGTTTGGAGCTGTGTGTGGCCAGAAAGGCAGAT
>NW_017729025.1:48504295-48515657 GCF_001723915.1 Gavialis gangeticus | reverse complement strand
GGACATGGTATAAGGGAAGGTTTGGAGCTGTGTATTTGGCCCTTGGCATCAGGGCAATTAAATGGGAAGCCTCCTGCATTTTTCCAACTACTCTGATACATCGTACATGGCAGGGCAGAGTGCCCTAGACAAGTTGGCAGGCCGATGTACCAGGGGGATGGCTGGTTCTGAGCCATCCCCCTGTTACAGTCCCTTATATGGGGCCTGTCAGATCTGACACCCTGTTCTACCTTCAAGACCAGTTCCACAAGATCCTTGAACAAGTCATGTGCAGAGCTAATCCCCAGCATGGGGAGTCAAAAGAGAAGGAGTGAGCTACCTCTTGTTTTCCATCCTTTGATTCTACCCCTTGTTAAAATGTCTTGGTGGTTCAGAATTTCAACAGTTGTTCACAGAAAAATATTCAGCAAGATTCTACCCTTCTTTCTGACCATCAAGCCTGCTATTGATTGAGATTGTTTCAATGCTATCAAAACATTCTGATTTTATAATGTAAACTCATTTCAACTGTAACATTTTGATTTGTTTTATAAAGGTTGAAAGACAAGGAATCAAAACAATACATTTTGACTTCTTCCTGTCAATTTTTTTTTTTGTTGAAATCAACTTCTTTCCATGAAAGAATGAAATACCAGTTTAATTCTGGAAGTTATTCCATTACATTTTTTTTTACTGGTTTTGTGAAAGGTGGATGATACTGTAAGGGGAAATGGAGAAAATAAGTTGTTTTAAGGTAGGATGAGAAGATCATTCTGTTTGTGCAGGGAAATTTTAAGGTAGAATGACATTAACCACACTAGAATTTGCCACACTAGCCAGAAATGCAATAAAACAAGTACCATGACTTTGGAAAAAAAGCAATAATAGATTTTGAATGATCTCAGATGGTTAGGAAGTTGGATTTATATTTCATATGAGAGAAAATATTTTTTAACTAATGCAACAGCCCATGGTACCATACTAGGGGATTTGTTCATTGTTTAGTCAGAGAGATACTACTGATAGCTGGCTCACCAAGCCAACTACTGCTGCCCATGCCCTGACTACTTGGGATGTAATTATTTTACCCAGTTAAAAACTGCCCAAACATTTAACCTGGATCTTAGTCTCTGTCACATTAAGGAGTATTATAATGCAGGATATTGGGTGCACAGTATTCTTGACTTCCTTTCTGAAATGTCTGTACAGTATTGCTGTGATTCCATCATGTTCCACCCCATCAACATGGGAAGTGAGTTTTGTCTGGATCACATGAATTCTCACTATGAAAATCTGAAAACTCAGTAATTTTAACAAAGTATCTGATATTTCACCCATTATCTGAGGTAGTCATCTGGGAAACTCTCAGAACTTCATACAAATATAAATCAACACAGAAACAAAGCCTGGGAATTTCAATTGTATGAATAAAACTGTAGCTGAAGGGATCTGGAAGAGAAAAGGATAAGGAAAATTGTTAAGTCAAAGCCCAGGATGACTAACTGCAGTCCCTTGGGCTAGGGACAGACATTCAAAAAGCCTAAGCCTGAATTGATTTAGTCTTTGCAGGTTAGTCTAACCTGCAAAGCTTGAACCAACTTGGATGTGAATAGACATTCCCTTTTCCCTTCAGTGGCTCAGGCTAGAAGCCAGGGGGAGCTAGAGCAGTCTTCCCTTCACTTGATAGTGCTGAGCTGAGTGGGGCATGGCCAGGCCTTGGCAGGATGCTTTTATTATTCCCCCGCTCTTGAGTAGCTCAGCAAGGAGCTGGTAACACAGCGTTTATCACCCCTAACTCAGTGTTTATCAACCCATTAAGAAAACAAAGCCTCTTTCATGGCTCTTCTTAAACAGATTTTTCAAGCAAGGATGTTAAGCTACCTGTTGATTAGTTCCAAAAGCCTGTCTGCCTTTGTTGTCTCTCACAGCAAGGATTGTAGCCAGCATGTGGTCTGCTAGCTAATGCTGAGGTGTCAGCATAAGGCAGAGGGGTGGCGGTAATAATCCCTGTTTAGCGGCAAAAAGCCAGGCGGATGTTCTGTGCCTGCAGTCTCTGCTGGAGCTGCAGGCAGGGAGCAGAGGGGAGGAGCCAGCCCTGCTGTGGAGCAGAGAGCCCCACCTAGCCCAGCCCAGCCCAGCCCAGAGAGCATGCTAGGATGCTGGTGGACTCTGGTTTATCTTAAACCAGAAAGGGGTCTGGGACAGACATTGCATAAACTAGTTTGACCCAAATCAGTTAAGTCTGATACTGCATTCAACCAGCTTTATCTCCAACTGGTTTCAGCCATTTTCAAACTGTTTTTTTATGCACTAAACATCTGTTCTGTTACAGGTTTAAACCAATTTCTGATCATTTAAACCAGTTTATGTGTAATGTCTGTCCCAAGCCTTGCAGCCTATACAAGGCTGCAACCACTGTGACATTTTCAGTGAGCAAGAGAATATATTTATGGGAAAAAGAATCATCTGGGAAGAACTGAGTTTGAGCAATAGAGGAAACATTCTCACTTGCATTGTGAAGAACAGGCAGGAAGAACTTCATTTTACTTCTCACTCAGGAAGTTTTAGCCAATGAGAAGAACCCAGGTCCACTTTGAAGGCCTCACCACTAGCTGGAAGAGTCTGGCTGTTGAAACTGCACAGGGAGGGAGGCCAGTTTCTTCATTGCAGTGATCGACAAACAGAAGCTGGACCCAACATGAAGAGATGGAGTACCAGGTACCATGGGTGACATCCTGGCCTTATTGAAGACATTTGGCAAAGCTCTGTATGTGGAGGGAGACAGTCATATGACAATCTCAGCCATTAGGCTTCTGTATCTCCAGAAGCTGAGGGAAGGCCAGTATTTAAGCAAACCAGGGTGTGCTCGCTGTAGGATCATCCTTACAGGTATTGCCCTAAGAACGTTCTCCAATACAAAGAAAAAGTGGCACCCATGAGGAGCTGTGGGCAGGCCCTAAGCTAATTTTACTTTCCTTATCTAGTCTGTGAGTGATTTTGTTTATTTTTAAAGGGAGTATTGTCAGTGAAGGAGAGTCCAGCTATTCTTATTTTGGGCATTGAATTGGATGCATAACAGAGCAGTTCTGAACCACAGTCAGCAGCAATACACAGGCTGGTGTCAGCTGCTGCTGTGCCTATGGCCATGGCATGGCCAGCTGCAGCTCTGGTGGTAACTATTTTTGCATGCCCCCACAACAACAGTGACTGAAACTATTGATCCAGTAACCCCACCTCAATTATACTACTTCATTCATTTCCCTGTTCCCTATATGCATGTCCTTTCTTTTAACTTCATCTCCTAGCAGGATCTATTCCCATAATTTAATCCTCCTTTTTTTCTACAAATAGTGTTTGTTCCTTAAAATCAGTTGGCTTTTTATTCATTTACAATCTTAGGCTAGGAACAGACTTGAATTTGTCCCAGGACAAGTGTTTCTTCTGGAACAGAAAAGTCCCTGGAGTAGCATGTACACACATCACCCTTCCTATCAAGGTTTATTGAGCACTGAGCAGCTGATGCAATTCCAGGACAACCATTCAGGTGTATTTTGTGATGTCCCAGGACAAATTGTTAGCACTTCTTATCCTAGGAACATTTTTAGGTTTGTCCTGAAACAACAGACATGGACATCTAAACAATTCCACTTTGTCCCAGGATAAAATTGTTTCTCCCAAGAAAAGTGCAAATTCTGTTTCAAATGCAACATCTGTTTGTAGCCAAAATGTCCTACAGTCCATAAGGGTTGTTTATCATTTTATTCATCTAAGTACTAGGAAAAGGTAGCATGTATGAATGATTGTGAACACGCCATTGCTCAAATTGTGGCAAAACTCCCATTGACTTTATTGGCATAAAATTAGTTCAGCTTTGCAGACCACCACCATCCTAAGGAGTGAGAGCTGTCAACAGTCTAAATATCCAGTAACTTACTAGTCCTAAGGTACAGCACTTCAGAGAAAAAGACAAGTGAACTAGTGAGCCGAACAATGTTTGGGGATCAGAGATGCACTAGGAGCAAGCCATATTAGCAAAGATTTTTTGAATGGTGCCATCAATCCATAAACCTGCACCTATTTATCAGATCTTTTCGATTATAACTTGGGTAGACACATATCATTGGATTAAAAAAAAGTGAATACATTTCCACAGAGAAAGTTTTAATTTTTAAAAAATTCCAGCTCCTAAGCTTTATATCTTCTGTTACTAAAGTTTCAGCAAGGGCCTTGTGAGAATAAAATTTCCATGAACTTTAGCTGCCTTTGAAAAAATATTATTCACAATCCTATTCTAAAGGAGAATCAGTCAAGTGAAATTTGCAGAATATCCTTTTACTAGGAATGATAGCTTTCACCTTTTGCAAATATTTAATAGAGGCATATATTCCATCATTGAAGTTTGGGGATTCCTTATAGTTCTCCTGAATTTTCATGTGTCATATTAAACACGAGCTTTTTAATAGACTCGTACAAGGGACAATGATAAAAGCAATTCCTGCCCTGAAAAATGTATAGGGATTGCAGTCTAAAATCTTGTCCTGAAATGTCAGTTTGGAATTGTGTAGAGATGCATTGACCAATTGTAGACAGTGGGACACAGCGAGTGGAACTGGGACACAGATATAAATCTGCGTAGGAGATTCAAGGGAAAGGATTCTGGGAAAAGAAGGAAGTGCAGTGCTATCTACTTCACGAGCCTCTACCATTAAAGGAGTAGCAGGTATGGGGGTATTGGTTGAAGCCAAGGACATAGGCAGACAAGGTTCTTTGTGTAGATGTGATATCTTTTATTAGACCAGCTAGATCATTGGAAAATTGTTCTTTGCAAGCTTTCTGGCACAAACACCCTTCTTCAGAAATAGGGAGTCTGCTGGTGTTTTGTGTTCTGGGTGGAATAGAAGTCAATATGCAAAATGCGGGTTTGTGAAAATGCAAATGCATGGCAGTGAGGATCAGAGGTGATGGGAGACGATAGGTATGAGGACAGGGAGGTGGGGGGAAAGTGGGAATGTTGACCTGCTGATAGAATGTAGCTGGTAAAATGTAGAGAGGTTACCTGGGGTTATTGGATGGCAGGCAAGTTAATGTGCCATAAATCCAATGTCTATATTTAGTCCATGATTTTTTGTATCCAGTAGGTTTTTATGAAGCGAAGTTTGTAGTCTTGTCTACAAAAGGTGTTTTGTAAATTCCCTTTGAGGATTAGAACCGAGAGATTGGAGGGAAAGTGGTTGTCTTGTGAGAACTGTGCACCCACAGGTAATTGGGTATTTTTGTCTTTGATAGATTTGCAGTGTGCATTCATTCTGGTACGCAGCTGTTGTATTTAGTTGGTCTAATAAAAGTTATCACATTTACCCAAAGAACCTTGTCTGCCTGCAGCAGATGTGGGGGAGTCTATCCTAGATGGGGAGAGTGGAATAAGTGGTCTAGCAGGCAGATGCAGAAGGGTGCCTACTGGGAAACTGCAAAACCTTTTCCCAGATGTTCCTTATTCTCAACCTTACTATATCTCAAGGCAATTCCTGTTTTTTAAAGGATTTGCACCCTGGGCTTCTTTTCTTGACTTTAGCAGTTTGTTCTATACTGTGGTCATCATCTCAGCCCCAGGTACTTCTGGGCTAATTGTCCTTTTAAACTGCAATCTGTGACCTTTTGGTTCAGAACAAGCTTCTTTAACAAGGAACAAATCATGCCTTGGCACTGGTTCTTCTTCCTCTCCTCTGGATTGCACACAGGCCTAATAAATGGGCAAGCTTCTCCTTATAACTCACACCTCTCAATACAGTAAATGGAACAGATGCTTGTTTGACTTTTCTGCCACTTCTGACTACTGGATTTAGCTAACTCAGAGTTTGGAGGCAGATGATGCATGCTTTCTGATTGCATCTCCTGCTGACATCCTAACTTATGGCTATGGCTGTGAAGGTAGCAGGGACCCTTATCAGAAGAGTAAAAGAGCATGCCATGTCAACGTTCATTGAAGGTCGCAAAGATTTTTGAGCCAAACTAGAGAGATGGGATGGATATCCACACAGGCTTTTTCTTCTGTATGTATCAGTCACACTGGTCGTGTCTACATGAGACTCAGACTGCGCACTAGCTCATTACTACTGTGCAGTAGCATCCTGTAGCATAAAGCACCATGCATTGCTTTCTGCACAGTAGTAACAAGCTGCTGTGCAGTCAGCAGCACCAAAAAGCCATTTGGGGATGTAAACAACTTTATTACTTGTGTATGCAAACAACTGAGCAGTCACCATATTGTGTAGATGCGGCCACTGACCAGAAAAACTCTTGCTTGCAAGATAAGGTACTTACGTTCCTTTTTCTTTACTCCTATCAAATGCTTTACTTATTTATATATACATTTGTGTTGAAATTCTAGAATTACCTTTTTTTTAATTTTAGATGTTCTTTTAGGATGATACACTGGATCATCCTAGGTACTGGATGTTTGTAACCATTAACAATCTCATGATACATTTTCTCAGAGAACTGTTAACTCCAATGTGTTGGTTAACTTTCAACTAAGATAACAGAATTGTGCCAGCTAAAATCCTCTCACCTGTTCCCGGTGGATATACTACTAAGCAGTTTCTGCCTTACCCTGTACTGGTACTGTCTGATGTCAACGTGCTGCTGTTGTTCCACGCTAAATGTGGCTGCACTTCAGCACTGGATGAAGCGATCCTTATCTCAAGTTTGTAAATGAGACTATGAACATCTTGTGATCCTTCTGAATGAAAGTAGGTAATAACCGGAAGGTACTGTTATTATTCACACTCATCCAAACATGTGTGGCAGCAATATTTCAGGTAGTGATCAAAAGGGCTCTGCAGGTGCTGCATCAGAACATATGGTATGCTTCATTGAGACACACTTTCAAACAGTGCTTTCTGTGGAACTGCTTGAATAGCTTGCACAGATTATTTTAAAATGAATGAATAATGAAGAAAAATGTTCCCAGTAACAAGGTAATGCATCTACACAGGCAAAAATTATGAACACTAATTAAGACGATACTGAGATCCATGTCCAGAGCCAATTCCTCTTTTCATCTGGTATCCTGAACACTAGCACATCCTGAATTTCTAAATATGTACAAATGCAGCTGATGGATGGATGCTGACAATTCTGCTGGGAGTTAAAGGAAAATGTAGAGGTTAAAGAGAGGAAGTATTAGGAGAGGAGAGGATAGAGATGATAAAACAAGTTAATTCTGAACTATAAATATAGGATTGGATTTTGTTAATTTTTCTCATGTTAATTTCAGTAGGATTATACATAGTATAGGCATATGGAATCAGAACTATTACTGTAATTATTGTATAGAAGTATGTAAAAGGTGACTTAGTATCTCAAATGATTGGTACGAATTTATAGAATCTAAAAATTGTAGATGGTTGCTCCAAGTCTAATTCAAATTCAGAAGTAATGGAAATGACAAATTAAGGGAAGTGCTAGGATTCAGAGTGACCTAGACAAATTGGAGGATTGGGCCAAAAGGAATCTCATGAGGTTCAACAAGGACAAGTGCAAAGTCCTGCACTTAGGATGTAAGAACCCCATGCACCACTACAGGCTGGGACTGACTGGCTGGGTAGCAGCTATGCAGAAAAGGACCTGGGGGTTACAGTGGACAATAAGATGAATATAAGCCAGCAGTGTGCCCTTGTTGCCAAGAAAGCTAATGGCATACTGGGCTGCATTGGTAGGTGTATTGCTAGTAGGTTCATGGAAGTGATTATTGCCTTCTATTCAGCACTAGTGACGCCACATCTGGGGTGCTGTGTTCAGTTTTGGGCCCCCACTACAGACAGGATGTGGACAAATTGGGAAGTCCAGCAGAGGGCAACCAAAATGGTTTAGGGACCGGGGCACATAATTTATGGGCAGAGACTGAGGGAGCAGGGGTTATTTAGTCTAGAGAAGAGAAGACTGAGAGGGAATTTAATAGCAGCTTACAACTACCTGAAGCAGGGTTCAAAAGAAGAGGGAACTAGACTGTTCTCAGTGGTGGTAGATGGCAGAACAAGGAGCAACGGTCTCAAGTTGCAGCAAGGGAAGTTTAGTTTTGATATTAGTGAAAAAATTCTCACTAGGAGGGTAGTAAAACACTGGAACAGGTTACCCTGTTGTAGAGGTTGTGGAATCTTCATCTTTGGAAGTTTTTAAGACCCAGCTAGACAAAGTCTTGGCTGGGATGATCTAGTTGGGCATGGTCCTGCTTTGAGCAGGGGTTTGGATTAGATCACCTCCTGAGGTCCCTTCCAACCCTAATTTTCTCTGATTCTAAGTTATGCAGCAGTGAATTGCTTTGCTAGTTAATGTGCTTTACATACAGTGTTGATAAATACTGTTAAAGAACTGTTGTGTTCTATCCTATTGCATTATGATGGTCAGTGTTGTGATTTGTGCTGATGAGTAAGAGGAAAGATTTTCAGAGGCAGAAACAGCAGCTTTGTATCCATCCCCCACTAATAGCTAAAGGCAGCTGAGGGCCCAACTGCCATTGTTGCATTTGATAATCATTCCCAGGATTTCTGATTTCTGTAAAACAATGTGGTTCTATTAAAGTCAATAGAGTCATGCTGATACTCACCAGCTAAGCATCTGATGTTAAATAGCCTACAATGCTTTTGGAGAAGAAAATGTAAGATATAAAGTCATCACCGTCTTCCCAAGTCTTATAACTCCCAGTGGAAGTTGTGTTGGAAACATTAAAAGGAAACAAAAGTGGTGACACTTTTTTTTCTATGAAAGCTTTTATACCAGTTAAAGTAACTCAATTAACTGTTTAGAGCCATTAAAAAGTCTACACAAGAGTGTAATGAAAACTGCTCCATGAGACATTCTGGAGTTGGATCAGAATTCCAACAAATCTAATATGGCTCCTGTCTGTACTGCGAAATACAATTTATTTAAGCAATTAGTGGTAAGGGATACTATAAATTAAATCAATCTGGCAGCAACAGAAAGTTAATGTTGCTCTTCCACTGCCTCTTTCCTTTTCTGAACAGACTTTGAAGGAAGGCATACTTACAGTAAAAAGGTTATAATAATACACTAGACAAAATTCAGTTACTGAGCCCAAAACTGTTAGTATTCAGCATTCCTGGGTTTCCATAATGGACAGAACTATACATAGGATTTTTTCTCACATCCATTTAGTTTTTAAGTCAATTTGGGAATATTAAGAAGGGGATGATAGAAACAGAACTGGGAAAATAAATAGAACATTTCCACAATTTCCACTAGCTGTCTGTAGATTTATAATGTTGGCTTTGGCCTTTAGCTGTCAAAGATACTTGTATGGTTCTTATTATTGTTGCATCAGAACACCTCTCAATCTTTAATGTATTTATTCTTACGAGATGCTTTTAGTCACAGAAGTACTATTATCTCCTATTTACTGGGAATTGAGGAACAGATCATCAGGTTGCACATGCATATGTCTGTCTTGTAAGGAGGAAAAGTCTATAATTTATTTACATACTTTTGACATCATTCTTATTACCATGCAACTGGCACCTAAAGCTATAAAGACCAAAATCCCCTAAGCACCCCAGAATGCTTTGCAGCTTTGTGATTAGAGCCCTTCCCTGGAGTTTTTCTAACTTTAACCATGAAAATGTTGATCATTCTAAAGTCTGATTCTTTGTTTTTTCATCTATGAAACAACTGGGATTAGACACCTATGAGGATACTGTGTGGATAATGGTACCTACTTCCAGCCAGTTAAGCTAAATTTAATCTCTTTCCTTTATATTCTTGTCATACAAAGGATGGCTGCCCACTCCGCTGTTTTCTGCCTTCCCTTGTTTATGTATGAAGTTTATTATTTTTTATTCATGTCTTGCCTGGGGGACTGAGTTTCCAAGTCAGTACTGTGAGCTCTACTAAGGGTCAAGGTCAAATATCTTTTCAAATCTGGTCCTAAGTGACTTGCTGGGAGTCTTACAGGCAGTCTAAGACAGAGCAAGGAATTGAACCCAGCCTTCTAAACTTCATGTTCGTGCCTCAAACACTAAGGCCTTCTTTCCCTGAAGGCCTGCTCATGGGACCTGTGTGAAGCAGCTGGTATTTGCTTCAGATTCAACTGATTCAGGGGACAGTGTTTTCATAGAATCATAGAAGGAGGGTCGGACGGGACCTTGTAGATCTTCAAGTCCGACCCCTGGTGGGAGAAAAGGCTGGACTCAAGCCTCCTCTTAAAGATCTGCAGGGTAGGAGCCAGCACCACTTCCCTTGGAAGCTGGTTCCAGCTCCTAGCTGCCCTAACTGTGAAGTAGTTCTTGCGGATGTCTAATCTAAACCTACTCTCTAATAATTTGTGTCCATTGTTCCTTGTCATGCCAGGGGGCGCTAGGGAAAACAGTGTCTCCCCTAAACCCTTCTGGTCCCCCCTAGTGAGTTTATAGCCAGTCACCAGGTCCCCCCTCAGCCTTCTGTTATGAAGGCTGAACAGGTTTAGGTCCTGCAGTCTTTCAATGTAGGGTCTGCCCTGTAGTCCCCAGATCATGCAGGGTCTCTCCTCTGCACCCTTTCAATGTTGTCCACATCCCTCCTGAAATGGGGCGCACAGAACTGGATGCAGTACTCCAGCTGTGGCCTGACCAGCGTCACATAGAGGGGGAGGATCACCTCCCTGGCCCTACTCGAGATGCACCTGTGGATGCACGACAAGGTACGGTTAGCCCTGCCAACTGTGACCTCGCATTGTCGGCCCATGTTCATGTCGGCCCAAGATCCCTTTCTGCCTCCGTGGTCTCAAGAAGGGAGTTTCCCATTCTATAAGTGTGCTGCTGGTTTCTACTGCCTAAGTGCAGCACCCTGCACTTGTCAGTATTGAAACGCATCCTGTTTATGTCAGCCCACTCCTGTAACCTATCCAGGTCTTGTTGCTGTCTTTCCCTCCCTACTAGCATGCTCACCTCGCCCCAAATTTTGGTATCATCAGCGAATTTAAACAGGTTGCATTTCACCCTGTCATCCAAATCACTGATTTGATTCAGTGATTTGAATCACTATCCTGAATCAATTCGACTGAATCTGATTTGGAGATTCAGCCACCACTGAATTGGTCGAATCTCCAAATCAAACAGGCCCCATCCCCCTCCTGCTCTCCCAGCTCCATCAATGACTGCCCCACCTGCCTCAGCATCCCAGCGCTAAAAAAAAAAAAGAAAAAGAAAAAGCTCTGCACTCACCATCTCCTGCCAGGAGGTGTATGTGTGGGGGAGGGGTGGGGGGAGCAATCCCTGCTGTTCTCCACTGCCCCACGCTACACGAGGGGTCAAGGAGGTGATCCTCCCCCTCTACAAGACACTGGTCAGGCCAAAGTGTTACCTCTCAGCTCCATGTTCTTGGGGAACCCTGA
>NW_017729025.1:48489939-48504284 GCF_001723915.1 Gavialis gangeticus | reverse complement strand
CAAGGTCCCTTACGACCCTACTTCTATGATTCTATGATTCTATGAGCCCCCAGAAGCCCTGACAGCTGCTACAGTAGCTGGTGAGTGCAGGGATTTTGTTTTGTTTTGTTTTTTTAAAGAGCTAGGATGCTGGGGCTGTGTGGGGCAGCTATTAACGGGGTTGGGAGAGTGGGTGGGGGTCGGGGGGTGCTCAGGGAGGCTAGGGGAGCAGGCAGGGGATGGGGCCTGGTGGGGGTCCCCCAATGGTTCCTTTCTGCCTCCTCCAGCCTCCCCCTACTTACAGCATGGAGTCACGGTCCAGCTCCCTGCAGCAGCGAACAGGGACTGCCTGAATCTCCAGATCTATCCTAAGCTCTTCGAATCTTTTCCAAATAAATTTGGACAGCTTCGAATTGATTTGGACCTTTTTATTGATTTCCCAATTCAATTCAGATTTGGAGATTTGGCCACTGAATTGGGCTGAATCTCCTCCAAACTTAATCAGCACCCAAAGCTTTGCACAGCCCTACTGCTTATCCTGAAACTGTCTTTCTGCCCACACAGTGCAGCTGAAAGAAGTAGTTCTGAGAGAAGTAGAGGGGGTGTTAAGAAGACACTCTCTAGGAGAAATGATGTTTCCAAATGCTTTTGTTATACATGCCCCCCCCCAGTTAAAAATAGCTCAACTTGGATCAACTTCCAAGAGAGAGATTTCTCTTTCTGTCTTTTGGATTCCAGGTGTTTGAAAATGAAAATGAAATTGTTTGAGGGAGAAGGGGACTTGTCAGGAGTAGCTGAAATTTATTCATTTTCCAAATAGATAAAGGGCACTTATTATTTTTTATAAATTTAAGTAAAATAAGTAACAGGTATGGAAAGAATATTGTTCTGACAGAAACAGTCTAGGTCCCGGCTCAGTCTCATCCCCATTCTCCTCCTGCTGGACACTGTAGTGAAGAAGGATTTATCCAGAAATATAATTTACATTTTTGGGTGCAAATTGCCCATGACATAGGACTAAACTGCTGACCTGGGGTAAATGGCAAAGAGGTATAATTTATTGATGCCCTGGGTGCATGTGCAAATCTGGCACAAAGAACAACTGCCCACTTCCAGATCTTGGCTTCACAATTGACAATAAGTCATATGGTTGTATTATGAGTCTCACAGAAGGGTTTTGCCCAGGGGCAGCAGGGGGCATCAGAGTGGCAGGAAAACAATCTCCCTAACACATTCAGATACAGGTATTCTGGGCATGTATGCCTATCAACAGCCCAGCAAGTTCTGGTCTGACATAAGTCAAGTTTTGAAGATGCTCAGAACACAATCTCATTTCATTTTTTAGGTAATTTCAGTCACAGTTGAAAAGGTATCTGAATTAAAAAGGGGGGAATGAGGAATGGAGAGAGAGAGAGAGAGAGAGGGAGAGAGAGGGAGAGAATGTCACTGGCAGAAAGAATTAGAATGGCCATTATTGCAATTTCAGTGAATGACAAGTCTGTCAAAGTCTCTTATGATCTGGGTGACTCGCCTTTCCTCAAAGCCTTACTGTGTATTTTCAGGATCTAATGAGGAGCTGTTATGTTGTACTTCTAAAGATAGGAGCAATCTCACATTTAATACTGTGGGTTAAACTGTATGAGAGTATGTGCTGGATAAAACTGTGATTTTGGTCTTGTCACAGTGAGCAATCTTATTACTTTTACCTCGCAGCTCTTAAAAGAAAGATTTACAGATGATTTTGAACTTTTGATAGTTTGGATGGACATTCCTCCCCCCCTGCCCCAAAAGGATGAGAGGCTATTGCACTTATTCCATTGATTTTACTTTGAAAATATAAACTGGAAAAACAAATTCAGGTACTTCTCAGTCTCTGTTGCTACTGAATGTGTCAGGATTTACATGTACCAGGGCTGTCCAATGTCTAAACACCTGAGGGCCACACACCCTACAGCCTGCACTAGTGGGGGTTGCATGCTCCATGGGCCTCATCCATGGAGATCATGTGCCCACAGGACACATACTACATAGATGCCCCTCTGCACTGCACCTCATGTCAAATGGCCCTGGCCTACCCTGAGCACCCATGCTGTGTCCTACTTACCTTTAGGATGGGTACAGAACATAGAAGCCAGAGGAAGGAAGGGGAGATTAAAGACTCCAGCTGCTCTTGCAGTTGGAATGACAGGGGGAACATCAGCTGAGCCAGTGTCTGGGAGTTGCAAATCAGCCATCCATGGGTGGCATGTGGCCCACAGGTCTCCAGGTGGACAGCCTGGGTATATGGCATTCTTCATGAGAAGCTTCATTACCAAAAATAAATCCAGGAACATCTGTTGATGTTTAAGACAGATAATGTACATAATTGGTAAGGAATACTGATATGAAACTTTATTTCATGACTAGACAAAGACATGGAGTAGTCTGGACTATGTAATGAGTGACTCCAGGGCTCTGGGGGCCAGGCTTAGGAAGTCGGGGGCACAGGTGGTCTTCTTGTCCATCCTTCCAGTCAGCAGTCACCATCAGCATCAGGACACCTGCATCAGGGAAGTCAGCTTGAGGGTCCAGAGGTGGTGCCATCATATGTGTTTTGGCTTCTACAACCACGATCTGCACTTCTATAAGAGAAGAATCCTGGGATGAGATGGTCTTCGTCTCTCTTCTAAAAGTAAGAGTCTGCTCTCTTACAGGTTGCCTGATCTCCTTCGAAGCGCTTTAAACTAGGTTTGTTGGGGGACAGGGAAGCAGAAGATAAGGAGAACCTAGGATCAGTGAGCCATAAGCAATGCACTGGATCAGCCCAAGTAAGCACTAAGGGGCCTGGTAGACATTAGGACAGGGGGGTACCAAGGGAATCCATCAGGGGGCTTAAATGTCTGTAGACTAATGCTAGGAGCATGGGGAACAAGCAAGAGGAAGTTACACTCCTGCTTACAAGCAACAACTTTGACCTGGTTGGACTAACTGAAACTTGGTGGGACCCTACTCATAATTGGGCAGTAGGCATTGAAGGTTACAGGTTGGGATAGAGTGGGGAAAAAAGGTGGGGTGTGTCTTTCTCTTTATGTTAAAGAACAATATACATCCTCTATAATCAAGTTGCGATCAGAGGAGGGCCAAACCATGGTACTGTGGGTAAGGATACAGGGGGGTTGAGGAGAAAGGGACTTGGTAGTGTGGGGGTCAACTATAGACTGCCACACCAGGAGGATGAGCTAGACCTGGCATTCTCCAGACAGCTCTCAGAGGCTATATAGTCAAGAAATATGGTTGTCATGGGTGACCTAAACTACCCTGACATCTGCTGGGAGGAGCAGTCAGCCAGATCTAACTGCTCACGTAGGTTCTTAACCTGCATACAGGACCTCCACCTAATGCAGGAGGTATACAGTCCTGCTAGGGGAAATGCCTTGCTGGACTTGGTGCTAGCTACAGGGGATGACCTGGTGGGGGATCTGCAGGTACAAGGTAATGTAGGGGGGAGTGACCATCGATTGATTGAATTCACTATCCAGCGAAGGGTGGGGCTGAAGTGCTAAACTTCAGAAAGTCTAACTTCAGTGTGCTCAGGAGATTAGTTAGTGAAGCGTTAAAGCTCAAGAGCATTGGCAAAATAGGAGTCCAGGAACAGTGGTCGTTCCTCAAGGAAGTGATCCTACAGGAGCAGAAGAAGACAATCCCATTGCACATAAAAGGGGGCAAAGGAGCCAAGAAGCCCTCTTGGCTGAACAGGGAAGTCCAGGAAAGCCTAAGACCAAAGAAAGAGGTATACAGGCTGTGGAAACAGGGTAGCTACCAAGGAGAAGTAGACCTCCCTGGATCACACTTGCAGGGAATCAGTTAGGAAGGCCAAAGCAGGATTAGAATTTAGGCTGGCAATAAAAATTAAGGAGAACAAAAAGTCCTTCTTTGAGTATATAGGGAACAAAAGGAACGTGCAGGACAAACTAGGGCAATTGGTGACAGAGGTGGAAGACAAATGTGAGCTTTTCAATGCATTCTTTGCATCAGTATTCCTAGACACAAACCAAGACAAATCTCTTAATTGGATCATGACAAATCTCTTAATTGGATCATAGATAGACACAGGAGGGATACCAGCCCACCAATGTTAGTGCTGACTTAGTGAAGGGGCACTTGGAGGGACTGGATGTGTTCAGATCAGTGGGTCTGGATGAACTTCATTCAAGGATGCTGAAGGAATTGGGCAGTGTCACAGCAGAGCCACCGGTATGGCTGTTTGAGTGCTCTGGTCAGGTCCCAGAGGGCTGGAAAAGGGCCAATGTGGTCCCTATTTTCAAGAAAGGGAGGAGGGAAGAACCGGGAACCTATAGGTCAGTTAGCCTCACTTCTATCTTTGGGAAAACTCTGGAAAAAATTATTAAGGATCACATTTGTGGGAGCCCAGCAGGGGAAATAATGCTAAAAGGAAATCACCATGGATTCCTTGCAGGTAGATCCTGCCTAACTAACCTTGTTTCTTTTTATGACCAGGTCACAAAATGCTTAGACACAGGAGTCAAGGTAGATGTCATCTACCTAGATTTAAAGAAGGCCTTTGATATGGTATCTCATTCTGTTCACATAAATTGACAGGCTGTGATGTAGATCAGTGCTTCTCAAAGTGGTGGTCTGCAGACCGGTGCTGGTCCACGAGCCACTGGTTGCCGGTCCTCAGCGAGTTGCCAGGAAAGAAAGAAATATATTTTCAGAAGCATAACGTTGATATGTCATAGCACACAGTTTGTACATTCCAATACTCCAGGTGACGTCACGTCATGCGAGGTGAGAAAAGAGAAAGAAACAGCCGGTCGTGCATTTGTGTAGTGCTGTTACACGCAGTTGCTGCCACCGGCTGAACCAGGCACTGGTTCCTGGCACACTGGAAAAAAAATTGCCAATCCACCACATCAGATAGTTTGAGAAGCACTGATGTAGATGATTACACAGTCAGGTGGGTGGCAAATTGGCTTAGGGTTCGCGCCCAGAGAGTGGTAGTGGACAGGTTGATATTGACCTGGAAAGATGTGGGCAGTGGAGTCCCGAAAGACTCAGTTCTTGTACTGGTGTTATTCAATGTCTTTATCAGTGACTTGGATGAGAGCGTGGAAAGCACCCCATCCAAGTTCGCAGATGATATCAAATTATGGGAAAAAGTTAACGCACCAGAGGGTAAGGAACAGATCCAGGTAGATCTGGACAGGTTGGGAAAATGGTCAGAATGAAATAGGATGCAGTTCAACAAAGACAAGTGCAAAGTGTTGCACATGGGCAAAAAGAACCACCAACACACTTACAGGCTGGGGGGTGACCTTCTCGGCAGCACAGCAGTGGAAAGGGATCTTGGAGTCATAGCTGAATCCAAGATGTACATGAGTCATCAATATGACGAAGTGATCAACAAGGCTAACTACACTTTATCATGCATTAGCAGATGCATGACAAACAGGTCCAGGGATGTGATGCTTCACCTCTATGTGGCACTGGTCAGGCTGTATCCAGTTTTGGGTGCCATACTTCAAGGGAGATGCGGAGAGGCTTGAGAGGGTTCAGAGGAGAACCACTTGTATGGTCAGAGGCCTGCAGGCAAGGCCCTACGAGGCATGACTGAGGGACTTGGATGTCTTCAGCCTTCTTAAGAGATGGCTGCCAGGTGATCTTGGGGCTGCCTATAAATTCATCAGGAGATGGCAGCAGGGAGTAGGACATACTCTATTTACTAGGGCACCCCCTGGACTAACTAGAAACAATGGCCACAAATTGATAAAGAGCAGATTTAGGTTGGACATTAGAAAAAACTTCACAGTAAGGGTTGCCAGAACCTGGAATGGGCTTCCAAGGGAGGTGGTGCTCTCCCCTATCCTGGGAGGAGACTGAACAAGGACCTAGCTGGGGTTGTCTGACCCCAGCACTCTTTCCTGCCCAGGGCAGGGTGTTGGACTCAATGACCTACTGATGTCCCTTCTGACCTTAACATCTATGAATCTATGATACAAATAAAGGCAAATACGTTGTTCAACAACATTCATGGTATTTTTTTCAAGTGAAATAGTCCATGAATATTTTTTTAACTTAATTCTTGGGTCTCATATGGAGTTTAATGGTGTCAATGGGTATCCATCATCAGTGAACTGGCAGTTAAAATATGTGATACTTTTATTTGGACACTTTAAGCTTGTTGACAATTCCATTCTACATCTCACACTTCTCTTGAATATCTGAAGCATCATATCGTAATGCTCTAATCCAGCTAAGCACTCAAATACAAATATAACTATAAGGATACAAGTAGATCTTTAGCAGGTAGTAGAATTCTTGCTTGGTATCATTATGCACATGCTTAAAGTTTTTCTTACATATAAGTGCCTTTATGAAACAGGGCCCTAGATATGACTTGGTTTCTACTTTCTTTCTTTTGTTTTATAACAGATTTATTTTGATTTATAACAGATAAAATATCTGTTTGTGCCTGGATTCTGTGTAAATAGATTGTTTGTAAATATGGTTTGTAAATACTTAAGAGAGGAACAGATAGCTAAAAATATTGTGTACTGATACACAGAACAGAAGCCTTAAAACTCCACATGTTATCGGGGTTTTACTTGTAGAATGAATTCCATGAATTAGATTGTATTCATGCAGGAGAAGGTATTTCAGCACCCAAGAGCAATGTGCTATTTTAAAGGGTATTTTTACACTAGGGACAAACATTACACATAAACTGGTTTATGTGATCAGAAACTGGTTTAACCCTGTAACAGAAAAGGTATCCAGTGCACATAAACCAGTTGGAGAATGGCTGAAACCAGTTTGAGATAAACCTGGTTGAATGTAGTATCAGATTTAGCTGATTTGGCTCAAACTGATTCATGCAATGTCTGTTTCAGCCCCCTTACTGGTTTAAGATAAACTAGACACCCCAAGCATCCTGGCATGTTCTCTAGGCTGGGTGGGGCTCTCTGCTCCACAGCAGGGCTGGCCTCTCCCCTTTGCTCCCTGGCTGGAGCTCCAGAGACTGCAGGCTATTTCCACCCTCCCCTCACCACTCCCTGCTAAGCAGGAATTCCCCCCTCCACTCTGCCTCGCTGAGGAGCTGTTTGTGTATTAGCAAGCAGACCACATGCTGGCTATACCATGCTGAATCAACAGGTAGAATCAACAGACAGAATCAACAAGTAGCTGTTAATGTCCCTTTGTTGTTTTCTTAAGTGGCTAATAAATACTTTTATCAAGTCCCTTAATTGAGTGATAAATGCTGTTATCAATTCCTTAATCAGAGGTCCTGCCAGAGCCTGGCCACTCCCCACTCAACTTCATGCTGTGGAAGGAAGGGAAGGCAACTCTAGCTCCCCTCAGCTTGTAGCCTGAGCCACTGCAGGCACGTGCCTGCATTTCTAGGATGTCTGTCTGGTTACAAAACTGATTTAGCCTAGTCAGATTAGACTATCCTGCAAAGATTAAATCAATTCAGGCTCAGGCTTTTTGAGTGTCTGTCCCTAGCCTATAAGGGACATTTGAGTGTGTTGCGGCCCTTAAGTCAGCAGATGGAGCAGTAATGTTATCTCAAAGCCCTTGTGGAGGCTTGTTTTTGGTGTAAGGCTGGCTGTACCCAATAGTGCAGGGATGGAAATGAGTATCACAGGGTGGGTCTTTGCTATTTTTTGGCTGATGTAATTTATGTTTGTTCAGGGTAGCCTGGGAGTAAGACTGTAGCTGTAATCTAAATATAGGGCATCCTAACACCCATAGTGGCAGAAGGAGTTGCAGCTCACTCCCTGTCCCAGCTTCAGCTGGATGGGACAGGGATGAATTTGGACCATTATCTTTTGTATGGAATATCAGATTGAGACTCTGACCCCTTTTCTATAAGTCTGTTTAACCCGAGTCTTTAGCTGAAATGTGATTTGCATAGATAAAAATATACCTCCTTGAATTCCCCCAGAAGCTGCAATCAGTTTTGGGATTCTTCTTCATTTCCTTTACTAAGCTGTTGTGTAGTGCTCCGGGGCACTGTCAGAAAGCTGCTGCACTCCATCTCAAACATGGCTGCATTCCAAGGCTGGGAGAAGCAATTTATATATAAGGATCTGCTAATTGCAACAGTGTTCTCTTTTTCTTCACTGTGTTGCTTAATAGGAATGAAGCTCTTATGTCAGTATTAAAATCTTACTGTTATAGTAGACATTTGCAGAGCATGCCTTATCAGGTCATTATTTAAAAGCCATTCCCTATATTCAATGTTCCTTTTATATCTGCTTGTATCACAGAAGTTGTATGTAAACCTAAAACTCCCCCATTGTGACTTTGCCTTGACTTTGCCTTTCCTGCGGTCTGGACCAAGCTAAACACTATATAGTCCCCACTTTCACCTATTGTCTTCCAGATCCTTAGATAATGGTTTGCACAATTGCTTTGAGGCCTGTTATAACTCTACCTTTATTCTTCAAGTGACAAGGGGCAGGTGATGCTAAATCCCCTGTGGATTAGCCCATACAATTTTTCTACAGTGCATTCCCATTCTAAGTGACCCTTGCCACAGTTAGCAGGGTTCCCCTCCACACCTTTCCTAAATGTGTTTGAAGTGGATTAAAACGATGAAGCTGAGTATTTCTATAAATATGGAACTGACTTTGCGGTCAGAATAGAAATGCTTGGATGCTGTGGAGAGCTAACCCTTTGAAATATTTTTTAATGTGCCCATAAATCTAAAGAGCAGTGCACCGTAGCCCTACACATTCTCAAGGAATGAATATCTGACTAGGAAGGCATTGATTGCATATGAACTGTTCCCTCTCTGATTATAACAACCCCACAGTAATAGTCCTAGCTCTGCCTGAATAGTGTTGGGTAAGTCAAATGACTACAGTGAGCCCATCCATTAAGTGAGTATAATACATACTCACTTTAAAAGAATGTTATGAGGATTAATTAGATAATATTTGTGCAGCATTTTCAAAGTAAAAAGCACAATGCAAATGCAGGGCTATATGACTGCTAAGTATTTTAATTAGTATAATTACTAAAGTATAATACTTTACTAAATGTTCTTCAGCAGAAGGTGTCTGTATCACTAAATATATCTAGGTGACTAAGATGACAGCAATGAGATTTTTCTTCTTGATTACATGCAGATAGTTCTCAATGAAGTCAATGGCCTTGGCTAGACCAAGATTTTTTTTTTCTCTAAACATGTACTCTAAGATTTTTTAATATAGTCTTACCTTTACTTGGATTTTTAAAAATAACTTTTAATGAATATACAGGAGCTATCATGTAAAAACAACTTGGTATAGAAAGGGTGGTTTTATATGTATATGTGTATATATGTGCATGTGGTTTATACGACTGATATATATATATCAGTCTATAGCCAATTAAATTCCAAATCCAAATTTTACCATGACCAATGGAATGTCAAATCCAAAATACTGATGCTTAACATCCATGTTTATTAATATTCCTGAGCCATATTTTTCTACTTACCTGGCATCCTACCTGCAAACCCTAGGCCCACAAGCCTGGTAAACTAGAAATCCCCAATTTGATTTTAGCCATAACGTTCAGAAGTGATGGATATAGTTTTAACATGTTAAATAGCTTACTAAGTAGTGACCTGCTGAAAAAAAGTCATAGTAGAGACAATGAGAGATTTTCTGGACCACCATGTCTACAAACATTCCAATCCTGCTACAGCAGAGAACACATTGGTAGTGTTTTCTATGAAGCAGCTAAATGTCTACACTTGTTTGGGGTCGACTTCAACTACTTTATCTCATGGTGTCAACTAAAAACTATGGTTTTATAGCAAGATAAGTAATATGCATCCCACAGTAGGAACATATCTCTTTTTTTTGGCAGTTAAGATAAAACGTCAGTGAGCCAGTTGCCCAGGTCTAGATTTGCATACTGATTTTTTTAGGCTTCTTTGAAAATTCAACCCGATATATATAACCATTTCACTGCTGATTGCTTTAGTAAAATGATCCAATTATTCTGAAATAGGAGTCTGTCCGGTACACCAACATTTTGCCACCCCTCCTTCCCTCTCACTCCCAAATCCTGATCCTAGAATACATTAATTTTTGTAAAGGCCCCACAGTCCTTGTGCTGCTTTAAGTGCCCAAACCAGTTTGCATCAATTAAAATCAAATTTAAAAATCTATTTTTATACCACACCCATTGCCACACCTGAAGATATGTAAAGAAGATATATCTTCCTCTTCTTTCCCTCATCAAGCATTGTAAATGACTTGTTTTGATGACCATTTCATTGTTCTTGTGGAATGTGGATATTTATGGAAAACACTGGTCACAGGGGGAGGGGCAACTTCCTAATTAATGGATATCATGCTAGAAATCATAGCTTAAAAGTCCTCCCTAACCAAGATGATTGAGGAAGTTTGCAATTGGGAGATGGTAAGATACTGTCCAAATTTGAGGAGTACTGCATGCCAAAAAAGAATAAGGATCTTGAAAGACACAGATTTTTTTATATGGAGACAAAGAGTGGGAGAAAGTATACATCAGTATGTTACTGAACCAAATAGATGGAGTAAAAACTGTGCTTTTGGATACTTGACAGTATCCCTGATTAGAGATAGGATTATTTGTGGCATTGCAGACACTGCATTACAAGAAAGGTTGTTGTCTGAGGGAGACACATCTCTGGAAAAAACTAACCACATATTCAGGGCAGCAGAAAGCAAAGGTGAAGACTGCAGAGTTGAATGCACCAAAAGGAGTCATTCATACAGTTGGCATGAAAGAAAAAGTCACTTCACAAGTCAGAATTTTCCATTGACAAGGAGAATGCAGAGGAAGAGCAGGAGAGAGCAAACAAGCAGATATGTAGCAAGTGTGGCAGGTAGTAATATAGCCCCAAATGTTCTGATCCTTTTGGAAAGCTGTTTTAACTGTAACAAAAGGAACCATTTTTCCAAGTGCTGTAGATCCCAAACACAAAAACCTCAAGTGAATACAGCTGAGAACAATTTTATATAGATAGGGTAGAACCAAGTAAAATCAATGAGAGGGAGAAGATTTTTCCAATGGAAGTGGAAAACGCTCCTAATGATTTCAAATTGGATATTGGAGCTCAGGTTAGTTTTTTATCAGAGCATGAATGTAGAAAATTCAAATTGAGACCAAAAGTGAATTCAACAAACATCAAAACAACTGGCTACTCAGGAAAAAATATAACACTGAAAGAGAGATGCATTGCTGGTATCCAATATAAAAACAGAGCATATAAACTCCCATTCACTGTGGTACTGTAATGAGTTTAGATCAGAACCTTGGATCCAGCCGGTCCCAGTTAGGAGACCAGGACAACTCATCCTATGAACAAGCGCCACATGGAGCAAGCCCAGAGGAGCAACCTGGCCCCAGCTGGGCTGAGTGAAGCAGTCAGGGCAGCCAAATCCCTGAAGCCACACACAATAGGCCCACCCACTCCAGTCTTAAAGACTAGGGACAGACATTCAAAAAGCCTTAGCCTGAATTGATTCAATCTTTGCAGGTTAGTCTAACGTGCCTAGGCTGAACTGGTTTGCAACCAGACAGACATTTTCTCTGGACTGAGGAACTTCAGGCACATGCCTGCGGTGGCTTAGACTAGAAGCCGAGGGGGTGCTAGAGCAGCCCTCCCTTCCCTTCTATATTACTGAGCTGAATGGGGCAAGGCATAGCCAGGCACCAGGAGGATGCTCTGATCTGGGAGGTGTATAAACCCCACCCTTCCTGCACCATCCCAGGCTTTTCCCCGCTGGCTGCTCAAGGGATGGGAGTGTTGCCAGACCTCAGATCTCTGCTAGCACTCTGAGGCAAGTGGGGATGTGCAGTGCATGCATCTGTTGATACAGAGCTTTTCAGTCTCCATCTCCTGCTTCTCTATACTGTCTGCAGCAAACTGACAGGCAAGCAAGCCAGCAGGGGGCTGGTAACAGTATTTATCACATCATCAGTAAAACAATAGCCTCTCTCCATTAGTTCAAAGTCTTGTTAAACTGCTTACCAGCTGACCTGTTGATTAGCTCCAAAAATCCCTAAGCTGTCACTGTTCTGTCTGCCTGTCCCAGTGAAATTGGAGACACTCACACACAGAGACTCCTCTTGGCATTAGCTAGCATAGCATGTACCTAGGGTCTGTGGGGCTGAGGTCTGTGCTGTGGGAGATGGGAGGGAGGGAGAGGGGAAGAGGAGATCCCTGTTTCAGCAGCAAGCAGTGAGGGGGAGAGGGGTGTAGGGCAGGGGGAAGCCAGGCAGACACTGCTGTACCTGCAGTCTCTGCCAGAGCTTCAGCCAGGGAGCAGAGGGGAGGGGCCAGCCCTGTTGTGGAGCAGAGAGCATGCCAGGATGCTGGGGGAGCCTGGTTTATCTTAAACCAGCAAGGGGCCTGGAACAGACATTGCATAAACTGGTTTGAGTGAAATCAGTTAGATCTGATACTACATTCAACCAGGTTTATCTCAAACCTGTTTCAGGCATTTTCAGTTTATGTGCGCTGAACATCTGTTCTGTTACAGGTTTAAACCAGTTTCTGATCACTTAAAGTGGCTTATGTGTAATGTCTGTCCCTAGCCTAAAAGCCAGACCCATCCCACAGTATCCTTGGCTGGGAAAAGTTGGAAACTCTTGCTTCTGACCCTCCACATGCTTCCCCACTGGCTCTCAGGTTTTGCTTCCTGGCTCTGACTCTAGCTTCAAATTCTGGTAAGACCCCTGGCATTCCCTAATTCTGGTTATCTGTTCTTTATTCTGACTTGATTTCTCTGGCTTTGGCTTTTGATTACTGATCTTGGTTAACCCTTGGCTTAGCCTGTCCTCTGCTCCAGCTTTTGATCTTGGTCTATCTTGACTTTGGATATGGCTCCAAGTTCCAGTTCCAGCACCAGCACCTGTACCCCCAGCTCCTGGGAAACCATCCTGGATTGCATCCATGCTTCAGTTATCTAACCGCTAGGCAAAACTGCCCACACTCAGTTTAGCAGTTTGGGGTTTGGCAGCTTGTGAGAAACAAGACAGATACATGTGTCCTTGTGGTACAAGAAGACACAACATTCATGCTTCCTGGTAATCATCTTGGCTGTAACAGCCTATATCTGGACAAGATTCTTAGGAACAAAGTAATTCTTTCAAAACACAAGAAGCAACCCTGTTCTTATGGGAAGAAATGTACCTATGGACACAAATTCAGTCATGCAGAAAATGGAAATCAGCTTCAGTGGTCTATAGCTAATGAACAGAAGTATAGCTTCCAAAGAGCAAGTTCATAGGATCCCAGTATAAAGACTCAAGTTTATCAAGACCTGGAGGAAAAGCTTCCCACCAAAATCAAATCAGAAACTGGTTCCAATACTTCATTTGTCTGAGAAGAAAGTGAAACCGCCTGAAAGACTCATAGGGCATTTATATACATACATTTGTCTCCTCTGATGCACTGGAAATCTAGCATATTGGAGCAGACTCAATTAATTGAGTCTGCTCTGCATGTAAGCTGATGTGCCTGAAGCAGTGTCACATGCATTTGTATAAATGACAAAATGTGCATCATTGCTGAGAAAATGGTGGTGGTGCACTTTTGAACTAACACACCTTTAATGCATTTTAGTTCAAAAGTGTGCCACCATCATTTTCTCAGTGCTGATGTGCATTTTGCCATTTATACAAACGCACGCACTGCAGCAATGGGAACTTTTAAAATCACCTGGCACTGTGGTGCAAGTGTGTGTACAAATGCCCATAGAGACTTGCTAAAGGAGCTACAGAAAAAGGAGGATAGAAAAATGAATGGTAAAAACTCACTTCAGAGTGAAGTGCTAGTAACCTCTCCTCTGTAGATAGGTGTTAATTGATTTATGTGTTAACAGATTTTTTACTAATTGTTAAGAGGAAAGATGTAGTGATAAGAGTTATAATTTGAATATACTACATAATTTGAATATACTATCTAAGGAGTACTGAGGAAGAGTAAGGAGTACTGAGTAAGGAGTGCTGAGTACTGAGTAAGGGGTAAAGAGTACTGAGGAGACTGAGGAAGTTGGTATTTGCAAGATGGTTTATCAGCTAAGTAGCTACTCAGTAGGGGGTGTGCAAAGTGGGCAGTATTTGATTTGGACTTGGATTCAGCCCAATTCATGAGACAGTGATTCAGATCACTGTCCCTATTCAATTTGGCCAAATCTGAATATTCAATTCTGATTCAAAGAATCAACAATTTGGCTATAGACACAGTTTATATGTTTTTTCTACATACCTTGAGGTACCAGTTGTGGCTCATGAACACTGAGATGGTGGGGCTGATAGATCGTCCACAGGAATACCGGGGGGGAAGGAGGATCTGAGTAACAATAGACTGGTTTGTC
>NW_017729025.1:48482355-48484939 GCF_001723915.1 Gavialis gangeticus | reverse complement strand
GCGGACCTGGAAGTGGATTGGAAGTACTTCTAGGTCCACTGCCGAGCACACAGGGGACCCTCCCCATGCCTCCCTGGCTCAGCGATCGGCTATGGGGGGAGCCCAGGTGCCCCCTGAGACCCAGGAGGCATCAGTTGCTGAGCTGGGAGGTGGGGGTTCCCTGTGCACTCCATAGTGGACCCGGACGTGGACTGGAAGTACTTCTGGTCCACTTCCGGGTCCACTGCTGAGTGTGGAGGGGACCCCCCCAGTGCTGCCGCGGAATGTTCTATCTGCCTCACCATCTTAGCATTCACAAGCCACACCTGGTACCTTGAGGCATATAGAAAAAGCATATAAAGCTGTGTCCATGGCCAAATCACTGAATCTCTCCAAATCTCTCCAAATCACATTGGAGGCCTCCGATTTGATTTGGAGAGATAAATGGGCCTCCTGATTCAATTCAGAGATTTGGCTGCCGAATTGGCCTGAATCTGTTTCAAACTGAATCAGCGACTGAAACTTTGCACAGCCCTACTGTTCATTCCCAGAAGGTCACAGGGTTTGCAGAAATAGCCCACTGTTTCACATTGAAGTTTGTTTAGTTCCTCTCATTTATGTATGCTTGTATTTATTGAACTCAGTGATCACTACAAAATGGGCCAAACCTACTGAATACTTCAGAAAGAGGACAGGGGTTTTGGATTGCAGTCTGCTTTATTAGGGAATAATTGCAGGAACAGATCTGAGTGATGCACAGATGTGTAACAGGACAGCTTCATGCCCAGGTAGCAGTGGTGCACAGGCTGGTGCTAGTTGTTGTGCTATGGACAGCTGCAGCGCAAATCCCTACCCCAAGGCAGTGCCCAGGGCTACTGCCCAGTCACCCTCCCTCAGTTATGCTACTGGTAATACATTCATAGTAACATGTGTGGCACTTCAGGTGGGTTGCCTGATTGTATCTGGAGCCTTTTTAGGATAGTTCCTTTCCTAAGTATAATGACTTACAAACTGCTATCCAGTGTACTTGTCTCCATGACTGCTAACTTTCTGTTCTTAATCCACTGAATTTCCTGCAGACCTCCCACAAAACCCAGGATACTTTTCTATCAAACAGGAATATCTGTAGATCTCCAACTTGTGGATTCTTTCTGCCTGTGCAAGTTCACCGGGGTAGTTGTATAAACTCATCACAGTATCCTGAGCAGGAGACTATATTATCTCAGAATTGTAGGGAAGAGACAATTTGGTTGTAATGACTGATTTTTTTTACTGCGGTTACCAGACACAGACAAGAAACCTGTGTGGAAATCATATTATGAATGCAGCCTTTTCTGTTCAATGTCCTGACACAGTCTTTACTTGGTCTGCAGTGTCATGGTAAAGACACTTGTTGAAATTACAGAAGAGAGCCAGTTCTCCAGCCTGTAAGGCATTTATATGCAATCTATTGATGTCTGCCCATCTCACAGAAACTTTTTCTTTCCCATCAGTTCATAGTAAGCTTTCTCACTTGTAGGGAGAATGCTACAGAAAAGAAATACAACTCTGTGAACGTGCGTTTGAATTTTTAAACCCTTGTGCACTGGTCAGTTCTCAGCCTTTTTGTTTCTGTGTGCTGTGAGTATTCTGGCACATTAATTTTGCAGCCAAGACTGTGTGTGGGAATGGTGATTTCTTAGCAAATATTACAGTTGTTTCCTGGAAAGCAAGTGGTGGATTTATAAACATGAGTATCAACACTGGAAATACAACTTTGGGACTTTCTCCTTTGTAATCAGGGAACACAAACAATACTGGCCATCACAGTTAGAACTTTGTAAACTGAGTACTCACAAGTCAGCTAATAACCAAGAAATAGGACTTGAACACACAGCATATTTATATTGGTGTAATTGATATTAGTTTATTATGCTAATGTAAAATACACTGGGATCCAGAATGAACAGGAAGCCATCTCTTCCCAGGTAGCTGAATGCTGTAGACATTACCACATTTTAGTGCCACAAGACTAGATGACAGGCTGGCAGGTACTAGCCCATTCATCTTGAGCAAAGGGCTACCCCTGGGTAAGTTAGAATCACAGAATCATTGAGTCGGAAGGGACTTAGACAGATCATCTAGTCTGACCCCCTGCCATGAGCAGGAAGGAGCACTGGGGGAGGGGGGTGTTATAAGACCCCAGCCAGGTGCCTATCCAGTCTTCTCTTGAAGATTTCCAGGGAAGGTGAGAGCATGACCTCTCTGGGAAGCCTACTCCAGGCTCTGGCCACCCTTACAGTGAAGTAGTTCTTCCTAATATCCAACCTAAACCTATCCTCCCTCAGCTTGTGGCCATTGTTCCTGGTGACTCCAAGGGGGGTCCTGGTGAACAGACTTTCCCCGAGTCCCTGCTGCTGGCCCCTGATAAGGTTGTAGGCAGCCACAAGATCTCCCTTCAGTCTCCTCTTGTGGAGACTGAGGAGATTCAGATCCCTCAGCCTCTTCTCATAGGGCTGGCCATGGAGGCCCTCAACCATACAAGTGGCCTCCTCTGGACCCTCTCCAGGTTCTCCACGTCCTTCTTGAAGTGTGGCGCTCAGAACTGGACACAGTACTCCAGCTG
>NW_017729025.1:48479648-48482289 GCF_001723915.1 Gavialis gangeticus | reverse complement strand
GCCCTTGATAATTTTTTCAAAGACCTTCCCCAGGATAGAAGTGAGGCTGACTGGCCTATAGTTGCCAGGCTCATCCTTCCTCCCCTTCTTGTAAATAGGGACCACATTGGCCCTTTTCCAGTCCTCAGGGACTTGACCCGAGCACCAGGAGTCCTTGAACAGCTGTTAGACATACGATACCTTTCCTTGTGTAACTTACACCAGCATAGTTTTTTCTTTGATTCTTTTTGGGTAGTTCTACACCAGAATTAAACAAGTTTTACTTATATAAAGCTGTACACCATTGTAAAATACAATTACCTTAGTGCATACACATTTTGTGTCCAGGGACATAGCCATCCAAAGTACACAGTTCATAATCCTGAATAATGAATACATCTAAGATAATTTTCGAGTATTTCTGGAAAATTTAGGACTGGAATAGGAAGCAACATTCATTAAATTACAGGTAATCTTTCTTTCAGGTTGACTGCCTAATGTAACAATTTGATTCACATCCTTTCATCCTAAAGCAGAGTTCAGCAACATTTAGGAGTTGGGTGGGGGTGGGGCATTTTAATGGAGCTTAGCTCTTAGCACAGCCCTCTTCTCACCCAATCCACTCCACTACTACTATAGAAGTCCCCCACTGCTGAAGTTATACCAAAGCCACACTTGCTTTGAGGTCAGCCCCAGAAGTCGTTGACCTCTGTCAGATCAGGGTTCCTCTTCTACTATTCCAACCCATGTAAGAATGGGAAATGAAAGAAATGCAGGATATGTAAGAAAGTTTTGCACCGACATTACAACATTAAGTTTTTAGGACAGGTAAAAGATAACTTGTCCAGTTGAAACCCTATGGGGAATGTGAATTAGGCAGAATGCAGTTATCTAAGTTGGAATCTGGCCAGGACACCAGCACTTTCATCTCTCTTCTGGCAACACAGTAAATGAAGGTGGCAAACAGAAGGGATGAGATAAAGCAAGGAATGATATGTATTGTTGTAACATCATCAATCCCTGACTCTCTTAGGCATGTGCACATCTTGATGACCTGGCTAAGCAGCAGGGTTTAGTTTCCTCAACAGTATATTAACTTAGAGATTAAAGACACAGAAAGGTGAGTATTGTTGTTTTCCTTATTGCTATTGCAAGAGGGATTTAAATGAGCAGAGGATAGATCAGAGAAATGCAGGCAAATTGGGAGCCCTAAAACCACATTGCAGTTCAAGTTTGCAGCATTCAAAGTAACAAAATAGCCAGTCATGCATACTGCTCTCTAGGGCAGGGCAGGCAATATTAGCAAAGGAGAGATGGAGGGTGATTAAAATCAAGCAGCAGTTGCAGTCTAGTATTAAGCTCTGACACGCTCCCTACAGAATAGCTATCTGAGATAGTGTGCTGCCCATGTAACCACACAAATGATCTCAGGCCATTATTTTGATGGGCTTGAGATGTAGAGCCAGCTTCTCATCTTGTTGCTTTGCTGACATCATGAAACTATTTTAATTTTATATTCACATTGCCAGACAGGCATAGTACAGCATCGGAGGTAGGCAACATGGCCCTGTGCTATTTTCTCATACAACTGTATCTGGAAAACTACAGGGTACTAATGCCAAAAAATGCATTAAGTGTGGGAAGGACAGCTATTGTTTAATGCTGAAATGCTGAAAAAAAAGCTTTGGGGGTTAAATTTAATCTGAGTGAGGAGGGAGATGGATAGATGTACCTGAAGACTCACTTGTCTGCAACAGCTCCAAGGAAATCGGGTATCAGTGAATTCTTATGCCTTTTTCATGTTCTAGTAATAGCACAACATAGTACCTAATGCACTCTAAAATGAGCGTGTCAGATAGTATAACCCTTTGCATAAAGCCTACATAACTTGGGCCATTCAAATGCTCATGCACCTTCCTTTGAAGGTGTGATGGCATTAAAGTGGGATTGTATTTACAGGTGAATAGCTGGAGAAAGGTCCTGATATTCCAACCTGAGGGCCTTCCAACACTTCATATACTGGTATGCAAACTTTTACTCACCATCCCAAATACTGCACTGGAGTTGTCTCTGGTGCAGGCTTTCTCATGGAACTTCAGGAAGGTACTCCATCAAATTAGGCCCTAAATACTGTGAATGTACATTTTTTACTGTGACCCACAAGGAAGTGAAAATGCCTGTAAATATTTTGAATATGTATTCTATAGCTTATGTTCTATAATGAGCCAGCAATAAAGATGTGAAGGAAGTGTTTCAAATAATTTTACTGGTACTTTGAGTTTTGGAAGTTGTTTAATTCTCAAAATTTCAACCCATTTTCTCCATCAAAATAAAATTTGCTCTCTGAGAACAACTGGATGAACATTTTAAATTAAAGCTTGTTTTTTTTTCTTTTGTTAAGAACTGGATTTTGAAAGAAAAATGTAACAAAAACCTATACAAATTCAAAACATTTCAGCTATTAATTATGATATGACCCCAACTCTCTAAGCAGAACTGGAATTGTGCTGGGTATCATACAAGCACAGCTAAAAAGACATTCCTTGACCCAGACAGCTTGAAACCTAAACTACAAAAATAGATTCAGTGGTAGGGGTAGTGATAGAATAGACAAGCAAATAAATGACATAAAATATTGGTGCAATTTTTGGGGGGGGGGGGC
>NW_017729025.1:48475070-48479522 GCF_001723915.1 Gavialis gangeticus | reverse complement strand
GGGGGGGGGGGCAGGGAGGGGTTCTACCATATTTGTTGCAAGAGGAGTTTGAGTTTGGGATTTTTTTTTTTAAACTGGTCTTTTGGAGGAAGGGGAAGGGGAAGAGCAAGAGTGGGGCATTAATAAGAAGAGGAACATGAACCAGGAAGAAGGGAAGAGGAACTACCACAATTCCTCATTTAGCTACGATCCATTTAGACATGTAATACCTTTTATTTCCTCTGGGGGCAAAAGCCTCCAGTGCTTTGGTTGCCCCTACCAGGCACTGAGTCATGTACATTACATTTAGATTTAAACAGGAAGATATTAGCTCCCATTATCTGTGCACACCGTCCCTAATATAATAGGTCTCAGCTCAGCAAGAGTCTTTAGGTACTAATTCAATATAATAAAGAAATAAGCCTAATTATCCCTGTCATGCTACTGGACTGAAACACACAGTTTGTGGTCCCTATACTTCCAGTTTAGTTGTCAGCCATTTTTAGTGTGGTATGTTTGGGTTAGGTGTATGGAGGAGAGAGCAAGCACAAGGGAGGTTACTTGCATATCCTGGCATTTCTTCATCATATATTCATTGGCTCAAACTCCCCTATGTCTATCTTAGAAGTGTTATTTCTCTGCTCTGCACTACCAGCAGCTTCCTAAAAAGCCTTTCAGTCTTTCTAAAAGAACTGCAGCTGATGGAGGGAACTGTAGTTGTCTGGTGTAGATCAGTGTCTTCTGTTAATGATAGAGATAACAATTATCAGTAACTTCATTCATAATAAGTTGCCTTAGTGACTCCCCCCGCCATGCCACTCTCACTGCTGCCTTCTTGTCACAAACATCACTGACTGCCTTCTTTCTGTCTTTGCCTTATTGATTTACCAATCGTTTCATCAGTCTTTCTCTGCGAGGCTGACAACTTGGATTCAGACTTCTTCCCTTGCCAGATTTTTCAGCTATCTTCAGCAAAGTGAAAGCCCCAGACCTTTGCCAAGTGGCCAGTGCTCTTGATCCCAGTAGAGAAACTTGAAGTTCTGCATCACCTCGGAAATAGAACAGCATGTTATTAGAAAAACAGTGTGCCTGGAATGCCTGTAAGAGGTCTAGCTCTGGGAAGAAAAATGCTTTTTAAAGCTAATGGAGAGTTCAAGCTAGATTATCCTCTGCTTTATGTGCGCTTAACAACATTATTAGCTGCACTGAGACTATAGATTGTCTGATCATTTTGAATATAACAATCACAGGGTCACGAGCCAATAAGAACCACTTAGGTCATATAGTCCATCTACATGTCAGTATACAGGCCTTGTTACACTTTAATTTTATGTGGCTCCTGGAGCTCTTAACCTCTGTATTGTCCACACATTAAAAACTGAAACTAGTTTTAAGCACACTATAGGCATCATAAAGTTATGCCACTCGAGGATATCTTTATCTCTGATCTATGTTACTCAGCTCCTGTTCCATTAATGTGTGAGGTGGGGTGGGCCACAGATGAGCCATGCAAGTTGCAGTCCCCTAACATCCCAGGATGCAGTGCTCCCTCCCTCACCCTTTTGTTCTGTATGGACAAACTTTCCATCCCATGAACTCTACTATGTGGGAGGGGAATGGGTGGGGTGGGGAGGGAGATTTTGTTGGTCTTGGTCTCAAGACCAAGCCAACTCCCTCTTTGCCCCAGGAGTTTGACTTTCCTAACCCTGTGCAAACAGCCCACTGAGCGCATGCCCACTAGCTAGGTCCTAGGGCATGGACATGCCTGGGTGTAGGGTTTGGGAGGAATGTGGGGAACAAGGTACAGGGCTGCATCAGGTCCCTATGAGCTAGGGCTTCCTTCCCAGGGCTGGGCAGTAGGTCCCCCAAAAGTGTTTTCCTTCACCACTCCCTGCCACCCTGGGAAGCATGACCAGCACCCTCCCCCCCGATACTCCAACCTCAATTTATTATAACATGAGAGCTTTTTAAATTTACTTCCTCTTTAATTCTTTTAAAACTATTTTATTTTTACTTTTTCTTTTTTTAATCTTCAGTGTCTGACTTCCTTCATTTCACCACCCATCCCCATTTCCTTTCCACTTACCATTTTATTACCCAGATCATCCCATTAACTCTTCACCTTCCAGCTTCATACTCCCCCACACTCCACCTCATCTCTTTCACAGCCCCACCTAGAGCAGGGACAGAAGTTTGGCCTGGTTCAAAAGCTCTCTAGTAGCAACTCACAGCTGTAACTTCTAGTCCAGACCCTACTCCTTTAGTGACAAGTCACAGCTGTGCAGGCAGGGCACAGTCAGAGAAGGCTTTCAGCTTTAAGATGTGACTGCTCCAAACTCAAGCTCAATATCTAAGCAGGTCAAAGTTCAATGTGTAACAAGGCCTTAGGAATAATCCATCTACTTGTCAATCCAGGATTCTTTTCCCTTGTACATTTACTAGTGTTTTGCTTAGTGTAGTTCTAATGAGGTCAGGTGATGCAGCTTCCACTGGTTGCCCAGGAAAATTATTCCTCAGAGTTTATAGAAATCAGTTTTCTCTTCTGTCCTTTGATGCAAGAGGTGGAAAATGCACAGGGTGACTTTCAGATACAAAGCTGAATTTGCAGCACTGCCATTTAGAAAATAATACATCTCATAGCATATATACTAAGGAGATTTTCTTTCTGGAATACGGATTTCCAGATATAAATTTCAAGGATTTCCTTTCAGGGAATATCATAGAGGATCATGTTTACCAACAGACTTTTCTTTCCTGCTTTCCCAGCCACTCAAAGGCTCTGTCTACAATAAGGAAATCTGGTATAACCATGGGAGGATCTAGGATGTTGAAAACTGGGATTCAGATGACGTAGTGTATTACCACATATAACACAATACACATTTTTCTCCACTTAAAAAAAAACTAGAAGCTTCATTAATAAATCAGGGCCTAGAGCTATATTATTCAATTTAAGATTGAAGGAAAAAAACTTTATTGGAATGTGAATTAATTTGCTGTATCACATATTATATATAAAACACAACAAACTAGGCAAAACTAATTAAAAATGTTGTTTCATTAGTCCTAGAGTCACTATGATTAAATGTGCATCTTTTTTACAGATTCATAAAACAAAACACTTCTTGAACATCTGGACAATGCCTCCAGTGCTTCACTGAAAGGGATTTTCACACCTGAGCTAATGTTCACGTGAGTTAATGTTTCCACACTGGAGTTAATGCTTTTAGCTACAGTTAAAAAACAGTCTGTAATGCTGTGAAATGGGAGCTACATTACTAGGAGCAGCTAACAGATAGCAGCAATTCAGAAGTCAGGATAGCTGAAGTAATGGAACCATTAAAGATTATTTAAAAGGAAAAAGGGGACCCTACCCATGATGGGGCAGCACACATTGAGGGCTGCAGGTTGTACGGATGGGACAGAGTACGGAGAAAAGGGGGCGTGGTTGCTCTCTATGTAAAGGAGTATTATAAATCTACCCTAATTAAAATAGGATCAGAGGAGGAGAAAGTTGAGGCATTGTGGGTTAGGATACATGGAGGTTGAGGGGAAAGGGTCTTGGTGGTGGGGGTCTGCTACAGACCACCACACCAAGAGGAAAAGCTAGACTTGGGATTCTTGAGGCAGTTCTCAGAGGCTGTACAGTCTAGAGGTGTGGTTGTCATGGGGGACCTAAACTACCCTGACATCTGCTTGGAGGAGAAATCAGCCAAATCCAACCGTTCACTTAGGTTCTTAACCTGTGTGCAGGACCTTCACCTAATGCAGGAGGTATATGTTCCCACTAGGGGGAATGCCTTACTGGACTTGGTTCTGGCTGCGGGGGAGGACCTGGTAGGGGAGCTGCAGATTTGTGGTCATCTTGGGGACAGTGACCACCAATCAATTGAATTCACCATACGATGTAGGGTGGGTAAGATAACTAGTAGGGTGGAAGTGCTTGACTTTAGGAAGGATAACTTCAGTGTTCTTAGGAGTCTAGTCAATGATGCACTGCAGGATAAGAGTATTGGCGAGATGGGATTTCAGGAAAGGTGGTCATTTCTAAAGGAAGTGATTCTTTGGGCACAAAGGGAGACTATCCCAGTACGAGGGGAAAAGGGGAAAGGAGCCAAAAAACTTCCTTGGCTAAACAGGAAAATCCAGGGGAGCCTAAGGGGAAAAAAGAAGGCATATAGGCAGCAGAAGCCGGGGGAAGCTACCGAGGAGGAGTACACCTACTTGGCCTGCACTTGCAGGGAGGTAGTTAGAAAAGCCAAAGCAACTACAGAGCTGAGGCTGGCAACACAAATTAAAGACAAGAAAAAGTCTTTTTTTAGGTATGAAGGAAGTAAAAGGAAAGTGCAGGGCAACATAGGACCCCTACTGAACAAGGAGGAGCAATTAGTGACAGATGGGGGGACAAGGCTGAGCTGTTCAATTAGTTTTTTGCCTTGGTGTTCCTGAAAAGGGCTCAAGATAAGTCTCCAA
>NW_017729025.1:48469676-48470070 GCF_001723915.1 Gavialis gangeticus | reverse complement strand
GCAGGTAGAGCATGCCTGACCAATCTGGTTTCATTTTATGACAGGGTCACAAAATGTTTAGACGCAAGAGTAGAAGTGAATGTCATTTTCTTGGATTTTAGCAAGGCCTTCAATACAGTGTCTCATCCCATTCTCATAAATACATTAAGAGGCTGTGACATAGATGTTTACATGGTCCGGTGGGTGGCAAACTGGCTTAGCAGTTGAACCCAGATAGTGGTAGTAGATGGGTTGGTATCGGCCTGGAAGGATGTGGGTAGTAGGGTCCTGCAGGGCTTGGTCCTTGGACCTGTATTCTTCAATATCTTCATCAGTGACTTCGATGTGGGTGTGAAGCGTACTCTGCCCAAGTGTGTGGATGATACTAAATTGTGGGGTGAAGTGCACACTCTGG
>NW_017729025.1:48463394-48464676 GCF_001723915.1 Gavialis gangeticus | reverse complement strand
GATTTCAGGAAAGGTGGTCATTTCTAAAGGAAGTGATTCTTTGGGCACAAAGGGAGACTATCCCAGTACGAGGGGAAAAGGGGAAAGGAGCCAAAAAACTTCCTTGGCTAAACAGGAAAATCCAGGGGAGCCTAAGGGGAAAAAAGAAGGCATATAGGCAGCAGAAGCCGGGGGAAGCTACCGAGGAGGAGTACACCTACTTGGCCTGCACTTGCAGGGAGGTAGTTAGAAAAGCCAAAGCAACTACAGAGCTGAGGCTGGCAACACAAATTAAAGACAAGAAAAAGTCTTTTTTTAGGTATGAAGGAAGTAAAAGGAAAGTGCAGGGCAACATAGGACCCCTACTGAACAAGGAGGAGCAATTAGTGACAGATGGGGGGACAAGGCTGAGCTGTTCAATTAGTTTTTTGCCTTGGTGTTCCTGAAAAGGGCTCAAGATAAGTCTCCAAATGGGTTCTTAGATGGGCATCAGAGGGACACCAGCCCACCAACTGTCAATGCTGACTTGGTGCAGAGTAACTTGGAGGGACTGGATGTGTTCAAGTCAGCAGGCCGAGCTGAGCTGCATCCAAGAGTACTGAAGGAACTGGCCTGTGTCATAGCAGAACCACTGGCGTGGCTGTTGGAGTGCTTGTGATGCTCGGGTCAGGTCCCAGAGGACTAGAAAAGGCCCAATGTGGTCCCTATTTTCAAAAAGGGAAGAAGGAGGATCCAAGTAATTATAGACCAGTCAGTCTCACCTCCATCCTTGGAAAGGTCTTTGAAAAGATTATGAAGGATAATATTTGTGGGAGTCTAGCAGGAAAAATAAGGCAGCAGGGAAACCAGCATGGATTTGTAGCAGGTAGAGCATGCCTGACCAATCTGGTTTCATTTTATGACAGGGTCACAAAATGTTTAGACGCAAGAGTAGAAGTGAATGTCATTTTCTTGGATTTTAGCAAGGCCTTCAATACAGTGTCTCATCCCATTCTCATAAATACATTAAGAGGCTGTGACATAGATGTTTACATGGTCCGGTGGGTGGCAAACTGGCTTAGCAGTTGAACCCAGATAGTGGTAGTAGATGGGTTGGTATCGGCCTGGAAGGATGTGGGTAGTAGGGTCCTGCAGGGCTTGGTCCTTGGACCTGTATTCTTCAATATCTTCATCAGTGACTTCGATGTGGGTGTGAAGCGTACTCTGCCCAAGTGTGTGGATGATACTAAATTGTGGGGTGAAGTGCACACTCTGGAGGGGAGTGAACAATTGCAGGCAGACCTGGACAGGTTAGAAAAGTGGG
>NW_017729025.1:48458030-48458394 GCF_001723915.1 Gavialis gangeticus | reverse complement strand
CTGAGCTGTTCAATTAGTTTTTTGCCTTGGTGTTCCTGAAAAGGGCTCAAGATAAGTCTCCAAATGGGTTCTTAGATGGGCATCAGAGGGACACCAGCCCACCAACTGTCAATGCTGACTTGGTGCAGAGTAACTTGGAGGGACTGGATGTGTTCAAGTCAGCAGGCCGAGCTGAGCTGCATCCAAGAGTACTGAAGGAACTGGCCTGTGTCATAGCAGAACCACTGGCGTGGCTGTTGGAGTGCTTGTGATGCTCGGGTCAGGTCCCAGAGGACTAGAAAAGGCCCAATGTGGTCCCTATTTTCAAAAAGGGAAGAAGGAGGATCCAAGTAATTATAGACCAGTCAGTCTCACCTCCATCCTT
>NW_017729025.1:48456099-48457920 GCF_001723915.1 Gavialis gangeticus | reverse complement strand
CCTCTTCAGGCTCCACAAGAGAAGGCTAAGAGGTGATCTTGTGGCCACCTACAAATTCATTAGGGGGTTGTAGCAAGAGATCGGAGATGCTCTATTCACCAGGGCACCTCTTGGGGTAACAAGGAACAATGGTCACAAACTGACAGAGAGCAGATTTAGGCTGGATATCAGGAAAAACTTTTTCACTGTGACGGTGGCCAAAATTTGGAACGGGTTTCCAAGGGAGGTGGTGCTTTCCCCTACCTTGGGGGTCTTTAAGAGAAGGCTGGATAGGCATCTGGCTGGGGTCATCTTACCCCAGCATTCTTTCCTGCCCAGGGCAGAGGGTAGGACTCAATAATCTGTTGAGGTCCCTTCTGACCCTAGTATCTATAAATCTATGAATCTATGAATCTAGGGTCATGTGGAAAGAAGAGTTTAGAAGTAATGAAGTAAATTATAGTGAGCCATTAAGTCAATTGACTCCCTTCCTGCTGCCTGAATAGAAGTGCTGCTGCCACTGCTAAGCAGATGGCTTTAAAGTTTGGATGGATCAATAATCACCAAAGCTTGCACCTTACTTTTGCATTATCTATTTTTTCTCCTAACAAAAACAATCCAGGAAGGCTCTAAATATACTGCTTAGGACAAAGAGGAAACAATATTTTCTATGGTTTATTTTTTATTCAAATACTGATAATTACTATTGCATAGTTCATTTGTGAGAAGCAAAACTAATTACATTAAAAAAACCCCCAAACCCTCATTATATGGGTTTTCACAGGTCAGATATTCCATTTCTGCTTTCTGATGGGATTATCAATGCTCTTAGAATCAGGTTTCTCATGTGAAGGCTCCTGATTAGAAATGCTATCTGTGTATTCTGCATTATTCATTTAAAATTCAGTGCTTACATGAAAATTTCTGCTGGCAAATTCATTTAATTTACCAGAATATCTTTAGGAAGCAAATGCAAAAGTTTGCAAATAGAATCAAAGGAAGCTTACTTAAAAAAGCAAACTGAAAATGTTTGGCACTGATTTCCCAGTTTTGATGAACCTGTTAATTGAGAACTGGTCTATCACTGATCAGTGAAGTAACCGTTAGACCTACCCCTCCCATTTTGATACTCTGCTGTTTATCTGCAATATCATTGCCATTTGTTTATGGCCCTTCTGCCAATTTTCAGTTCATGTGAAAGTGCTTCTTTCCAGAGCAATTGAAATTAATCTTTCCAGAAAGATTTCATAAGATGCTATAACAATACCAGTGCTTTATGAGCTTGAGGATATATTACTGTACATCTATTGCACTCCTCTCATCTGCTGATTTTAGCTAATTTTGATAATTATCTATTGTTTCTGAAGCAGTTTGAAAAATGTAAAGGTCTACATAAAGCACAAAGTATTTATTATTGGATCAAAGTATTTGCTTAGCTGTAACTCAGGCAAGATGCTTCACTAAAATTAAATTGTTTTTATGAGTTTTCAGCTGTGCAAGAGCCACAAACAAAAGATAAGCATTCTCCATTTTGTAACTAGATCCAGAACTAAAGCCAATCAGGGCCATCCAGGTTGAATCCAAATCTCTCTCCTTAATAGTCTTCTGGATATCAACCACAGAGCCTTTGTGAAACAATGGAAAACAGATTATTCTCACCGTGGACATAGCCTTCTTCTATCCCAGGAATGTGGAACCAAATCACTACCTTCTCCAGGTGACAGTGACTCAGATTCCTCTCTACTTTGCATTTTACCTAGTCTCCTTTACCTTCCTGGCTTTTTGGTAGCTGTTTTCATAGGTTAATGACTTTGTGAAGAGGTAGAGGAGGAGCGGGGCGTT
>NW_017729025.1:48436544-48451099 GCF_001723915.1 Gavialis gangeticus | reverse complement strand
GGCCATCCAGGTTGAATCCAAATCTCTCTCCTTAATAGTCTTCTGGATATCAACCACAGAGCCTTTGTGAAACAATGGAAAACAGATTATTCTCACCGTGGACATAGCCTTCTTCTATCCCAGGAATGTGGAACCAAATCACTACCTTCTCCAGGTGACAGTGACTCAGATTCCTCTCTACTTTGCATTTTACCTAGTCTCCTTTACCTTCCTGGCTTTTTGGTAGCTGTTTTCATAGGTTAATGACTTTGTGAAGAGTGGTGTATTTTCCATTAACACTGTTATGATGAAGAGGAATTAATTCCTCTTTGTTTCCCAGTCTCGCCCATTTTAAGTTCTCAGGATTGGTTTTCTGCACTTGTGTCTTCAGTGCAGGAATGAAACTGCAACAATCAGATGTTTTCCCAGCAGAACATGCTGACCTGCTCCTTGATATTTTCTGGCTGTGACGTATTTTAGCTTTGTCTTTATAAACAGGAAGTAGGTGATCTCAGCTTCATTGGATGCAGGGCTCTTGGTTTTCTGGCTATATCTTCAGCCTCTAAACTGCCCTCCTAAGCCTTTTGTAATGTTTCTGCAACTTTCAGACCAGCTGATAGGGGTGTGCGAAGCTTTGGTCACTGACTTGATTTAGGGGAGATTTTGCCTGATTTTGAGGCCAAATCTCCAAATCTGAATTGAATCAGGAGACCCATTAATCTCTCTGAATTGAAGCAGAAGCCTCCAAATTGATTTGCAGAGATTCAACAATTTGGCCATAGACACAGCTTTATATGTCTTTTCTACATACCTCGAGGTCCAGGTGCGGGAGGCTGCCCCCAGGCTCAGCAACTGGTGCTTCCTGGATCTGGGGAGGCATCCGGGGTCCCTCTGTGGCCAATCACCAAGCTGAGGAGGGTGCGGGGGGGAGAGGGTCCCTCACATGCTCCATGGTGGACCCCCCGCACTCCCATGGAACGTTCCATCTGCCCAACCATCGCAGCATTCACAAGCTGTGCCTGGTACCTCGAAGTATGTAGAAAAAAATATAAAGCTGTGTCTATAGCCACAACGCTGATTCTTCAAATCAGAATCGAATCTTCAGATTCAGATTCGGCCGAATTGAATAGGGACAATGATCCAAATCAGCAAATTAAGTCACTGTCCCCTGAATCAGGCTGAATCCAAATCCAAATTGAATACTGCCTGCTTTGTACACCCCCTACTGGCTGACATAACTTGCATGCAAAAAGTGTGGAAATGATTTCACCTTCAAGTAAACAGTAATTTTATGGCATTTTAAAAACACCCACTGTGTATGCACAGTATCACCCTGTGAGCAGAGAAGGCTCAACTCCCTGTCTGGGTCTGGCCTGGCTGCTGCTTTGATATTTTGCTTTATTTCTGGTAATATCACAAGATTGTGAGATTTGTTCTGAGATGAGAGTTCTCAGTTTGAGCACTTTGTGCCAGCACTTCTAATTCTGTTCCTTCCTCCTTCCTCCACTCTATGCTACAATATTCTTTAATGCAATAACTTCCCTTTCTCACTACTTAGCAAGTATCTGAAGAGGGCCTCTACTCCAGATCCAAGGTTTGGGACTGGTGTGTTCTATAGTTTATAACTGGACCTATGTTCATACCATGAGAAACTAAAGGCCCAGATTCAAATAGCAACATAATTTGGATTTGGATTCAGATCTGACACCACCCTTAGAACTCATCTCCAGCTCTGGTGCATTTTTAAATCCTACTTATTTGCCTATCACGGTGGCCATGTAAATCAGCTAAGTATTCCCTGTACAAAACGCAACAGCTCTACCTTATTTGGTCAGCACTCTTTCATTTTCTGCATTTGAGCTGAAATCCTGCAGGCTAGGTATTGTTTAACATATTTCATTTCTATTTAAAATGCTTTGGCAGCCTGTTCCACATCATCCCTATTATACAAAGGAGTTCAAAAAATATGCAAGAAGGAAGCCAAATGCCTCAAAAAGAGGAGAACTGATAGTACGTTGTAAAGCCTCCCTTTCTGTTTTCTTTTCAGGGTTCAAAAGCCATAATTTCTGAATCCAGTCATAACAGCCTAACTCCTTTGTGTTACCAAAAAGCCAAATTTACATAGAAACAGGATGAGAAAACAAGTTTCATACACCTCCCAACCAGGGCATCTGACTCAGTCTTCCAAGGCTTGAATAGTTCCCACTTGACTTTCTTCCTGGCCTTCAGGGCTCTCAATACCAGGCTTTAATTTCCAGATTTCACCTCACATAATTCATATATTTATCCTCCTGTTTGTTGGGAGGGAAAGCAACATCCATCACATGTCTGCTTGGCTGGGAAAAAAACAGTGAAAGTTTGAAGTTTTTTGATCATTCTAAAGGCAATATGTTTCTTAAAAATCTACATTCATTCAAACTGGTTTGGTTACTTTCTAGTCTAAGTTAATAGAAATCATAGAGAAGTAGGGCTGGAAAGGACCGCCAGAAGTCATTCAGTCCAACTCCTTGCCTAAGGCAGGATCATCCCTATCCAAACCATCCCACACAATTCATCATCTGAACTCTTTGGAAGACAACTGTCAACCCTGACACAACTCACGACATAACACCCTGACCTGCTACAGGTAAAGCAGGGAAACCACGGCAGCCAATGTCCTGCTTCTAGAACAGGTTTGTTAATATATGCTTGAGAAATCCCAGGCAAAGGGTCACACCCCTTGCTACAGAGAAAGGCAAAAACCTCACAGCTGGAAGCACAGATCCTCCATCTCATTGTGTGTAGAGACATTTAACTTTATACACTATATGCTTTTTGCAGCAAGTTGCTAATGCTGCCAAGCACAACTCAAACACTTGCTCTCTGGCATCTTGCGGAACGATAATAAATGTTTGTTTGGAGAAGTGGGATAGGAGTTCTTGAGTTCTCCATATGAGGGTTTATTAGGATCATCACTCACATATTGTAATGAAGCAAAAATGATTTCTCTTGGAAATTGTTCCCAGTGAGATCACAATTATTAAATACCATCATCGCTGATAATAATTAAACTTTTATTATCAAGGTTCCAGCCCTGTCAGTCTGGTCTCCCCTGAGAATTTCATTGTTTGGTAGCCAAGAACTGCTGGGAAAAGTGATGTGAATAATGTAGTGCTTATAGTACATATCATATTAAAGAAGCAGAAGTTCTTCTAATTGGAAGTGATGAATTTACTAGCGATGGGAAAGTTGAGAGGAGCATCGATGGTGATGCAAAGAGAGTTGGTCTCTTTTTGATATGGAAATCTTTACCTAAGCTGAGCTAAGTGAGAGATGCATAATGAAATCAGCTACTGAGACTCTGGTGTCTGGAAAAATCAACATTATGGAAAGCCTAGAATTTAACACAACAGGACTAATGTGGAATAGTATAAGCAAAAACTTAAGGTTGTGATCAAGGCTCGGGAAAGATACTGGAGACGATGGCTTTGAGAAATCTACAGGAAGCGGCACAGTGCATTAGTGACTCTGGAAACCTGGGTTTAAATTTTATTTGGGTTATTAGAAAGCTGAACATGAAAGTGAGCTAAGGTTGCTGCATGGTACTCCCCCACAGTTTGTCATCACTGACTTTAAATGCCTTCAAGGACTGGAAAAACAAAGGTGTAGGGCTGTTATCAAAATTAAGGTATATTAGCAGAACTGCTTGGTGTTAGAGGAAATGGGGGAATGAAAATAGTGGTGACTGCTGTAGCTGAAGACAGATGAATTGGATTTTATAGGTAAAAATTAAAGTGAATTAATAGATCCATCAAATGTTCAGCACATGTTCATCAAAACCTAGTCTTGTTAAAATCAATGAAAATCCTGCCATTGACTTCAGGAGGATCAGGACTTGGTTCATTATCTCTTGAGCCATTGATTCATCTCTCATTTTCACAAATACTACCATTTAAAAATAATGAAGATGTCAGCCTGCAAGGCAAAAGTGCCAAAGTGTGGGATTTGTACCATAGATATAAAGGTGGGATTCCCTAATTGGAATGTGAGGAGGCTTGCAAGGCTTTTTAATTAAATTAAAATGCAAACATTTAATTTACATTAAGCACTCACAAGGAGGATTTACACATTCATCTGTCTGCTCTGCTCTACGCAATTTATGCCTTTGAGGGGTCTGAGTCTGGACACACAGCTATGGCAGAACTAGGCTACTACCTAAGACAGTGAAAGAGAAAATGACTGGAATAGAAAGTAAAATGGGCTGGTGTAATTAATTATGTCATCTATTGTGCGTGAAATGCAAAGACATGCCTGCAGGACAAATCATATATTACATTTATGTGCCTAGGTTGTAGCCATGTAGCTGTGCAGGTGCAATTCTTGAGACTCATGTGGCTTTTAGATTCTGTTTCAAACTGTGGCAGAATAGGTTCACCTAGGTACATGCATACCTGTTGAAAGCAACATGGAGGAATTGGAAAGGCCTCCTACATTTTAGTCCTATGTCCTAATGGTTAGAGTTTTTTCCCATATGGCAGAACGTTCTAGGTCCTCTTTGTTCAGAGATGGGTTGAAGTTGCATTTCCCAGTTTTTCTAAAAATGATCTGGCCGTGGGCTAGATCAGTGATTCTTAACTGGTCTGCCATGCATGGTACCCTGTGGTGCCTTAAGATTCTTTCAAGGGAGCTGCAGGGTGCCATGCAATGCTAGCACTGTTAGGCGTCCAAACAAGATTTACAGGATAAACCCAGAGTTTTCAAACAGGAATCCATAGTGTTAAAACCATTCTGACCTCTTGTGGTTCTTCTGAGTTCTTTGCAGCAGAAGAATTGCTCTATTATTTTGCTGTAGTCAGAAAGAGTGAAAACTAAGAGCTGGCATTTTTTGAGGAGTGCCTCAAATCTAATAAGGTTGAAAATCATCGGACTAGGTATTGCCCAGAGCACCCCTCAGGCCTCTTTTTGAAGCTGGCCCACTGGACAACTAAGAAGGAAAGATAGGTGGATCCAGGATGAGGAAATCAGACCAGAGGGTGTGCGGCTCAGGGAGACAAGCATTGCCTTGGAAGGGAAGAGACCCGAGATTTTGGCTCTTAGGCCCCAATATCTTTTGTGCACACTGCAGGTAATATTCATTGGATAAAATAGATAAATAGTAGAAGGATATCATCTAGCCCAATAGAAGCAAGTTCCCCTGCTAGAACATAGGGGCATACATGGCTTTACATGAGCACCCAAGTTATACTATTCTACCACAAAACCTGTATATAGGCAGCTAGAATAGAGCCTTCTGATCATGCTCAGAAAGGAAGCTCAGCACTGGTATAGCTATACAGATGCAAATAAAATCCAAGCTCATAAGTCCCCAAAATTGCACTTACATGTTGACATAGGCTAAAAATACAGCATTTTCCCATCATTATTGTTAGTGTTGCTACTACTGCATTTATGGCCTCTGTTCCATTCAGCCTGGCTCTTTATGATTACATAGAATCCTGTAAAAAGAGGGCTAGAAGGGACATCAAGTCCAATCCCCTGCTCAAGTCAGAAACCAAACCATCCCACATAAGTGTTGAATGACCTATTCCTAAAATTACACAGTTACCACTGTCACACAACTAGAACTCATGTTGTCCCAAAACACAAAGACCACCCTAACCTGCCTCAGGTAAAGCAGGAGGATGAGGGCTGTCAGTGCCCTGCCTCTGCAAGGGTGACTAAAATACATTTGAGAGATTCAAACAAGAGGGCCATGCCCCCCATTACATATGAGCCCTGTTCTAAAGAGTTAACAAGGCAGGCCCTCTTTCTTTTTTTTGAGCATTTAGATTCATTAACTTCAATGGGACTCCATATTGTGGTCTTGCCCACATAGGAAAAAACTGCAGGATCAGGGCCTAATTAAGACATAATGAGCATGAAAAATAGTATAGGAAAAGGGTGAAGGGGCAAAAGAGTTTGGGAAGATCAGGAAGCTATATAGCCTATCTGGGTGCATGGTAGGACCCGTAGTTTGGTTAGAGAGCATCTGGGTACTAGTGTAGGACAAAAGGTCAGAATAATCATGATATGGAAGGAGGAAGCAAAAGATAGCTTTTGGGGCTTGGGTATATATTTGTGCTGGGGTTTCACATGCTCTTATCCTTGTTGCTAAAATGACTCAAATAGCTAACCAAATTCTCCACAGTAAGGTTTGTTGGATTATGGAGTCAGGGGAAACAAAGACAAAGAAAGCACCTATAACTTATTTAAAATTTCTCCCTTAGCTAGATGTGGAACAGCTCTCCCCTAAAGGCAGGATTGAGTTGCTTCAATGCATCTGTGCTTGGAAGGCTTTCAGATTTACTCGAAAACAGCAGGAAAGTGGTGCCTTTTGTTCGGGTCATGGTAGGAAGAAGTCCGTGTTGGGAAGGAAGGGGTTGATTGCATTTCAAATGCCTCTGAACTGCCAGTAGCTGTAATTTTCTGCTTTGTCTAGCACAAGCTTAAAAGGAAGATGAAGCCATTCCTTATGTTTTGTCTCAGGATGTTCCTGTTTTCCAAAGGAGATGATAGACCCCTACCTTGTTTAAAGTTTGATCATGTTACCTTGCTAGAAAAAGAGTAGTGAATGAAGAAATATCACTTGGTTTGTGTGGTATTCTCTGTTCTTAGTTTCTCTTTCATTGTGACTGCATGTATAGCTCAAAGAACTGTGGAAGCTACTGCAGATCCCTGGCAGTACAGCGTTACTCCTTACAGTATAGTCTCATGTACTTTGTCTTGTCTAGTTTCCAATGATTTCATTGATGGGACCTTTTCTGGGAATTATTTCATATCTAATAGATTTCAGTGTCAAGAAATGTAGCTTCATGCTAAGCCCTTGCAGTAATTTCATGCTGTTACATCTAGTTATACTTCACCATCTAAACAATTCTTCACATTCTTTGAGATCTGTGTTCTTCAAGTATTTGTAGGAAATGGGCTACATACTATTATACCTGCTGGGCATGTAAGTGAATTTAGGTGCTTAACTGTGATTCTATTGCACCCTGTTCAAGGCCCAGAAAATCTAATAATGCAACTATTTTATAGCACTTCATCATCTTATCCTTAAGACTGAGTCATGAAATAACAATAGGAGGGAGAAGGACTCTCTCATCTTTGTCATTAATTGGTTTTCAGGGACTTGTGTAGGGTGAAATATGATCATACTTGAGTGCCTAAATCTGGACGTAGATGATCCTCCATCTAAGTCTTCTGAAAGGCTTGATCTAGCACAGGGGCAGGCAATTATTTCAGGTGGAGGGCTGCTTACCGAGTTTTGGCAAGCTGTCAAGGGCAGCATGGGTAGCCCCACCCCTTGACAGGTGCCCTGCCCCTGGTTACCATCCTGTGACTGGAAGCCCTGTCCCATAATCCCTCCGTTTGCTCCTGGAAGTACTCCTTTCAGCAAGGGGTTTTGCCATCTCAGAACCAGAAAAATACCAAATTATATTTTAAAAAGCAAACATCTACAGCATTCATTAATTTGATTTCAAAAAATATTTTTGTCCTGATTTACATGCGTTTGTGTAGCATACATGGAGGTGATTGCACAATAGCTTAAAATGAATTATTACTCTTGTATATCGTGGGGGGTATGTATAGGATTGTGGGGGACTGTGGGTATGTGAGGTGTGGGTGGGTATGGGGTTTGTGGGGAGATGTGTATGGGGAGGGTGGCTGGAGTGTATGAGGGGATATGAGTGTGGGGGTCTGAATATATGGCAGTTCGAGGGGGTGCATGGGTGCATGTGTATGGTCAGGTGTGCATGTGGGACTCACCCTATGAACACACATACACTCTTCCCCTGCCTGCACACACAGACACACACACATATACATGTACAGGTGCAGCCTCATACTCCCCTATTCAGTAATGCAGGCAGGAACCACAAGGTGCTTGATCAGGGCCCCAGCAGGAAGAGAGTGAAATGGCTGGGGGTGTGTGGGGCTGGGCTGCTTGGTTCTGCTGAGGGCACCTCCTGGGCCCTACTTCCCCAGCTCCTGTCAGCTTTGACAGGCAGCCAGGAGCAAATAAATATTAACTTACTAATTTTTTTAGGGGCCCTGCAGGCCAGATAGAATGGCTTGGTGGGCCACATTTGACCCACAGCCCGTATTTTGCCCACCCCTGACCTAGTAGGCATTCTAAAAGCATGCCTAATGCATACCAACAGGATTAGGCTCCCCACAAAATATAGCAGTACCCTCCCTCCATAAAGTAGCATAGTGATTAGAGTACTTGCAAAGGAAGTGCAAAGAAAGAGAGCAAGAGGGTACACCATTCTCTATGTAGTGGCTAGGGGACTTGTTTTGAATAAGCAACCTGGGTTCTGGTCACTGATCCATGGGCTGTTTTAATATTTTATTCAGTAGCTGTTTGATACAAAATATGCAAACAATATTGCAACTGGAACTCTGGTTCCTGGAATTCTTTCTCCTCAGTGAGTGCCCTACCCACTAGAATACAGAGTCAGCCTCCAGATTATGTTTTTTCTATGGTACTGAGCTATTTTTTTATTAGTGGCACAGCCTCAGCAGTAGAGATGGAGATCCTCTGTACTTATCCCAGAATATCTCACAGCCTGGCAATTGAGGCATTCTCTTGAAAAGGAGGAGTTGTGGTCAAGGAGCTTGACTACTCTCAGGCAGGCAAGGGACCTGAACCTGGGAGTTCCAGATGCTGGGCCAAGATGGGTGGTGGGGAAGGTTGCCCAGGGGATGAGCTCCAACTCCTAGGCCCGTGGTTGGCAAACTCCAGCCCGTGGGCTGGATCCTTCCAGTAGTGGGCTCCATTTCCCAGCACCCTCTGCCCTCATGGCTGTGGCTGGTCTCCATGGAAACCCCAGCCACAGCTATGCTGTGATAGTGCAAGTGGGGGTTGCTATGGAGACTGGCCTCAGCTGTGCTGGCAGGCCAGGGGCTTCACTGGAGCTGCTGGGATCTTGTGGCAGGGGCAGCTTGTTCCAGGGCCAGGACAGAGCCGCAATCTGCAGTATGCATGCTCTGGGCAGGGGTGCACAGGCAGTGGATCATGGCTCTGTCCTGCCTCAGGACCATGCTGTCTGTCACTGCCACAAGGAGCCAGGGCAGAGCCACAATCTGGGGCACTTAGGTCCTTTTCTGAGTCAGGCCTCTGATTTTTTAACTGCTTCTTTTCCTGCATAAAAAACTATTCATTTCTGCACAACTGGAATAAGTCACAGGGTAGAATGATAGAGTTTGGGGGGGACTCCAAGGGTCATCTAGTGTAACCCCACGTGCAAATTCAGATTGTGCTACTCCTAAATCATTCCAGTCTCTCTGAGCAGCAATTCCATAAGGCTTAAGGCCTTAAAAAGTATTCTCAGACTTACTGCCTTTTTATATCTTCACTTTCTTCACCAGAAAAGTAAAAACAAGTTTTTTTGTACATGTATTAACATGCAACATTGTTGGCAGAGAAATACATGTAAGAAATAAATTCTAGTAGGATGGGCCTGAGTAATTTAGGGATTAGCAATATAATATAATTTTTTTTTCTGTTCAGGGTACCAGGTCAAATCCATTGTGGGGAAGTGGTAAGTAATATAAAAGTAGTGTTTGGTTGTGAACATGAAGTGAGTTGGTGGGTCTCACCTAGTTCTTAATAAAGTAATGACCTCATCACCATTATCAGTGGGCTCAATAATCATCTCTTTAATTGGTTGTAAATTGTTTCCCTCTCTCAAAAAATAAGCCAAGACTTGAAGTATACAGCAAAGTGCTACCCTCCTGCCCTAGCAGTAGTTTTGGTTGAGGCACTTAGCAGTAATCTTTCATGGGAGGAGTTTGCACTACCACAGCTCATGTGTTGTAACCTGCTATGTGGGTAAATAAGGGACTTCTGTCTCTAGGGCTGTCAATATATCAGCTTTTATCAGCACCAAATTAACTTTAAAGGAAAGAAAATTAGTCTTAAAAGAATCACAGAAGGGAGACAAGAAGGAACAGGATTTCTCCATAGTTTCTTTCCCAAGGCACACACTGTATTAAGCCTAATGTAATTTCATCCTGATTATTGCAAAATGAGAAAAAATAAAACCCCCAGGACTATTAAATATTTGTTTATTGCCATTAGCTAGATGGCATTTAGCTCCTGCTGGAACAACTCTATACAACAGGGACTCCACACAGGAGACCAAGATATAAGGTAAGACACCCGGAAATAAATGCATCCAATTATTTTGTTATTAAAATTTTACTGTTAGTAAAAAAACAAAGGGAAGGGGAAAGCAAGCAGCTAATAAAATGGAGCTAATTTCCAGTTGCATGTTCATAGCCCAGAATAAATCTTTTCAGTAAACAAATAGCAGTGAGAGACTGAGAGCTAGAAAAAGTGTGTGGCTTTATTCCTAAATATGGGAAGCTTACTGGAAGACATTTGAAGTTAATTAAAATCATTAATAACATAATTAATGGTATTTTGAATTTGTCTATCAGTAGACATTAATTATCTTGTAGCCACTGCAACAACATAATGATAGCATCATTCTTAGTGATTAGTGTAATACTGTATTCCTACACTAGAATATGAACACTGTCAAATGAAGATAAATTTGATACCAAACTAAACATGTATCCAACCAAGGGTAAACTTCATTATTTGGGTTGGAAGATTCTTGGAAACAAAATCAACTGGTGAGAAGGTTAAGTTGCTGGCTTCCTGATGAATACTTTATTTAGACATTTCAAAACCTTCTATTGGCTCATGTTATTTAGGCTAAATACCTCACCCATGTGACTTTCTACATTCCCCTGTAGCAAAGGAACTGCTACCCACAGCACATGATGCACCTGAGGGTGTGAAACTGTGCATTATTTACATTTGTTGACTGCCTAATACAGCACTGGAGAAGTTCAGAATGGTTCTGCGTCTCTCCATCGCTAGAATAAAATGTAAAGTCTACTTCTTCCAAAATGTCCCTGAGCACTATAACCTCCTTTTGAGAGACAGAAGGATCCTCCTAAGTAATGGTTGCAAGATCTAGCTCACAATATCTAATTAGTTATGTTCTTTATCAGAGTCCCTTTAGTTGAGAATCTGATGCCTATCAAAGCCCTTCAGAATTATTCAGGGACTCTATTATAGTGTGATTAAGGGTGAAACTGCTAAGATTTGACTTGTTGATGTTTATTGTTAGCTGTTTTATTGTTGTTTTTACTTCAGCCATTATAGATGAAGTCAGAGTGATGGGTATAAGGAAGTGTTTGGCTCCTGAAGAGCTTAGAACCCAGCTGCAGGCTGTTAGTAGATAATAGTTGTCTAGCTGGGACACTGGGGGCCTGCTGGCAGTAATGACCAGTTGATCGGTGGAGTAAAAAAGGAACTCCTTTCAGAAATGAAATACCTCCAAGTTTGGAAAGGATAGAGGCTTTTTCCTTGTTTCTGTTGGGTTTAGTGAAGAATAAAACTGATCTGTGAAGCAGAGGATAGACTTATTTACAGGGAAAGTGACGTGCTTACAATAGGACTAAACACATAGCAGGTAGGGTAAATTATTCTTTGACTATATCTATTTCTGTGGCTACACTTCTGCTACCCCATCTAAATTCTGTCTCTTTGCACTATAGTCTGCAGTGTAGGAATTCCCAAGTGTAGGGGAAAGTGATATCCCAAGGCTGCACAGTGAGTCAATATTGGGCTGAATCTGAATTCGGAAGAAAGATATTTTATAAACATAAAATAACTATATGATAATTGGGGCCACTTCTATGCCCAAGATTTTTGCATGTAAAAGGTGTAGCATCTGTTATACATTTTTCTGTGCAAACACCCATCTAAATGAGTTATCAAGTGCTTTGAAGATATAAAACTCTTTCAGATCCTATTCTATATTGTATTAATTCACACACATGCTCCTTCTTTAACAGTTACTCTATAGGTCTGTCCTTCATTCCTCATGTTCCCTCATCTGTTTCTCAGAGAAAACAGGTAGCAAAAGTGACACAGAGAAATGTAGCTCTGGAGCTTTATCCATGACTCATGAGAAACATATACATCACTCAGCTGTTCTCTGCATTTCATGACTTATGCACTCCTTCTGTTCCATGGGATGTATTTAGGATCCCGTTGGAAGCAATTAGATATGAAATATCAACATATATTTATTAAGTAGACACTGTTTTCATTGTTCCCTCCAGTGTGATTTAGCAGCACTACAAAGTCAAGACTTGGTGTAATGTATATCCTCCCTTTGTTCAAACAAAGGAAAAACAAACATACGCAGTAGGTACAGATTGTATATTGCTGCTGAGCTCCTTTGTCAGTGGTGAGAGCGCAAAAGTAGATGCGATGGTCTGACAGGATGGTCTGTCCTCATGGACTTGAATCTATTTTTTTTTCCTTTCAGTTATGTTCAAGGGAAACATGCAACTATGACCATCTGAGCAAGTGCTGCATAGAGATTTCTCACGGCAAGCCATAGGCGACAGAACAGGGTGGGCCACTCAGGCCATAGCCCGACCAACTTTTAGCATGTTAATTTAGCTAGCTACACGATTAAAAAAATAGATATACAGTTTTAACCGGAATGACAATTACGCATTTGCGGGTTATATAAATTAATGTGCTTAAAGTTGATTGGACCATGACCTGGGTGGCCCACCCTGTTCCGCAGCCTATGACCCAAGCATGAAGCTGCCTGGCTTCACTAAGCCTTCTCTGCCAAACCTCTACCTTTCTGTCAGTCTCAACTATGGGAGATAGCAGTGGATATAGACTGAAACTGATGGTTCTGCTGAAGATGGGGGAGTGTTTTAAGCTTTCTGGGAACCTGTTTAAACTCTGGGACATGATTTCAAGTGACCTGATCTTATGTACTAAACTGTCTTACAAATCATAACTCCAAGGTCTAACAGGTTGCTACAAAGCTTCAAATGATTTTCTATCTCCAGGATATATGGATGAGAAACATCAGGTAGAAAACTAGATGCAAATGAAAAGATGAGCTAATACAAATGCATAACTATACACCTGACAATAGCAGGCCCAGGAATCCCTGTCTATAATGCTATCAAAATAATGTATTGGAAAGGGCTCATAGACACAGCTGGAATAAGGCCAAATCAGATCCCTGGCCCCAGCTGGTCCTAATCAGAGGATAAAGCAATTAATTCTCTGAGGCTGCAGTGAAAGAGGTTAAAAAAACCCCCAAACACACATAGTAGTAGATTGTACAGGTACCTTCAGCTGTGAGCCTGAATCAATGCCCTAGAGCCGGGTGGTTTCAGGGGAATGGTCCCATTAGGACCAAAGGCAACAGGCCCCACCTTCTGCGTCCTTTAAAAGCTAGGCCCAGTACTCCAGCCAGTAAAAGACTTAAATATTTGCTCTTGACCTCCTTGTGCTTTTTTGGTTTCACTTACTTCTCTGGCCCCGACTTGGCTCTGACTTCTGATTCTGACTCCCAGCTCATCCTTAACTTGGCATCAGCTTGTAGTTCACCCTGACTGGATCCCTGGGAACCTTTCCCCTGGACCTTTCCTTACTGCCCATAACTTAGTTCCTAAAAACAGTAATAGTTTTTGATAGAAAATTACTCCATGGGTCAGATTTTCCTCTTTCTCTTATCTTTGTTATACCAGTATTGCTTTATGGGCTTCAGCTGAGTTACTCCTGCTTTATATACCACAGTGAGTGCAGAAGTAGGTTTATGTTCTGCTGACAGGGTTAGTCTGTGTACCCAGTTTGAAGATTTATGACATTATCTTTTTCATTGACACATTGTTGCATTTTGGTGATGCCATCCAGTTTGGCCCACTGTGGAGGGAAGGCATTGTTTATATTACCTTTCACTGCTTCCCAAACTGCAGGCTATGGTAGACACAGCAGTGACAATAATGTTAGAATTGCTTTCACCAGATCTAAAAACCCATCTAGAGTTTTATTCAGTTTTCCCAAAGGCTATTAGAAACTAATGGGATTCATAAAAGAGACTTTAATCCACTCTCCCTTTAAGTCAATAAGTACTTTAACTGGTCAGTCACATACTATTATAACCTATTCCATAAGGAACCATCCAGCTGTGTAGGATTCTTAAAAGGCCAGAACTCAATTAAGGAAATTAAAAAATGTAGAGCCCAATTTGCCAGCATCTTCACTGGAATAAATAATATCACCCAGAGATAAGGTGCTACTTACTGGGCGCATCTACATGAGATGCAACATCGCCATAGCAACATACTCCCTTGCTATAGCACAACAGTACAGCGACTTAGCAGCTAAAAATAACCATGTGTTTTGTGGATGGCATAGTATGGGCTGTTACTGAGCTGTCATTTACTACTTCCATTTAGTACAGAAGGAAGTACTAAATGATGGTGCAGTAACAATGGCATCATATGTGTAGATGTGTTCACTGTGAACGTGAGTGACAATCAGCTTGGATCAGCTGTAGATATAGTGGACAATGGCAATATATGCTTGAAAATTCTTTTCTTCATATTGACTCTCACTCTACTTACACTTCAGTAGGTTTATTCTGGACAGATGTAGCAAAACCCCGAGTTTTTCTTTTCTTTTTTCTTTTAAAATGCATTCCCTCCCCTTCCCC
>NW_017729025.1:48425647-48426410 GCF_001723915.1 Gavialis gangeticus | reverse complement strand
ATATTGTAAAATTATTATCTTTATGTTGATTTTTACTGTTCTATATTACTGTTTTATGGAAACTATATGATATGTAAGTTGGCATAAGTCATGCCAAGTTTCCATTTTGTTTGTCAAGTCTCTATCCTGTGCCCAGGCCTCATTGTGTAACCTATGACTCATACCTACCCCTCCTATGTAACTTGATTCCTGAATGAATGGGGATAAAAGAGGGTGCTTCAGAGACCATGGCAGTAGGTCTAGAAATAGCTCCCTCTGAATGACTGAACCATCAAAACCAATTCCTAGACCAATCATTCAGCCATTGGAACCACCCTCAGCATTCAAGAAACAAAAGATAGTTTCATAGTTTCTAGGGTCAGAAGGGACCTGAGCAGATCATCGAGTCCAACCCCCTGCCATAGCATGAAAGAGTACTGGGGTCAAACGACCCCAGCAAGGTGTACATCTAGCCTCCTCTTAAAGACCCCCAGGGTAGGAGCCAGCACCACTTCTCTTGGAAGTTGGTTCCAGACCCTAGCTGCCCTGACCATGAAGTAGCGCCTCCTGATGTCTAGTCTGAATCTACCCTCTGCCAGCTTGTGACCGTTATTTTTAGTCACTCCTGGTAGCGCTCGGGGGAACAGGGACTCCCCCAGTGCCTGCTGATCCCCCCTGACTAATTTGTAAACAGCCACTAGATCCCCCTCAGCCTTCTCTTGTGGAGGCTGAACAGGTTCAGATCCCATAGCCTCTCCTCGTAGGGCCTGCCCTGCTGCCCCCT
>NW_017729025.1:48423923-48425127 GCF_001723915.1 Gavialis gangeticus | reverse complement strand
TGTAACCTGTCTAGGTCTGATTGTAGCCTATTCCTTCCTTCTAGTGTGCCCACATCCCCCCACATCTTAGTGTCATCAGCAACTTTGAACAGGGTGCTTTTTACCCCCTTGTCCAAGTGACTGATGAAGAAGTTGAACAGTGCGGGCCCGAGGACCGAGCCCTGCGGAACCCCACTGCCCACGTCCCTCCAACTCGAAAGTGACCCATCCACCACCACTCTCTGGGTGCGGCCCTCCAGCCAGCTGGCAACCCATTTGACTGTGTGGGTGTTGACACACCCACACCCCCAGTTTCTTAATGAGAACAGGGTGAGAGACAGTGTCGAAGGCCTTCCGAAAGTCCAGGAAGACTATGTCTGGTTGTAGAAGGCCACCAGGTTCATCTGACAGGACCTGCCTCTAATTAACCTGTGTTGGTTGCCCCTAAGCATAATCTCCCCTGCTGGCCCCTTGTGAACATGTGCCAGAATAATTCTCTCAAAAAGCTTGCCCAGGATCGAGGTAAGACTAACTGGCCTATAGTTTCCTGGGTCGTCCTCCCTCCCTTTTTTGAAGATGGGAACCACATTGGCCCTCTTCCAGTCCTCTGGCACCACACCAGAGCACCACAAGTGCTTGTAAAGCTGATGAAACAACCCACCATTGTGTCAAGGCTGCACATACTCAGTAAGAACACCTGGACCCCACTGAGATAGGACTGACATTGCCTGGCCAGGACCTCCCCAAAGGAGGTCACAGGTAGTCTGCCCCATAAAAAGGGGTAGTGAAGACTGACTCCTTGGGATGCCCTCTCCATCTGGACCAGCACTCTGCCACACCACCTATCCACCCAGACCCCCCTCTGGACAACACCTAGTAGACAAGGAACCCTTTCCAGCCTGGATAGGTAGCCATCACCCCCTCTTCAACCAAGGACTTGGACTCTGTTTCTCTTCCCTACCTGGACTCCAGCCCTTCCACTGAGTCTTTCTCCTGTTGCCATTGTGAGTGCTTGTGTGTGTGTGTGTGTGTGTGTGTGTGTACCAATAACTTCATGGGGCTGTGTAGTGTGTTGTCTGTTTAATAAACCTGTTCTTTTGAAACTCTGCGTTGGGTTTTTGTCTGTCTCCTGACTGTTTCCTCCTTGCCATCACTTCTCTGCTCCCCCCTCCCCCCATCTCCCATCTGTCTGCCTCAGTTTCCAGCCCCAAGCTCCCAGGTTTCT
>NW_017729025.1:48418614-48418923 GCF_001723915.1 Gavialis gangeticus | reverse complement strand
TGAATGAATGGGGATAAAAGAGGGTGCTTCAGAGACCATGGCAGTAGGTCTAGAAATAGCTCCCTCTGAATGACTGAACCATCAAAACCAATTCCTAGACCAATCATTCAGCCATTGGAACCACCCTCAGCATTCAAGAAACAAAAGATAGTTTCATAGTTTCTAGGGTCAGAAGGGACCTGAGCAGATCATCGAGTCCAACCCCCTGCCATAGCATGAAAGAGTACTGGGGTCAAACGACCCCAGCAAGGTGTACATCTAGCCTCCTCTTAAAGACCCCCAGGGTAGGAGCCAGCACCACTTCTCTTG
>NW_017729025.1:48415627-48418583 GCF_001723915.1 Gavialis gangeticus | reverse complement strand
ACTCTGCGTTGTTGCTCCCCGTGGCAATAACGCACCTGGGCTCTCCCTGTGCTCCTCTCGAGCAACCAGCCTGAGGGGCTGCAGCCCCTGGGACTGGCAGGCAGGGGGAAATCCAAGGCCGACTGGCCCGAGAGGAGACGCTTCCTGCAGCGGAGCAAGAGGCACAAAAGTGCAGTGCGAGGAGCGACCGAGCCCAGGCCCCGCTCCTGGGATGTCCCCATAGGGCTGCGCACGGGCACCCCTAATGTAGGGCATGGACAGGCTCTGCGCTCCCTGGCACCGAGCCCCTTCCCCGATTCTCATCCACCCACCCCTGTAACCTGTCTAGGTCTGATTGTAGCCTATTCCTTCCTTCTAGTGTGCCCACATCCCCCCACATCTTAGTGTCATCAGCAACTTTGAACAGGGTGCTTTTTACCCCCTTGTCCAAGTGACTGATGAAGAAGTTGAACAGTGCGGGCCCGAGGACCGAGCCCTGCGGAACCCCACTGCCCACGTCCCTCCAACTCGAAAGTGACCCATCCACCACCACTCTCTGGGTGCGGCCCTCCAGCCAGCTGGCAACCCATTTGACTGTGTGGGTGTTGACACACCCACACCCCCAGTTTCTTAATGAGAACAGGGTGAGAGACAGTGTCGAAGGCCTTCCGAAAGTCCAGGAAGACTATGTCTGGTTGTAGAAGGCCACCAGGTTCATCTGACAGGACCTGCCTCTAATTAACCTGTGTTGGTTGCCCCTAAGCATAATCTCCCCTGCTGGCCCCTTGTGAACATGTGCCAGAATAATTCTCTCAAAAAGCTTGCCCAGGATTGAGGTAAGACTAACTGGCCTATAGTTTCCTGGGTCGTCCTCCCTCCCTTTTTTGAAGATGGGAACCACATTGGCCCTCTTCCAGTCCTCTGGCACCACACCAGAGCACCACAAGTGCTTGTAAAGCTGATGAAACAACCCACCATTGTGTCAAGGCTGCACATACTCAGTAAGAACACCTGGACCCCACTGAGATAGGACTGACATTGCCTGGCCAGGACCTCCCCAAAGGAGGTCACAGGTAGTCTGCCCCATAAAAAGGGGTAGTGAAGACTGACTCCTTGGGATGCCCTCTCCATCTGGACCAGCACTCTGCCACACCACCTATCCACCCAGACCCCCCTCTGGACAACACCTAGTAGACAAGGAACCCTTTCCAGCCTGGATAGGTAGCCATCACCCCCTCTTCAACCAAGGACTTGGACTCTGTTTCTCTTCCCTACCTGGACTCCAGCCCTTCCACTGAGTCTTTCTCCTGTTGCCATTGTGAGTGCTTGTGTGTGTGTGTGTGTGTGTGTGTGTGTACCAATAACTTCATGGGGCTGTGTAGTGTGTTGTCTGTTTAATAAACCTGTTCTTTTGAAACTCTGCGTTGGGTTTTTGTCTGTCTCCTGACTGTTTCCTCCTTGCCATCACTTCTCTGCTCCCCCCTCCCCCCATCTCCCATCTGTCTGCCTCAGTTTCCAGCCCCAAGCTCCCAGGTTTCTGCCTCGCTCTCATTCCTGGCTGTCTCCTCCTTGCCACCAGGGTTTTTCCCTTGCACCAGTGATCTCAAGTAACCCTGGGGCCCTTTGACCCTAAGTAACCCCAAGCCTCAGTTCCTCAGCCCAGCTTCTCTCTAGTCTACCAGTTCTGGCAACTTATTCTTCCTCTTACCTTAACCTTCCCCCAAGTACCTGAAACACATACACACATACCTACCATACCATACAAGTTAGGAACTCACCTGTGTGTACATGTAGGTGGATGGTAAGTGTGTGAACTGGTGAATACACAAACACACATATATATATGTCATCATGAATGACATATGAATTAGTGATTTGTGTGTGGGTATTGACAACTGATTGTTGTCTAATTTTTGGTGTGTAGCATGTATGTGCTTGAATTGGTGTTGGGTATGCATGTGCCTAGACTGGTTTGGATGTATATGTGCCTGAGTTGTTTGTGTGTGTGTATGCACCTTATTGATTTGTATGTTTGTATATGTGCAATTGTGTCACACCCTCCTGTCTAACAGTGCAATATTGAGATCCTGAGCTTTGGCCTGACACCACAGGGTAATGCAGAGAGGACTCCAAGTTGAAGGTAAACAGATTTACTCTTCTTTGATCAAGTTCAAGAATCTCGTAACAAAGTTACTCTATAAAGGAGCCCTGCACTTCCTTGAAGGGTTCTGAAGTCTGCCATCCTATCATAACAGGGATGCATGAAGAGCTAGGATAGATAGCATTTGTAGGTTTTATTTAGTAGTCTCCATAAAGCTAGATATTAACAAGCAAAATAGTCATCAAGGGTGCCTGTAGACATGCGGGGATGCTGCTCCAATATACTGTAATTACAGCAAGTAGTAAAAAAAATCTATTACATGTCTGCTGGAGAATGCTAATTAGTACAGCATCTGTGTCTTGTGTATTCAGTATCCCCATGGTTCAAAATGGGGGTGGTGGTACTTTAACTAAAGCTCATCAAATGAGATGAACTAAATCTCCACCAAACAAGACGCTGAGTACATGAGATACAGGAGCCTTAATTAGAGCAGCTTTTGGAGTCACTCTAATTAAATCTCAATCCCCCCACCCCCAGAGCACACGTAAAGATGCTTTAACTTTCATCATAATCTGATTGTGATGTTGTCCTTTCCACCCATGGGGGGGTAACATTCCCCATTCTGCACCTCCTTGCTAGGTTTAACTGAATTGTGGATCTGAGCTCAGGGTTGAGACCAAGGGCTGCATTTTTCTTATCTCTTTCCTTCCTGCTCTCCCCAACACATTTTCTACTAGAAATAAAACTAGTTTTCATTTGTGAAAAATTGAACCATTCTTGGTTTGCTGATAGAAAAAATTATATCTTGAAAGGCCTTGTTTTATCATTATTGACTCCAAGATGAACATGTGCCGACAATGCGAGGTCATGATTGGC
>NW_017729025.1:48387368-48415382 GCF_001723915.1 Gavialis gangeticus | reverse complement strand
AACTACTTCACAGTTAGGGCGGCTAGGAGCTGGAACCAACTTCCAAGGGAAGTGGTGCTGGCCCCTACCCTGGGGGTCTTTAAGAAGAGGCTGGATGCCTACCTGGCTGGACTCATTTGAGTCCCGTTTTTGTTTTGGGGTTTTGTTGTTCTCCCGCCCTGGTGGGGGTCGGGCTAGAAGATCTACTAGGTCCCTTCCGACCCTAAATCTATGAATCTATGAATCATTGTACCCTCTTTATCCCAGTTGGATCATTACTTCAAGGAAGTATTTGCGCTTGTTCAGGATTGCTAGAATCCAGATACTTACAATTTCTTTCATGAAGGAGTTCAACCAGGAAATCCTTGAGAACATACATACAGCATGACCACGGGCAGATCTAGGATTTTTATATTCCAAAACAGCAGAAAGGGAGAGATTGAAAAAAAAAAAAAGACATCCTCCATTTCCCTTGGTATGTTCTCCTACACAATCTCTCATACAATTTTAAATTATTTAGGTCTTAAGCAAAATGATGTCCACCGCCTTCTTGTCTGAATGTTTCATTCCCTCCAGTTGAGTTCTGAGAGTTACATTGCACTCCTTAGACCATCCTAAATAGCATATTTTCTTGCATACCACATGCTCCAAATAACACACACCTTGTTTTTTGGGAAGGCAGAATGAGACAATTATGTGGTTCTCTTGGTCATTTGGATGTTGTAAGTTGAAGGGTTTTTTTTGGTGGGTTTGGTTCTGGCAGGGAAAGAGGTATGGGCTGGGTGTGGCCTGATGAATTGCACTCTGCCATCTGGATGGTGCTGGAAGGATCCCTTTTCTGGCTTGCCCATCCTGCCGGATCGTTTTGGAACATTCCCCCCTAACACTAGTCACTAGTGCCGGCTTTGAGGTCTCCAGCAACTCAGCTAGCTGTGCTTTGGACATTTTCTTTGAGAAGGCCATCTGCCTCTCTTGTATTATGGCCTGCATCTTCTGCTTGCACAAACTTAACATAATTAAAATAACAAACCTTCTGTCTAACACTTCAGAGGCAGTTCTGTTTTGGAGGGTGGGAGGTCTATTAATGTCCCTACAAGATTTCAGCTCTTAGGATATTGTCTTTTACACCCAGGATGATCTGTAGATCCTCATCCCATGCCTAACACCACTGTGATGAGCCTCCGAGTTGGCCAAGGCCAGGAGGGTACAACTCCACGTGAGGTGAGATCCTTAATTACTGGACTGCTGTATTTCCGTGTAGGTTAAAGCAAAATAAAAACCATAAGCTCTATATTCCTCGTGGATCCTTTAGCATAATGGGTCTGCACTATACCATTTTAAGGCGGGGTAATGAACCTCCAGCCTGTGGGCCAAATGCAGTCCATAGAGCCATCACACCTGGGCTGCAGAGTTCCCCATGAGTCAGGAAATTTGGCAGTGTGTAAGTAGTGGCCATTAATGTGGCTAGCCACCCTCCCTTCTGCCAAATTCCCAAGCCCTAGTGGGAGGCCCAGGCCAGGTTGGGCCAAACTGCAACCACTTTATAGTATGAGTTTTTGCATTAGTAATTATGTTTAAATGATAATAGTATTGAATTAATCAACCTCTATGATTGTATTAGCTTTATTTTACTTTGTCTTTTATGAACAATTTTATGAACAACTAAAACTCCATTTTGTGCTTGTTCCCTGCTTGACATGAGATGAACTTCATATGCCCTGTGTATATGAGTGTTTGTGTGAGAGGATGAATGGTGAAAGAATGGTAACTATTTGCATGAAAACAGAAGATTTAATTGATTGTGTAAGCAACAAGATGCCAATGTATAACTTACCAGACGGTAAACTAATTAAGCTCATTAATGGATGTTTGAAGAACTCGTCTGTGATCAAGTGCAAAGAAGATTGTGAGAAGGAATTTTGCATATTCTGCCATTTGAACTGCACAATACTTCAAAGCAGAGATATCAACTTGGAGATACCAACTTCACTGGAATGACCTCAAGTTGAGATAACCAGAAGAAACAACCTCTAATTAAAAACTGAGCATGGAAAAACCCCAATGCTGAACAAAGACTTGAAATCCCTATAAAAGTGAGAAGTAGACAAGCCAAGATAGGGAATCCACTCTTTGCAACCTCATGGAGCACAGCTGCATCTGTTCTTCCCCTGCTCCCATCACTCTCAATGAGTCTGGATTGGCCATCATCCAGTGCTGACATTGAGTAACTTCTGCTGGTAACTATAAGATCTTACTGGAGTGTTTTGTGTGTATATCTGTCTATGTCAGTTTGCATGTATGTTTGCGTATGTCTGTTTGTATGACTGGTGTGTCCAAGCTTATGTATCTGCTTCATGTAATCAATAAACATGGCATTTTGCCTTATCCCCTTTTAAGGTCTCACTCTTGATTTGAGCAATTGGCAATTTAAAGAAACAACCCTGGGCTACCCTCCTTTCCCTCCCTGTGAATCTGGTTTGGGGCCTGGCCATGCCCCCTTCCCTCCTGTTGCATCTGGGCTACACCTCCTTCCCACCCCCAACAGGGCTGAGGCACTGCCCCTTCCCGCCTTGCAGGCTGGGTTGGGACCTGGCCATGCCCCCCTCCTCCCTGGGACCAGGCCATGCTCCCTTCCCTTTCCACAGGGCTGGATCAAGCTCCTTTCCCATGCAGGGCTGCACTGAGGCTAGCGTTCCTCCCACCCTGTCCATGTGGCCAGATGATGCCCACTGTGCTTTCCTGGGCACTGGATCAGGAACGCTGGCTGGATCCAGCCCAGGGATGGATCAGGCACTGCCAGTCCTGCCCGCTGGGCAAAAAAAAGTTTGAGCACCACTGTTTTAAGGTATTGTTATTGACATCTTTCCTGCAACAGGATGGTGGAGCCCAGAAAAGAAAGACTTCTCTATTAAGTAAATCTGTTACAATGTTCCTGAATCTGACCCAAGGTGAGGAAGGTAGATTAATTAATCTTCAACCTAGAACTCTCTGTTAGGCCCAAGTATATTGAAATCTACAGAGTCTAATGTTGAGACTCTGGAGAGCATTATTTCCCATACCTTGTAAGCCATCTCTCTGAGAGGGCTAATGCCAATGTATAAATCCAACATTGTCTTAAAAGTGAAAGCCTTCAGATGCCTGAGGAAACAGGAGTTCAAAGATCATGACATCCTATCTGAAACCAAGCGCATGGTTTTTCAAGCAGACATAATTCCCGCCTTACTGTATGGAACTGAGACGTGGACAATGTACAAGAGACACCCTGAGTTGCTGACAAAGTACCATCAACAGTGCCTGAGGAAGATCCTTTGAATACAGTGGGAAGACAGATACACCACATTAGCATCCTCTCACAAGCAAACATTGTGAGCATCGAGGTGATGATCATCTGACGTCAACTTTGCTGGGCCAGCCATGTCATCCAGATGTCTGACTCCAGACTCCTGAAGCAAGTTTTACTCTTCCTGCACAGTCAAGGCATACACCTAAGAGGAGGGGAGAGAAAGTGCTTCAAGGATGTCCTCAAGGCTAACTTGAAAAAATGTAATATTGATATCAACTTGTGGGAGCCTATCTACCAGGACCCCTCCAAATGGAGGAAGAATCTGCTGCAAGGACATCAGTACTTTGAAGCCTTATGATGACAACGGCTTCAAAAGCGGGAGGAGCAGAAACAGGAAGTTGGGGACCAAATCAAGAAACACATGCCTGAGTTTTAACAAAATCTGTTGTTCCCAGGTCAGCCTCATCAGCCATCTTCAGACCCACAGATAAAGCAATCATGGAAGACAATCATCCTTGACTACAAGGGAATTGCTGGTGCTTGAAATCTAAGAGAGATTCTGCAGCAAAAACTCCGAACTAAGTGTTAGGAAAAATAGGTTTGACTGATAATTGTTATTATTATTTTATTAGAAATACCCACAATTCTAACCCTTGGGAAGGCTGTAAACTTTGTTTGTTTGCAGTGTACATATAATTATTTTTAGGAGCAGGATGGGAAATCTGCCTATGGGCACCTCTCTGGCATCCATCGTCAGTGTTTTAATTTGTTTTGTATCATATCTAGTTTGTCTCATTGCCCCAGAAAAAACTCTTCATAACTCTGTTCTCTAAAGTTCTTGAGCTTGATGTTTTTCTAGAGGAAGCTGCACTATTGTCAGATTATACTGCTCTGTCGTCTTTTCCTGTGAGCAGACTATTAGAGGGAAAGCAGCCAACCACATGCCACAAATAACTAAGAAACAAGTTAAAGTTCAGTTTTTAAACAGCCCTTTGACTAATATTTCTTCCAAAAAAGGTAAATATTAACAAATATCATATGCATTTGTAGCAGTTCATCTGTTCACGAAGGATTCGTGACTGAAAAAGAGTTGAATTTATTATCTTTATCAGCTTGCTCTGTTTAACCAATACCAGGGCATATTAGACAGCATGGATAAAATGAAAGATGCTTTAGGATTATTCATGACTTTCACTGAAGTTCAAGATATTTCATAGCACTGTTACCAAATGTTTGAAATACCAAGCACCTAACTGACCTCTTTCTGGAGGCAGATTGTACAGTAAATTTGCAATATAAATGGCAGTAATTTTTTTAAAACAAATCACTGCATTCCATCATGATATTGTCTGTAAAGGACTAGAGGTTGTTTCTTGGCTGTATTCACTAGCAGTGAAAACTTGTGCTTTTTCATCTTTGTCTTGCAATCACTTAAAATGAAATGTTCTAACAATAACCCTTAAAATTTGCCCATATCTAGGGGTGCATACTAGGCAATATAAGATATCCCCAAAGTCTCGGCCAGAATTCCTACCTAAGCCCTCACCAAAACCCACACTTTTTCTGCCCAGTGCAGTTTGAAAGATTCTTTTAAACAGCATAATAAGGCTATATTTGCCTATACAATTGCCTTCTTAGTGTTATCTCATTTGTTACTTTGTAACATCTTGGAAGTTTCTTTGAGCATAAGGCTACAGGTAACTAGTTACTATTTTATGTATCTAGTAATCCTTGAGGAGCATGTTTTTCTGCTTTTCAGTTTGGTTTAGGGCAGTGACTCTCAACCTTGGTAGCCTCAAACCAGCTCTCCTTACACTCAATGCACCCCTTAGAAAATGCCAGCTCTTCACTTGCAATATTTCTTTTTTGAGTACAGAAAAATAAGTGAGAAATTTTTGTGCTGCAAGTTGCTCAGAAAGACTACAACAGGTCAGAATGTCCTTGACACTATGGGTTCCTATTTGAAATCTCTGGGTTTATCTTGTGAATCATGTGTAGAGGTTTGCACACATAGCAGTGCTAATATTATGTAGTGTCCTGCAACATCCCATGGCACCCTTAAAAATATCATGCAGCAGCTCAGATAAGAATCACTGGTTTAAGGCATTACACAAATTAGTTTTTTCTTTTCTTCAAATAAGTATGCCTTTCCTGCCATCCCTTCTTGCACACACAAAGGATGGGTGCAGCAGTGTCTGTATACATAAACATCACATCAAATGGAATATTTAAAATGTCTCAGCCTTGGCTCAGTTCCTCTTCTATTGAAACCACTATCAAATATTTTTAAAAATCTACTCACTGGTTAAAGATATTATATGGCTTTCTAGTGACAAGTCAACAAAAGAGGACATGATGCCCCTACTGCAGCCAGGTAACAGGGTTATTGTTCATTAATTTCAAGGGGCAGAAACATATACTTCAGTGACAGTGGCCCTGGGTTTAGTCCACTGCAGATAACTTATTCTGAAGCTCATTGCTTTTTCCCATATTGCAACTGTCTACTTGTCTGAATACATTCGCTCACTTCCATTGTCAGAAAATGGCATCCACCATCCAGTGGCCATATTTCCCTAATCTCAAAATGGGACACCTTCTCCTCTCCTCCCTGATGTCTTTTCTTATCCTGTCTGTGCTGCTTCTACTTCCCAGGATGTTCAGCTGTCTCCAAACTGTGGTCTCAGTCAGAGTTTGAATTACATTTTGACTGGGGGGGTGGGGTCTGCAAAAAAAGTTAAACCAGGTCATTGATTAACAAGTTCACCTAAGTGAAGGAGCAATCCAATCACAGACTCCCCAAGGTTATGGTTTTCAAATCTTACATGGGTCTCTTGTCTCTTACGGTGGGGGTTCAGCCCCCCTGAGCTCCCCCTTAATTCACACCCTAGTCATAGTTGACTATGCTGGACAACAGGAGCAGGGGGCAGAGGGTTAAAACAGTCCTGTTGTTAACATTGCTCTTGGACATCACACTGAAAATAGGACACAAGTGCTCATTTGACCAAGCCAACAGAACACCCAGGACAGGGGCTTAAGTGATACCCTTGAGAAAATGGATATGATCAGAATCAGGAGCTAGGTCACCCTAATCTACCATGACCTGCAAGTGAAAAATGAAAAATGCAAATGTTAGAAAACAGGTTCTTTTATTTGTGTTTTTCAACTGAATCTAATAACTCTGGAAAGTGCCCAGTTGACAGTGTATGACATCTACCCTGCAAGGGGGAGCAAAAAATATAGCTTGTGAGAGAAAATAGCTACCCTGTAGTGGAAAGAGCATCTCAGTTACTCTAGCCTCTCCAGTTGTTTCTCATTTTTTTTGTTGCTATGCACAAAAGGGTTGGTTGCAACTGATACCAGGGTTTTATTTTTTAAGTAAAACTATATTTTCCTCCCAGATTGCAGTTACATATTGTTATGTGCATTTGTGTGTGTATGTAGGGTAGGGGGAGTGGGAGAAGAGGGTAGCATATGTTACACTTCTTAATCATGAAAATTGTTTTCATGACAGAAATGTTCCAGCAAAAACAGAATATTTTCTTGCATTCATTGGAAGGTTTTTCTCATGCACATATGCAAATTTTTCTCCCTTATAGCACTTTTCATCTTGCTGTTTGTTTTGCTCTGCAACCGCGTGTTTATGATATACGTTCTGTTTAGTCTGGACGCTGAGAGGCCAGTATGCTTTGCCAGAGTGAGATCATTGGAGTAATTTCATTTTGATGCCTTCCATATGTTGGCTGTGTCTTGGAATTCTTCCCCTTTTTATTGCAAGGGTACTGATAAATGCTGTACCAGAAGTTATCGTCAGAACTGGATGCCACCCTGTATTTCAACAAAGGGTTACCAAGCATATTAAGTCAGATACTTTGATGGCACGATGAGAAATACACATTCTAGATCATGTGTCATTTATTTTTTAGTTTATATGGTGTAAGAATTCTCTCTCAGTTGTGATTTCTTCTCACATTAATTTGTATAAATGCATATCTGTGGCTATACCAGCTTTGGCTTGGCTTTGAGGTAGCATTAGGCTTGGCTGGTACTTAGGTATTCTTGGAGGTCACCCTTCTAGGTGCTTCAGCTAGTGGCATTGTTAATTCAGTAAATGCATTAGTGCTTCTCCATCTTGTTTGTATAAGGCAACACTAGGTGTGCATAACAATAGGAGGCACATGCAATAGGTCTCACTAAATCCATGCATCTGGGTTGGAGTTATGAAACTCTATAGATCAGGATATGACATGAGCACTCAAAATCATTAAAATAACTAAGGATACTTTCTGAAGTGTAGGGGCCTTTTATATAGTCTATTTGCTATCATTTTTTGAAAGAAATAATAGTGAGAAACTGTTCAAGAAATGAACTTTAACTTGTTTCTTATTAATTTGTGGCATGTGATTGGTCACTTATGTCGGGGAAAATCGCCGAATGAATCAGGCCCCAAGGTCACAGTGGGCCGGGGTTGGCAATTGGAACACAAACAGGCGGGATTATTGGCGTGGAGGTCTGAGGCACGGAAACGTAATGGTTTCTTAAACAAGTGGGATTTATTCGACTTATGCTTTTGAGGTGTAGGCAACGATCTTCAGTTACAGTGGATGGTAACACTGAACAAACAGAGGGGTCTGTCGGCTCACGGGGTTCACCAGCAAGCCCTTGCTATCTAGCCGGAGCTAGGGGCGGCTGCCTGCTGGCTAGTCCCAGAGCTGGTCGACAGCTTATGAAAGGATAAACACAAACGATAGGACGAACTGTAACTCGATGAGTCGTGACGCCAGTCCCGAAGGACAGTCGGATGGTTGAGGTGATTGCCGAGGTCAAAAGCCAGGTAAGTCATAGTCAGTGTGTTGAGGGTGATCCGAAAGCGAAGTCAGAGTCCAATCCAGAACAGTCCAGTAACCAGAGAATCAATACAGCAAGACCGAGGTATGAAAAGAGCGAGAGCCCACGCTGGAGGAGACCTAACTGAGGGACAGTCCCTAAGAAGTAGCCTCTGTCCTCAGTTGAATGGATCTCCCCCCGAGGGAGAGGCTTCTTAACCTTTTATAACAATTTGGTGGCCAATTAGAATGTGTCCCTCAAAGAACTTTCTACCTGAATGACATCATGCTCTTAGCTGACTGAGCATCTGTGAGCCTGAGCTCTCCGCTGTTACCAAGCATGCGGGCTGAAAAGTAGGTCAGCCTGACTGACAGCTCTTGGGGTCGCCCAGGGGACACATGCTGGGTGAGCCCAATGGAAAATTCCATGAGCCTGTCTTGCGCATGTCAGTTCCAGTTCTTCTGTGTTGTCAGCACACCTTTAAGATTTTCCGTGACAACTTACATCACATGATTTTGTCTCTTTTTTTTAATTGGGAAACATTTTAAAACCCACACGAATCATGAAGAGTGAATAAAGCATAACCATACTTTCTCAAATTAATTTTGGACAAAAATATATATGGTAAAATTTCATGGAACTTTCAAGATTTGTGAACATTTTTCTTTATTAAGCTATCTGAATTATTACAAAATTCTAATATTATGACCCTGTGCATAATAATGAAGACAAATTGCTATTTATCTCAACAAAAATATAGCCAGTAGCAGCAATTCTTGAGGTTATGGAAGGGGAGCAAATGTCTTACTCCAACCATGCCAATAACCTTTAAATTACCTCATAGTTCTTGAAAGACCAGCCATAAATACTACAGAAATAGAAGAAAGCAGTAAAATGTGACACATTTATACGTTTTTTATTTCTGATCCTTATAAAAATATTCTACAATAGTGTTCAGAATTGCTCAAAATATTGTATGCAATAGTTACAAAGATGTTGTATTGGAGATTTTCAAGCAGTAAAGTGTCAACATTTTTTGCAAATATATATCTACATATATTTTTGCAAATATGTCTACATTTTAAAACAAATTCCCTTCATTGTGATCCCATCTAGAATACAGCATTCCAAGGGAAAAATGCTTATCAAAATTACTTTACATGGATAAGCTAGTTAGTAAAGAAATCTATATACACAGTGAAGTTGAATATATTTTGGAAAATGAGAACTACATTTTTAAATGCTGTAAATAGTATGGGTGCTCTTTATGTCAGTGTTGTTTCCGATATTTATATGATCAGGAAATTTGTACTTATTCATGGAAGATAATTTGCATTTCTAATTCTAATTTTTACACTGAAACCCTTAAGTTTTTTGGTTTGCGTTCATGAAAGACTTTATGTATGAAATTGTAATAGGAGCTCTATTGGCGTGATGCTTTGCGAGGCACCAGTACACCCTTGGCAGAAGGCCCTTTGTGATAGTGAGGTCTGCCCACTTGGTGCTACAGCTACACCCAGTCCTGGACTTATTAAAAAAAAGGTAAGCAAGGAAAGGCAAGTCAATGAGGCCTAGGACAGTGAACAAGTGAGAGTCATGAGATGCTGGAGAGTCATGGACTATGACTGCATGAGTGGGGAGAGCGAATGGATACCCCATAATATTTAGGTATCCAGGTTGTAATTTAAAGAGTTTTTTCCCCCCCAAATTTAGTTGGTCTAATAAAAGATATCACCTCTACCATAGGTTCTGATTTTATAATATTTAGGCAATTTGTAGGGTGGACTGCCTGGGCTTCCTTCCCAGGCAGCCCACTGCACTGTGTGCTCCAGTAGGTTAGAGCAGATGTAGTCCCCTCCAAACCTCCACCTGGAATAAGCTCTGTGAGAGGGCCATCACCACTGATCCTCCAGAATTTACCATAGGGCTTTTGCCCTGTGAGCCTCCCCACCTGCCCTGGTGCACCCCTTCAGCAACCTGGCTATCATCAGGAAGATTCAGTAGCATAACTAGGGCAAGGCATTAGCTCTGGGCGCAGACTATGAGATGATGCCAGAATTGCACCCCTAGGAGCAGTGTATCTGGGTGGTGGGGGCTGAGTGGAGTAAGAGACCTAGTGCTTTCTCACTCCCTAGGGAGCCTTTACCACAATAGACACAGTCCTGTGTCCAATATATTTGTACTGGGGAGTGAGGGAATGAACTGGGTACCAGTGTTTGCTTCCAGGGAGTCCTACCACAGGTATGCTGCTGTTGGAGCAGAGCTGAATAACATCAGTGATATTCCCTTCCAGATGTTTGATAAAATATTGAACAGTATTTGCCCTTGTGCCAATCCCTTTGGAACCCATCTTGAAACATTCCTGGTTAACGACTCTTTGTAATCTGCCAGTTAGCAAGTGTATCATTCAATGGATGTGTTTCAGTGATGTCTTATCATGCCATTTTAATTGCAAAGGTGTACTAGGTCAAATGTCTTACACCTTTGTGCTCATTTTGATCAACAAAACTTTAAGTATTTTCAAAGAGTGAAATCAGGTTTATTGAATGAAACTTACTTTTCATAAAATCATATTGATGGGCATTAACATATTTTTAACTTTTCATTTTTTTATTGGAGTCCTCTATCAGCTTTTTGCCAAGGATTTATGTCATCATTACTAGGCTAGAGATACACAGGTTAGCCCATTTACATTTTGTAATTTTAGACACATTCACGGAACACTCCAATTAAAAAAATATTTCATATACACAACAAATTTTCTGTGAACAAACTGCACACCAAGAATTATTTGCTGAAGCCATTTGAATCTGATGCTTTGTGGTGTGAATGGATGAAATGTAAACAATGATGTAATTATTATAACATGGTTATAAAAATAGCTGGCAGATGACACCTGAAAGAATCAGGGGTAAAACTCTATTGGTGTATGCTATATCCATTCAGTTTACTTTGTCCATATCTAGCCTAAGGTAGAAGAATGTGTAGGACAATGAGTACTTGATATTTCTGCAATCTCCTAAATTCTTTTTATGAACATTTTTAGGCCAGTAGTCTCTGTTGGAGCCTTAATGTTTGCTGCCTTTCATATTAAAAAGGAGGAGAGAAGAGAGTTTTAGGCATACTTGTTCTTTATGTTATAACCCATGCATCAGAAATCTGAGCAGTTAATTAAGAGAGTTTCTCATCTCCCCTTTTTGAGTCCTTTATCATCCCAAACTAGATTCTACACTTGACCTCACTTTTGGATTGAATAATTCCACTAGATTAATCAAGGAAAATCTTATTCTTTTTCTAAATCCTTCCGTATTTTGCCTGCCTGTTTTATTAGCCTGAATGAATCCCCAATCATCAAAGGCAAATATGAGGAGTGTTAAAGAAGCCAACAATAGATAAGAGTCAGGAAAAGGCAACTAAAGCCCTGTCTCCATCCATCTTTTCCCCCACCAATAAAATTTCTGGCTTCTGCTCTCATCATTTCATTTCAATCTATGACAGCAAGCTTGGGAGCAAAATGAAGACTAGGACTGAACGAATATAGAAAATACCATAGGCAACTTGCTGACTATTGCCAAGAAACCTGTCAACAATAGCAATTCCATAATTATGTATTACAATGGCACAGCTCCACTGGTGGTATCAGCAGTGGCTCCTTCACTTCCATGCTGTCAAGACTCGTTGTTAACTGGCATATCCAGTTGTTGTTAGCAGCAGAACAGGTGATGTACTGCTAGCAACAAATTCCTACCCCCATTCCTTTTTCCTGTAAATGCTTCTTTTCCTGTAAGGACAAGGCAAGGAGCAATGGTTTCAAGTTGCTGCAGGGAAAATTTAGGTTAGAGATCAGGAGGAACCTTTTGACTATGAGTGTGGTCAAATACTGGAACAGGCTACCTAGAGAAATTGTGGAATCTCCACTCCTGGAAGTTTTCAGAAGCAGGTAAGATACTTTGTTTGGATTGTTTAGTCTGGGATGAGCCTGCTTTGAGCAGGGACCTAAACTATAAGACCTTGTGAGGTCCCTTCCAGCCTTACTTTCCCATCATCCCACCTGTCTCATTGCCGTTCCTCTAATCCAGCACTTGGCTACTTCCAAAGATATTTCTTTCAATTAAATTTCTGTCAGAAATGTCTTATGGGCCCAGCATGGAATTTCTAGTCAAAATGAGAGCACATGCCCTCACAATAGCTAATAAATTAAAAGAGAGCCACCTCAGTGGATTCAGGCACTTGCAGGAGACCCACATTCGAGTTCATATTCTGTCTGATTTGGTGCCTGGACCTCAGCAGCTAAAACAGCTAAACATCCAGTCTCACTCTGGCCCAGTGAATGCTTATAGGAAAAAAATGGAACAGCTTCAACAGGAATGATTGAGAGGATCTATAGCTTTGCCTTGAGGAGAATTCAGAAGATTAAGGTTCAAATCTTTTCTCTTTTTCAGAACCAAGGTCTTCAACTAGGGTCACCTGACTCTCAAGTGGGTGTTTTTAACCATTGGCCTATTTAAGGGTATTCCTGGATTTTCAAAACCAGTTTTTGAAAGTTCCCATGTTGTTCCATGTCATGAAGCAGTCACATTTCAAAAGCTTAAATTTTTCATGAGACAAAACTGATCGTCTACAACCAGTGTTACCAAAAAGTACTCCCTCCACTGGTAGTGATGATCAAAAATCATCATCATAGTAAAAAAAGATATGTCCTTAAAGCTAAGAGAGCTGAGGTCAGTTTCTTTCCATCTTTTCTATAGTCTATGTAGCTTTGACCAAGTGATTTAATATTCTTGTGCTTCCATCCCCCTACCTGTAAGATGCAGATCAAATTTCCTTCCTTTGTTTAGACTGTGGGATTATTGGTCTCAGTACCTAATATGCAACATGCTGGGCATGTCTACATGAGACATTTACTGTGGAGCTGACTAATTAGCTCTGCAGTGAAACATTTATTATAGATTAATAAATGCTGCTGCAGGGTAGTCTGGCTAAACACAAGTACTACCCTGTAGTGGTGCTGTGTTGTGTGCTACAGTACACATGTAGATAGTGATGGAGCTGGCTAGGCATGAAGGTGCTTCAGTGCAGGGCTAATCAACAGCAGCCCCCACACTAAAGCACCCTTGTGCCCCAGACACCACTTTTGTAGCATGTGGAGACCCAGAGCTGCTCTGACAGGGCTCCATGTGCTTTGAACTGGCTGACTGAGGCATGAGTAGCCCCTGTGCTAAAGCACCCTTGTGCCTCAGCCACCATCCTAGAGCTCTTTCTGAGGAGCTTTTTCTGAGAAGCTCTTTCTGACCCAGGAAGTGCAACAGCCAACCAGAGTAACGCTCTCCTGGAGCTGGTCTTGGCCAAACAATATGATCTGGTGTGTGGCTTGAACATTGAGGGAAACCTTGGCGACAGTGACCATGAAATTTACAGGTTCACCGTCCACTGCAAGGTCGACAAATCAGCCAGCAGGATTGAAGTCCTGGACTTCAGGAATGCTGACTTCGACAGGCTCAAAGCATTAGTAGGGGAGGCAATGGGGGACCAGGAAGGGAAGGCAAATGAGGTGCATGAAGAGTGGTCATTGCTGAAGGACACAATCCTTGAAGCACAAAAGAACACTGTTCCTGCAAAGAGGAAAGGTAGCAGGAAGACTGGCAAGCCCTCCTGGCTTAATAAGGACATTCAAGTTCTCTTTAAAAAGAAAAAAGAGGTGTACACACAGTGGAAACTAGGGACAGTTCTCAAGGAGGACTATACTTTAGTGGCCAACACTTGTAGGGAAATGATCAGGAAAGTCAAGGCAGCGACTGAGTTTAGGTTAGCCACGGGAGTCAAGGAAAATAAGTCCTTCTTTAAGTATGAAGGCAGTAGAAGGAAAACAAATGGAAGTGTGGCACCCTTGCTTAACACCTCAGGACAGCTGGTAACCAATGTTCAGAAAAAAAACTGAACTCCTGAATGCCCACTTTGCTTTGGTATTTCACTGGGCCATGGGGAAAGTCAAGCGAGATAAGGCTCATAGGGGGCATGCTGAGACTGACAGCCTCCCCATTGTGGATGCTGAGCAGATGCAATAGTAACTAGAAAAGCTAGACATTTATAAGTCATTGGGACTAGATGGACTCCATCTGTGAGTGCTGAAGGAGCTGGCTGGGGTCATCATGGAACCTCTGGCAAAGCTTTTTCAGAATTCGTGGTGCACAAGGGAGATCCCTGAGGACTGGAATAAGGTCAGCATTGTGACCATCTTTAAGAAGAGGAAGAAGGAGGACCAGGGCAACTATAGGCCAATCAGTCTAACCTCCATCCCAGGGAAAATCCTGGAAAAGCTCATTAAAGAATCTATGTGTGATACACTCGCGGAAGGTAAGATTCTGAATGACAGCCAGCATGGCTTTGTCACAGTTAGGTCTTGTCTTACCAATCTCATCTCCTTCTATGACCAGGTCCTTCACCAAAGGACATGGGAGACAAAGTAGATGTTATATACCTTGACTTCCAAAAAGCTTTTTGCTTTGGTATCCCACAATATCCTTTGGGAAAACTGGAAGATTGTGGGCTCAGCTGCTTGATGGTTCAGTGGGTGGGAAACTGGCTACAGGGTAGGACCCAGAGAGTTCTCATGAATGGATCCATGTCATCTTGGCACAAAGTGGCTGGTGGTGTCCCTCAGGGGTCCATGCTTGGACCAGAGCTTTTCAATATCTTTATCAATGATTTGGATGGGGGAGTGAAAAGTTCACTGACCAAGTTCATGGATGACACCAAATTATGGGGCAGTGTGGCCACACCAGAAGACCGGTTGCTGATACAGGCAGACCTGGACAGGCTTGAGAGTTCAGCAGACTGGAACCAGATGAAATTTAACACTTCCAAGTGTAAAGTGCTCCACCTGGGGGCAAATAACCCTCAACATACATACAGGCTTGGAGGCGACAGCCTGACCTGCACCACAGCTGAAAGGGACCTAGGGGTAATGATCGACCAACTCATGAGCATGAGCTGTCTGTGTGATGCAGTGACCAGCAGAGCAAACAACACGCTGGCATGCATCAACTGATGCATCTTGTGTAAAACTGAAGTAGTGATGCTCTCACTGTACTCAGCACTGGTGAGACTGCAGTTGGAGTACTGCAACCAGTTTTGGGCACTGCACTTCAATAAGGATGTAGAAAAACTTGAGAGGGTCCAGAGAAGAGCAACCCGTATGATCAGGGACTTGCAAGGCAAGCCATACTCCCCTTTAGCCTAGAGAAGAGAAGGTTGAGAGGGGACCTGAGAGCAGCTTGCCGCTTTATCGGAGGAGTGCATCAGGAGCTTGATGAACTAGGGCACCCCTGGGGAAGACCAGGACCAACAGATATAAACTCCTGGAAGGCTGCTTCAGGCTTAATAACAAGAAAAACTCCTTCACAGTCAGGGTGTCCAGACTGTGGAATAAACTCCCTCCAGAGGTGGTGCAGTCACCTACCTTGGAGGTTTTCAACAGGACACTGGACAGTCACCTCGCTGGGGTCACTTGATGCCAATTGTCTTCCTGCCTAGAGCAGGTGGGGCTGGACCTGATGATCTGCATGGTCCCTTGCAGCTGCTAACAATCTATGAATCTGCGAATCCTGTGCTACACATGGAGTCACATCAGAGCAGCCCTGGGCTGGCAAGCTGACCCTCTGGGTCCCCTGCCAGCCTGGGCTGCTCTGATGGGGCTCCATGTGCTGTGCACAAATAAAACTCTGGATCATATTGCTCCAGAATTTTTGCTCCTGGGCACACATTCAAACAGCATGCCTGGGAGCAAAAGCTCTGGAGCAATAAGCTCCAGATTTTATTCATGCTCATTAATTGCATGTGTAGATGTGTCTAATGTGTCCTTAGTCTTGGTTGAGGCTCTGAGAACTATTATAGTTTAAATAATCATTCATACAAGTTCTTTTTAGACCTTTTTATCACTTTCTTCCAATGTACAGTATGTGGAAATGAATTTATCTCACTACTAGAAAGCTTGCTTTAGTAATTAAAGGAAGGTTTTGGAAGAGTAGGTGATGTTTCTTTGGCTCTCTCACAAGCTTTCTATATGAAGTTGGGGAAATCCCCTGATTCTTTAGATTGAAATTCTGTGTCCCAACTTCCAGAGGTACCATATAGAACACACAATTCATAGGGACAGATGGAAAGAGGAAGGGCAGAAGAAAGGCAGAAACTTAGCTCCCATTCCTGGGTTGTTCCAGGTGTTAAATGGAACCTCCAGTGTAATTTAGATAAACCTGGAAGCCTAAATTACTACAGTGCTACCTAGATTTTTCACAACAGTAGAGTTACATGACCTGCCCTCATCAGGCCCCTCTACATAGCCATCTTCCATAATGCCACAGGCACTCAATATCACCCTCAGCCGGATACCAGCTGATTGAACAAGGCTTTGAGTTTCTCAGAGGGAAGGTGCAAGAGAAGAGCAACACTTTTCAATTATGATTTTTTTTCATTTTTCTGTGACTTGTTAACATTGCATGATACAATCAGTACATTCATGCAGTCATCCTTCCTGTAGGGTAACATTTAACTCATTTTACACCTGGATCCTTTGGGGAACAGGAGGTTGTTCATTAAAGTGCTCAGGTACTGTGATGATGAGGGACAAAGATGATTTGACATACAGCTTTGCAATGTTCAAATGAAGGCTTTAGATTACCCACAGGGTTCTCTGATGAACTCAGCCAGTAATGCAGCATGTGCAAACTATAAAAATCCATACCCTGAGCGGTCTTTCTGTACTCCTGATGATATGCTAAGTGACACCTGACAAAAAAGAATCCAAAGATATATAAGCAGAATACTTCATTTTGCTGTGCTGTCAGCAGTCTGTAAGCATCTCATTTCTCCAGTGGCTAATTGGACCCCTTACTTACCTAATTCCTTCAATAACAGTACACAGCAGGCCAGGTGGCAAGTGGTGAAACTGGAATGATCACTGGGGATCATTCTACAGCTTATGAATTCCCTGGGAATAACCACAAAGTGCCCAAGAAGGCAAAGAAATTGCATTTCTGGCCCCTGGAAGACATTAAAAGAGTAGTGCGTTTGGGATCTAAGAAATGTTATATTCTGTACCAAATACCATGGATCCTGCCATGCCAGACATGCAGGGCAGGATACAGTGTTCAGGATGGGGCATAAAATTCCTCAGATCCCAATTGTATCACTGTGGAACTGCTCCCAACCCAATCCTGCACTGCTGATGATCAGGTGATAGTCGGCCCTGGCCCCAGGTAGCCCCAGGTTGATTTGAGACCCGGTGCTGTCTGTGGCTACAGCTGACAAAATTGTGGCAATCATTCCAGGGTTCACTATGATCCAACACTTGAAAGATGCCCTGAAGCCCTCCACAGGGACTGCAGAACAATGCAGTAACCTTCTGGGTCCTGGCGAGCCTTCATTCTGATACTGACATTTGGCAATTCTTAGCATCAGGACTGGGGTCTCCTCCGGCCAGGTTCCAGATCAGAGGTTGCCTAGGTCTCTTGAGGCTAACAATCAGGATGATAAGGCATGCCACATATTCAGTTTATGGCACCATACAAACCACCCACAAAGATTTTGCATGGTTTTGTGGAATAACTTTGTGGTTGGTTTGCCGGTTTATGACACCATAATTTTTGATGAATGTATAGCACGTTGCTATTCATGGTGTGATTAGCACCTTCATTATACCATAAATTTAATGTCTGTTAGGGGCCATAGTGAAATTTGTTGGGATGTTTTGGTTCATGCCAAAGAAAAAGGATGAGTTTTTCTGTTGTACTTTTCACTGAATGCCTTTTCACATTTAAGTCTTCAGATGTGCTGAAGCTTATTATGTTTTGTGTTTGGAACTCAGTTTATTCATTTAAAGACTTTTACTCCCTTTGCTACTTGTTAACTTTTTGTGAGAAACTGACAAAATTCTCAACATCAAATGGTTTCAACATATAATTCTTAGTCTGTGGCTTAAGCTACCTTAACACAAGAAAACTTGCTTAGCCAGCAGTATGTCTCACTTGTTTACTTTTTATTTTCTAATGTTTTTGACAAATATTTCTGCAAAACAAATAGGTTAAAAATTCATAATCCTTTTCACAAGTAGGAGTGGCAGAATTAAGAAATTTATTATTTTACTAGTACTCTGTAATCATTTCTTCACCTACTACTGAAGTGTATTCATTTCAGATGTATCAGAGCATCTAACATTGTGGGATAAAACTGGGCAGTTATTGTGGGTTGGAATTTTCATGACCCACTTGACACTAGAAATACTGTAAATGAGCTTCACTTTGTTATGGGTCTTTTCTGAATACCTGTACCGGTAAAGGGAATTGGTGTTTCTCTGATTCCCACCAAATTCTCGTCTCTTCTTCTTTAGGTAGAGCTTTCATACTGTCTTTTCCTGCTGAGGGCACTTCAGCATGTTATATACACAAACACTGTGATACTCATTTTGAGGGAATAAATGGCCCAGAATTTCAGAGACGCAAACAAAACCCTGCCACTGTAAGGCACTGAACAGATAGATGTGATATGGGACTTAGAAAACAGGGACCTCACCCTGCTCAGTCATGTGCAAACACACTAAAAAATTCATGCCAAAGTTTGATAACGAGAAGAATTACCTAAAAAGACAAAAAAGTACTTTGAATTTACAATTGATTAGCCATACAAAACAAACATAAAACTTAGAGACTCTGAGAGAGGGAAATTAGTTAACATTTTATTGCAAATAAATCCTCCTTAATAGGAAAGAGTTGATTTTGATGCCAAAGCAAAAAATAGGTAGGAGTGTAAATATGGGGAAAACATTGTTTACATTTTCATAGACACAGGTCAACTGGTCCAGGATCCTTGGAAAGTAAAGCTAGAAGGGACCTCATCCAACCCAGCCCTATGTTCAAAGCAGGATTGTTCATGACTAAATTATCCCAGCCAGATTCTGTCCACTCTGGTTTTGAAAATGTCCAGGGATAGATTCCACAACTTCTCTAGGTAGCTTGTTTACATGCCTGACCACACTCAGAGTTAAAAAGTTTCTCCTAATCTCCAACCTAAATTTCCTCTGCTAGAGCTTGAGGCCAGTGATCTTAGACCTGTCATCTATAGCCACAGAGAAAAAAACATCTCCATCTTCTCTATAACTGCCCTCCAGGTATTTTAAGACTGTTATTAAATCCCCTTCCTGCCCCTCCCTACCCCAGTCTTTTCTTCTCCAGACTAAATAACCCTAGCTCTTTCCTCATATGTCATGTTTCTAGGCCTCTGCTCATTTTTGTTGCTCTCTACCAGACTCTTTCCAACCTGTCCACATCCTTCTTAAAGTGGGTCTCAAAACTGGACACAGTATTCCAGGTGAGGTCTCACCAGTGTTGTATACAGCAAAAGAGTCATTTTCCTCAATTTGCAAGTGACACCCTTGTTAATACAACCCGGGATGCTTGTTGGCTTTTTTTTTTTTTTTTTTTTGCAACCAGAGCATGCTCTTGGCTCATATTCAGCTTGTGGTCTACTGTAAACTCTAGGTCTTTTGCTGTAATAGTGCAGCCTAGCCAGTTGTTCCCCGGCCTCTATTTGGGAATGCAATTATTGCATCCTTAGTATAAAACTTTGCATTTGCTCTTGTTGAGTTTTATCTGGTTGATTGCAGATTCTGGATTTTTCCAGTCTATCCAGGTAATTCTGGATCCTAATCTAATTCTGTTCACCAGAGCACCCCAAAGGAAGACAAGGCCCAACAGTCACAAACTCCTAGAAGACTGTTTTAGGCTGGACATAAGGAAAAACTTTTTTACCGTACAAATCCCCAGGGCCTGGAATAGACTCCTCACAGAGCTGGTGCAAGCACCTACTCTGGACACTTTGAAAAAACACTTGGATGCCAATCTTGCTGGGATCATTTGATCCCAGCTGACTTCCTGCCCCTTGGGCAGGGGACTGGACCCAGTGATCTAACTTACAGCCCTACTGTCTATGAAATCTAACCCTAGCCTCCACAGTGTCTGCAACTACACTCAGCTTGGTATCATCCACAAATTTGCTAAGCGTGCACTCAATTCCATCAGCCAAATGCTAAATGATGGATAGATGGTGGATGCTTTGGGATGGCCAGTCAACCACAACAGCTGATTTGTGGACCCTACATGACTTTTTGATATATCATCTGTTATAATTAGCCTAATCTCCCTTACCAGCAAAGGCCCAGCAGACTGGGTAAGTCCATCTCCTCTTGTAAAGCCAGTGCCATAAATTACAATTGGTTTCATGTCAGTTGAGAAGTCAGCAAAGGAAGATAATGGAGATTTAGAACATGCACAAAAGTAAGAAAGCCAAAACGAATCTTACACATATTAAGGTGAGGTCTTCTGCGGTATAGTGGTGATGGTCAGGCATCACCATTGGTTCCAAGAAGGTTGGGAATCATGACGATATGATAGATTAAAAAAATTACAAATGATGAAGTGAAGCAGAACCCTGTCTGGTTTTCTTCCAACATGGATGAAGTTTGTGATGTTATTGGCCAAGAAAAATAACCAAGTTCAAAGGAAATTGCTTCAGTGTTGACTGTGAGTAACAACCAGCCTTTTTGTTCCTTGTGAATATTTATTGTGATAGCTGACTGGAACATTTTACAGTATAAATTCATAAATCTGGATCTTGAAAATCTAGAATTCTCTGGCAACCGGCCACTGCTCTGGTTTCAAAAAACTGGAATTTTCAAATTTCCAGCAGGTGCTCAGTCCTGAGCATGTCAGATTTATGAGGTTATACTGTACCTTCTTTTTTTTTCTGATTAGCAGCAGTTGAGCTCACCACATGTAGGCTTGATAAATACTAGTTATTACAGCAGTGTGCACAGGGGGGAAGATATGTGGCTGTGTGTGCTGGTATGGTCCTACTGCCCTTATATTGTTCTTTCCGACTGGTAAGTGGAGCAACATATGGGTAGGACACTACTGCAAGAGCCAGGTTAACCCTTTCCTGGCTCCAATGCTGCTGCTGAATTAAATGTTTTTGAACTTTGCTCACCATGTAAAATTGCAGATCTAATCCTAGATCTGCTCATAAACACACATGAATGCACAAACATGCAGCATTAAAAAGCCATGAGCTGGGCAGGAAGAATTATGAGCTGTTTAAAAGTAAAAGCCTCATTTCTGTTTATTTACTTTCTGGTGCTTGAGCTTTTAGGAGGTCCCAGTTTCAAGTTTTCCTTTGCAACAATATGAGTTGGAGGTTTACTTTAATTAAACAAAAATAAAATAATGTTTCAGGCATTTAAGCCTGCTATGTGGTCACAAAGGGGTGTACACATGTGCTGTGGCTACCACTGCACATACTCAGCCTTCATGACCACATCATCACACATGCCCATTCATTAGATAGCTGTGTCCAGGAAGAGAATTCCTTTGTTCATAATAGCACCAAAAATATCCACTTAAAGTGCTGGAAAGAATAGAATAGAATTTTACTGCAAGTCCTAATGTCCATATAATGGAAAAAATGCTCTAACACCTATATGTGGGTGAGTACATATTCACAAGCAGTTTCCTAATTTACATGAGCATCACTTATCTGCCTGTGTAAATGCAGGTTTGTGCACCTCTAAAAATATAAGCCTAGTGACTAAAATAGTGCGCATGTGCTGTTTACTAAAGCAGAAAACCAAAAAGGGACAAATGGCAGAAAATTTCAACTTTTTCTAAAAAAGCCAAATGGTTCTGGGTTTCTCCTATTTTTTAAAAAAAATAAAAGCTCTATATTGTTCACTGAAAGTAGACAGTTTTTACAAACATAGGGGGAAAAAAGAAAAACAAAGTTCATTTGAACGCCGCATCAAAAAAAAACAAACCACCACCAAATTTTAACCACTTTTACTGTTTATATGGTATCTAAACAATTGCACTTATGAGTAAGTAAGGACTGGGTTAGGTCAATCTAAGTGCCAATCTGTACAGGCATATGGGGAGGTTAGTTTGGGTAAAAAATGGCTGGTCTGATCTATTAGATCATAAATGGATTAGTTCCATATAATGAATGTCTGTATGTTTGAAGCACGTCCCCAGGGCTGGGCAAGTCCAGCCACTTGTCTAAGCTCCAGGGTTGTGCTCTTCTTACCCCCTCCTCCCAACTCTTACCAGGCTATTTTTAGCCCTCTGGCCTCCATACCCCCCAGGCAAACAACTTCCCCGGCTACACTAATCCCCGCCCCCCCACAAACCCACTAGCTCCCCTGCCAACCCTCCCAGACCTGCCAACAGCCCCTGCCCCTAATATGACCTGTCCCTCTCCCCACCCTGACTTACTTAGATTGGGTTTCTGGTACAACTTCCAGCACCAGCTAATGTGTACACAAGTGGGACCTAATCTATGATCACGTGGCTTAAAGTAAGCCACGTGATCATAGACTGGGCACTCCAAATGTGTGCATGTACTTTATAGCAACATAACATCTCCTAGCACCATGCTGGGACATTGCTTTACCAATGATGCAAAGTTCAAAGTGCCATCCACTGAAATACTAGAATGATACTTTGCCATCTCTTGCGGTTTCCTGTCTGTCTAGGCTCGAGCCCAACACAGGTCAGGTTGTGTGATTAGAAATATTGGCTTCCAAGGATTGCATGGGTGGAAATGGCAAGAACTGCACCTCTAAAATGAGAAATTTCCCATTTATTTCTATAGGCAGTTAAATGTAGGTTAGAGAAAAGAAGTTGCACTACTTAAAGTAAATATAATATACAGCAGATGGGGTGGGGGGGAGAGAATTGATTTGAGCAATACATTTGTGTAGTTCAAAAATTTTAAACACACATTTCCTATGTTTGAACAGCAATCAGGAATTTTTATGGGGTGTGTGGGAAGAGAGAGATATTGTAATATTCAACAATGTTAAATGAATTCTTCAAACAACTAAAGTTGTGGCCATCCAAGCCTAAAGAAGTGGTTTGTTTAAAGCATAAGGGAAGGACAGAGCAAGCCAAAGGCAAAGAATGTAGCTGGATCAAGATCCTGGTTAGTGAAGATGATGAAAATGTCACTTTGGACCCACTGAATTTTAAGTGCATGTGAATTTGTGGGTAGCAATACAAAGAAGCCTCCAAAGCAGCCCCATGAAATATGGTTCAATTAAAGGGTAAGGAACTGGCAAATAAGAAAATTGATGTCTGTTTTATGAGAATGCTGCATAAAGTCTTTCCCACCATCCTCCAGCATTCTTTGTGTTTTGATTTTTTGCTTATAGTACTCCAGTTTATTGTTAGAAGGGTCTGTTTGCTTCCCATGGGTGTTTCTTTTGCAAGATCCCTTTTGGTACTTTTATTCTTTGTTCATTTCACAAAGGAAGGTGAGGTTGCTAAATGTTACTGGCCAAGAAAAAGAAGAATAAAGCTCACAGTGGATTTTCCACTGTTGATTTTAACTAGAAATTTGGATAAGTATTCCAATGTTTTCTCCGACAGAAAGGAGAAAAAGACCAGGGAAAAATATTGTGGCCTGTATCTTTTTCAGCCTCGTTGAGTTCCACCCTTTTCTTATTGTAGGCAAAATTCCCACCCGAATCAGGGCAGTCAGACCTTCAGCTGCCTGTCTTGCATCAACAATTGGGTAGCTGCCAGCACATCTGCAACTCAAGCCCTGCCACAGTGACAGACATGCATTGTGTGTGAAAGATGCTAATACAAAAAGAAGGGCACTAGTTTAGAAAGTTTTGCTTAATTTTGCACACTTCTAAAGGCAACTGACATTTAAAAACAGATTCAGAACCTTAGGGAAATAGAGAATAAATAGAAATAGGGGGATTACACAGTATATGGTGGAGCACAAGTAATGCAAAAAAAATAAAAATGTAAGGATGAACTGTGTTGACTGAAGGGAGACTTCAGCACTAACCAGGAGGAAGTTTTGAACTCCATCTCTAGAGTTATGCAGAAATACTGTCACTCTTATGCCTTTACTGAGACCTGAAAGTACCAACTAAATTCCTAGCTTATCTGTTCCTGAATTGAACCGCACATTGAAAGTTCCAGGGGCATGAGGAAAATAGGATATATCAGGGGAATCAAACATGGCTGGATCTGACCCAGAGCCGTTTTGACTGCTGGAAGTTGGGGGTGGAGGTAGGGGTAGGTACTGGCACAGAATTTGGGGACCCAGTGGATGTAGCTATTGGCAGCAGGAAGGTGAGTAAAGGCTAAGCACATACAGATCTTGCTTGCATGCAGTTATCAGAACACGACTGCCACCAGACACCTACTGTGGCTGATTGGCCCAGCTGCTGCCCAAAGACCCCGCCTCCATCACCAGACTCACCAATGACCCTGCCAAATTGGCACAAAGGGGAGCCCTGACGTCAGGATCTAGCTCACAGCCCAAAGTGAGTTTTACACTCCTGGTATACATATTTTAAGACTGTATAATAATGCATAAATGGACCTGAATTATGGTCCAAATAAGCCTAGCCTTAAACACTGGGATAGTGTGATTAAGATGCACCAGTTATTATTGCCAGTAAAACCAAGAAAACATTGGGTATAAGCACTACATCAGCTGTTGTTAAAGTTACTGTTCTTACCCTGAACAGCCTGAATAACTTGTTCCTGGGGCTGTGTGATATTTCACTGGCTGTTTCGTTTCAACATTGTTTTGACTCATTTTGAGCTCAAAACAGTGAAATCGAGATGAAACGAAAGGCTTCAAAACAGCCTTGGAACAAAATGACGGCAGTTGAAATGTTTTGAAGGTTTCAAAACATTTTGAGTTTTGAAGCAACCCAGCTGAGTTCCCCTCACCAGTGCTAGGATCAGGCTGGGGAAGGGAACTGAGCCCCATTGCTCAGTTCCCCTCCCCGGCACTGCAGCTGATTGGGGTGGGGAAGGAAACTGAGCCCGATTGCTCAGTTCCCCTCCCCAGTGCTGTGATTGATCGGGCTGGGGAAGGGAACTAAGCCCAGCTGGGCTCAGTTCCCCTCCCCAGTGCTACGGTCAGGATGGGAAGGGGAACTCAGCTCAGTTGGGCTGAGTTCCCTTCCCCAGCCTGATAGATCACAGTGCTGGGGAGGGAAAGTGAGCCATTGGGCTCAGTTCCCTTCCCCAGCTTGATTGGGCTGGGGAAGGGAACTGAGCCCCATTGCACAGCCCTCAAAGTCCTCCCAGGGTTGTGGCTCCTGATCTGCCTGCCAGATGAGATAAGTTGGGTGCTGCTGCCTGAGACCAGCAGCATGCTAGCTCAGTTCCCCTCCCCATCATTTAAGTGATTTAGGTCAATCAATCTATTTGAATTTAACATTTAATTTCAATGTTGATGACCTGAAGCCCTATTTTTTCTTATACTGAAATTAGCAGGAATTTAAATCTAAAATGTAAAGAACAATAGGTGCATCTATAAATGCAAAAGATCTGGGAACAGTTTACTTTTGAGTAAAGTACTTGAGAGTAAATGCACCTGGGCATGGGTCCACACATGCAGGGATGTGGAAGCAGAATGGTGCTCCTTGCAGCAGACTGCTCCCACTCCCTGAGGCCCTGCAACAAGCCCCAGCAGCAGCCAGGGGGAGCTGCCTGCTTCTGGGGTGCACTCTGCCACCAGAGCCTGGGTGGGAACAATGTCCCTCTCCCTTGGCAGAAGGGAGATCGTAGCTCATAGATTTCATAGATGTTTAGGATTGGGAGGGACTTTAGTAGATCAACAAGTCTGACCCCCTGCTCTGGGCAGGGAAGAGCATTGGGGTCAGGGGACCCCAACCAGGTGGTTGTCCAGTCTTCTTTTAAAGACCTCCAATGTAGGGGAGAGCACCACTTCACTTGGAAGCCCATTCCAGATTCTGGTAACCTTTACCGTAAAGAAGTTCTTCCTGTTTTCTAATTTAAATCTGCTCTCTGTCAGTCTGTGGCCATCGTTTCTAGTAACTTCAAAGGGTGCCCTGGTAAACAGAGCATCTCTTATTGCTTGCTGTCCCCTCCTCATGAATTTGTAGATGGCCACTAGATCCTCTCAGCCTTCTCTTGCAGAGGCTGAAGAGATCCAGGTCACTCAATCTCTCCTCATAGGACCTTACCTACAGCCCCCTAACCATCTGAATAGCCCTCATCTGGAACCTCTCAAGGTTTTCCACATCCTGCTTGAAGTGTGGTGCCCAAAACTGAATGCAGTACTCCAGCTGTGACCTTACCAATGCTGCATAGAGGGGAAGTATCACCTCCCTAGACCTGTTTGTCACTTCATCACATTGACAACTCTTGTTCATCTTGGAGTTGACTATGACTTAGAGATCCCTTTCAGCTGAAGTGCTGCTTAGGAAGTCATCTCCCAGTCTGTAAGTGTATTGGAGATTCCTTCTTCCAAGGTGCAGTACCTTGTACTTATCTTTGTTAAACTGCATCCTATTCTGCTCAGCCCACTTTTCCAACCTATCCAAATCCATTTGAATCTGTTCCCTGCCCACTAGTGTGTTTACTTTGCTCCATAATTTGGTGTCATCCACAAATTTGGAGCTCGCACTCTGCAGTCATGGGGCCAGGGCTGGGAGATCCTTAACTCCCAGCCTAAGCCCCACCAGTCATAGGGCTGGCACTGTGAGGTTCATTTCTCTCAGGCTGAGTCACACAGGTGAGAGATGCAGGCTGGGAGATCCTTATTCCCCCAGTGCCAGCTCTGCAGTCATGGGACTGGTGCTGGGAGACCCTTATCTCCTAACCTGAGCCCCAGTTGTCATGGGGCTGGGTTTGGGAAGTCAGCCCAGCTGGGCTGACTTCCCATCCCCAGTTTGATCTAGCTCTGGGGAGGGCAACTGAGCATAGTTTCATAGTTGGTAGGGTCGGAAGGGACCTAGGCAGATCATCAAGTCCAAACCCCTGCCATGGGCAGGAAAGAATGCTGGGGTCAAACGACCCCGGCTAGGTGACTGTCTAGCCTCTTTTTGAAGACCCCCAGAGTAGCAGCAAGCACTATTTCCCTTGGAAGTTAGTTCCAGCTCCTGGCCACCCTGACTATGAAGTAGTGCCTCCTGATGTCTAGCCTGAATCTACTCTCAGACAACTTATGACCGTTATTCCTTGTTACTCCTGGTAGTGCTCAGGGGAACAGGAACTCTCTCATTGCCTGCTGGTCTCTCTTGGCAAGTCTATGGATGGCCACCAGATCTCCCCTCAACCTTCTCTTGTGGAGGCTGAACAGGTTCAGGTCCTGTAGCCTCTCCTCATAGGGCCTGCCCTGCTGCCCCTTGATTGTGTGAGTGGTCCTCCCCTGGACCCTCTTGATGCTGTCCACATCCCTTCTGAAGTGTGGTGCCCAGAACTGGATGCAGTACTCCAAGCAATCAGGCTCAGTTCCCTTCCCCAGTCCCGGGAGGTAGCACTGGCTTCCCTCCCTCATGTAACTACAGGCTAACTACAGGCCCATCAGCCTGACCTCTATCCCAGGGAAGGTCTTAGAAAAGATTATTAAAGAGGCCATTCTTAACAGACTGGCTGACAGCAACATCCTGAGGGATAGCTAGCATGGGTTTGTTGCTGGTAGGTCTTGCTTGACCAATCTTATTTCCTTATATGACCAGGTGACCTATCACCTGGACAAGGGAGAGGAGATTGATGCCATATATCTTGATTTCAAAAAAGCCTTAGAGCTGGTATCCCATGTTCACCTCTTGGCAAAACTGGCCCATTGTGGCTTCAGGTCCACCATGATCCGCTGGCTGGGAAATTGGCTCCGTGGTCAGACCCAGAGGGTGGTGGTTGACAGAAGTCAATCGTTATGGTGCCCTGTGACCAGTGGGGTCCCTCAGGGCTCTGTCCTTGGGCCTATACTATTCAACATCTTCATTAATGATGTGGACATTGGTATCAGAAGCAGACTGGCCAAGTTCGCTGATGACACCAAACGCTGGGGTAAAGCATCCATACCTGAGGACAGGAGGGTGATACAGG
>NW_017729025.1:48380506-48382368 GCF_001723915.1 Gavialis gangeticus | reverse complement strand
TTATCAGGGGTGTTCACCAGGATCTGAGGGAAAGTTTGTTCACCAGAGCACCCCAAGGGATGCCGAGGTCAAACGGTCATAAACTACTGCAAGACCATTTCAGGCTGGACATAAGGAAGAATTTCTTCACTGTCTGAGCCCCCAAGGTCTGGAATTGCCTGCCACTGGAGGTGGTTCAAGCACCTACATTGAACACCTTCAACAGAAAATTGGATGCTTATCTTGCTAGGATCTTATGACCCCAGCTGACTTCCTGCCCCTTGGGCAGGGGGCTGGACTTGATGATCTTCCGAGGTCCCTTCCAGCCCTAATGTCTATGAAATCTGGCAGGCAGATCGGGGGCCTGTATTCCCAATCTGCCTGCCAGATGAGAGAGGCCGTTTCAAGCTTCCCCATTTTAGTTAATGGGCAAAATGTCAAAACAGCATTGAAACAGCTTCACTGTTTCGACAAAGCAGAATGGAACAGCTGTTTCGAATAGAAATTAAATTAAAAACAAAACACTGTTCTGTGGAACCCTCAAACCTCAAGTCAAAACAGAACGATGCCATTTTGCACAGCCCTACTGTACAGTAAGCATTTGCACGTGTAGATACAGATGCTTAATGTGCAGTAATTAGCTCTATTGCACAGTAAAGTGTCTTGTGTAGACATGCCCTATTAGACCTATCATGTACACTTTAGCTAATGGAGTAACTGCAGTAGGAAGCTGCCTTCTCCTTGTTAGCCAAGTATTAGAAACAGAGAGTTAAGGCACATGTTTTGGCAATGGGTTTCAGAATTCTTGCTTGACAGCAGACATAATTTGCCAGTGTCCCTTCTCAAGTCTGACATCTTCTATCATTGGTGACTGTAGTATGTCCTCAACCCAATCCCCACCTTCTATCTTACTACCTTGTCCTAGTCCCTTTTTTCTATCTGTACCTTAGTACTACATCCTAACCCCATTGCTGCCCTTAGCTTTCTCCAGGCTTTTCCGTCCATCTCTATTCTAAACAGATTGCTCTCTCTTAGTAGGAAGGAATAATGAAATCATAGAAAGTGTCAACGTGTGTGGAATACCTCCTCTATCCTCGTGTTTCCCGCCTGCCACGACTTAGATCTTAAAGAAATTAAATTGGGAGGAAGTGATTATTACCAAAGGAAGTATCCGCTGGAAGTACCATGCTGAAATAACTTGGTTTTGTTTTGTTCTGCTTTTATTCAGTGGTTTGCTGGTTTACAGGGAAATCCCCTCTTAGAGGAGAGGGGAATCACTGTCCTAAGGGTTAACCCTGGGGTCTCCGCTGGGTCACCCTCTGTATTTGGCAGAAGATCTCCATCCCCAGCCCTGCAAAAGGGAGTCTCTGGGCTTCTCAGTCATGCCTGAGTCTTAGCCTGCTCCCCTCCCCGGAATTGACAGAGAGAAAAGAAAAGTTTCTGTTTGTTCTCTTAAGCCGGTAATTGACTTATTAGCGGCTTGTTACCACCACTGCCCGTCTCCTTTTATTGTGCAGCTTCAGTGAACAGGATCCGCGGCTCTCCTGCTGTTGGGGCTTGCTCTCTTAGCCCTTAATGTCCCTTTTCCTGGAGTTACTGAAGTCCCCCAGTGTCTTCAGGGATCGGGGCAGAGTCTTCCCACCCGCTGCCCCTCCGGCTCAACAGAGTGTCCCCGATTCTTAATGCCGAGCACGGCTCCAGCCCACGGCCCGGCTCCACTTCTCCCGGCACTCGCCGTTGCTCCCACGGACTGAAGGTAAGGTCCGATGAGAGCTGGATCCTGAGATCCCTCCAATCCGGCACCAGGGCCCCTCTCGCAGCTCCTCTCTCTCTATCTTCCCGTGGTGCCCGAAGGCACCTTTCCTCATCTTCCTCTCTTTTTT
>NW_017729025.1:48365884-48375506 GCF_001723915.1 Gavialis gangeticus | reverse complement strand
AAGGCACCTTTCCTCATCTTCCTCTCCTTTTTATCCTCCAGGTTTAGCTGCCATTGGCACCTGAGGGCCGGGGCCCGCCCTCCTCATGGTGTCATTATTTCCAGCTGCCCCCTTTTCCTTAACAACAGGGTCTCAAGGAGAACCCTGTTACAGAAAGAGACAGCCTTTTTGCTCTTACATCCTGTGCTCAGCAATATTGTAGCCTTGAGGATTAATTTTAGGGAAAGTCCTGCTCAATCCCTGCAATGGAGCACCCTTACTTATTCTGTGAAAGGTGGAGGCATGTTCCAGCTGATAACAAAATTTGAAACAGGATGGATCATGTTCAATGTAGATGGAAACTTCACAAAATGTAGTACTTCACAGAGAATATATGAATTAAGAGGTCCAGTGGCCTATAACTTGGTCACATTTGGGTAGATTTTTATAGATAGCAATAGGCATTACCACAGCCACCAGATATACAACCTTGCCAAATTTCATGCCCCTGTCCCACTAGATCATTCTCATTGAAACAGTTGTAAAATGTTTTTAAGTGAACAAAAAATATTTTTCCTTAGCCTTGCTTTAAGAAAAAAACAATCTTTTCCCCTGAAATATTTTCAGGAAAAAATAGCATAAGGCTTGGAAAATTTCAGCCCAGATGTTTAAAGTTTGGCAAAAATATGACTAAGTGAAAAAAAGGTTTTATAACAGAAAGTAGCAGGTAACTTTAATTATAGACATTGCTTATTGCGCCATCCCTAGTTTACTGATATCTGTATTTTGTCAAGAGTTGTACATCTTTTTATAATTTTATGAGCTCTGTTTTTAGTGAGTAATTATTTGTAGATACACTGTGTGAAAACTAAAGGCTTCCACTGATTTAGAAATGATTTATGAATGTCTGATATATTAATCTGTAAATTCTATGGAAATGAACAAACAAAGAATTGAAATTTGCTTACATAACACATGCAAGGCATTTAATCTTTCAGTAGACCTGTTAACATTACGCAATGCTGATGTTAACACTAATTTACTTGCTGAGAAGGAAGAATTACCTTGCTATGTATATTGCATATTTACCTTAAATTGGGATTTTAAAAACAATTTTGCATCCAAGATCCTTATGCAAGCTGAAGAATTGCATCACATTATCACTGTACCACATATTTCCACACATCATTTCTGCCACAGCAATATTAGCAAATTTGAATATTTTAAAACATCCAGCTGTAGTACTTTGTGGCCTAGCAGACTATTTGTGGACATCTTATTTCTAAAAGACTCAGGTGTGTGCTATAGCAGCTTTAGGCATAGCCCCACAGTTTGCATTATGGTTGCTGTCTAACATCCTCTGGTATAGAATTTGATTACACCTAAAAAAAAAATCTTACCTCCATTTCTCTGCATGTTCATGTGGACAAGCCAGACCAGGAGGCAGCTAAGATAAGGTACATGCAGTTATCGCTGCTTTCTCTGAATTCTGTTCATTCAGCTACTCTGTTAACATTATCATAATGCCTTTCTTTTTCTTTTTAATGAATATTTTATCACTCACTTCCATCTAGATTCTGTGAGCAAAAGGGAACGAGGTGATTTCTGCTTGTCAGTCCACAAAAAAATGTAGCCATGTGGGGGAGGGAAAAACACCCCTCTGAGGTTATTAAAGGGCTCCCCATTGACTGGGCATACTGTACAGGACTTCCTGCTGTTCTTATCATTGATGACTGATGAGTGCATTATTGATTAAACACCTGCATGCTGTAGGTTTAGTTTTTCAGGAGGGGAGAATGAGATTGAATTATTTTGTTGATAAACAGTGAGGCATTTGGGTGCTAGGTGGAAGGGCAGGTGACTGACTCCTTTTGACAGAAGAGGCAGCTAAAAGATAGGGTGTTTACAACAACTAGAAGTCATTATTTATCTTTAACCTTAGTGAATATTAGACACTCATTCATGCATCAACATAGTTTTTAAGTATCTCCCCTCTCATTGCTAATACAGGGCCTGATCCAGACCTTACTTATACTCATGCAGTAGCTATGCTTATTTATGGACTGATTCCTCCTGTTCTTCAGTAAGTGAGGTCAGGCGGCAGTCCTGCACATAAGCTGTTTCCCTAACCAGGACTGTGTTGTACTGCACCTCTGTTCTGTTTATTAGTTTTTGCAAATAATTCTCTTACTATAGTTGACGCTGCATTTTTACTAACTCTTCTAGCCCCCTTGGTTTGCTTGGCTGGCAGGAACAGAAGCTGAAGCCCATTGCCAGTGTCTGACTCAGCACTGGAGAGACTTAAGCAGCAGCAGCAACTGATACATGAGAACTGGCATGACTGAGATAGGAAAAGAACAGGGCGGGAAGAATAATGTTTATTTAGGAATTTTCATTGCTTTGCAAATCGTGAATTACTGTTAATCTGAACATTTACCCAGTGTTGTAACTGTACAGATCGCTAAATAAAAATCTCAATTTCAGAGAGATTTCCATTAAAGTTCACAACTTAGCCAGAAAGGTACAGATTCTTACTGGAAAGAAATGATAACCCACAATTCCTGTCTTCTGTTGAACATGAGTGGGACTGGGGTTTTATAAAGATCTTACCCAAATTGCATGGGACTTATTTCATATAATGATAGAGTTGGAAGGGACCTTCTTTCTGGACTTCAGCAAGGCCTTTGACACTGTCTCTCACCCCATCCTAGTTAAAAAAATAGGTGACTGTGGCATCGATGCCTACACAGTCAGATGGATTGCAGATTGGCTGAGGGGTCGCACTCAGAGGGTGGTGGTGGATGGGTCATATTCGACCTGGGGCGAGGTGGGTAGTGGAGTCCCCCAGGGCTCAGTCCTGGGGCCTGCGCTGTTCAATTTCTTCATCAGCGATCTGGATGATGGGGTGGATAGTAACCTGTTTAAATTCGCTGATGACACCAAAATTTGGGGGGAGGTGAGCACGCTAGCAGGGAGGGAGAGATTGCAGAGGGATCTGGATAGGTTACAGGGGTGGGCTAACAGGAACAGGATGCGTTTCAATACGGACAAGTGCAGGGTGCTGCACTTGGGCAGTAGGAACCAGCAGCACACTTACACAATGGGGAACTCCCTACTCGAGAGCACGGAGGCAGAAAGAGATCTTGGAGTCATTATTGACTCCAAGATGAACATGGGCCGACAATGCGAGGTCATGGTTGGCAGGGCTAACCGGACCTTGTCGTGCATCCACAGGTGCATCTCGAGTAGAGCCAAGGAGGTGATCCTCCCCCTCTACGCGACGCTGGTCAGGCCACAGCTGGAGTATTGTGTCCAGTTCTGTGCGCCCCATTTCAAGAGGGATGTGGACAACATGGAGAGGGTCCAGAGGAGGGCCACCCGCATGATCCGGGGACAACAGGGCAGACCCTACAGTGAGAGACTGCGGGACCTGAACCTATTCAGCCTCCACAAGAGAAGGCTGAGGGGGGACCTGGTGACCGTCTATAGACTCACTAGGGGGGACCAGAAGGGTTTGGGGGAGACGCTGTTTCCCCTAGCGCCCGCTGGCATAACAAGAAGCAATGGGCACAAGTTGATGGAGAGGAGGTATAGATTGGACATCCGCAAGAACTACTTCACAGTTAGGGTGGCTAGGAGCTGGAACCAACTTCCAAGGGAAGTGGTGCTGGCCCCTACCCTGGGGGTCTTTAAGAAGAGGCTGGATGCCTACCTGGCTGGACTCATTTGAGTCCCGTCTCTTTTTGGGGTTTTTTGTTGTTCTCCCGCCCTGGCGGGGGGTCGGGCTAGAAGATCTACTAGGTCCCTTCCAACCCTTAATCTATGAATCTATGATAGTCAACTAGTGCAATACCCTGCATAGTCACAGGGTTTGTTAATCCTGAACTCTCTCTGAAACATGCTTAAACATGTATATGCAGACATTTATATATAAATTCTTTCTTCCAAAGTGCTGCAGATGAATTAGACATTATATGTCTTTATAGACATAAAGACATTATAGATATTATATGTCTCTATCATCTGCAGGACTTTAGAAGAAAGAAAGGTTTCATATATATTCTAGCGGTATTTGGTTCCAGAGTTCCATGGGTTATACTTACGTATCTTTTGACATGTAATTCTAAGGTACCTATTACTACAGCACCATCTAGGTATTACCAAAGACCTGGGACCCTTGTGACCTCCCTGCGGAGCTGGGGCAAGGAGCTCCCTGCATGGGGAGAGTTCCCTGCCCAGACTGGAGTTGGCTGGGACCTGCCCCTGACTGGAGCCAGCTGCGGACTGTCTTGTTTTGGGCAGTCCCTGGCCAGTTCTGGGCTTCACATGCAGATGTTAGTGTGAGACAGTCTCTCAAGGGAAGCAGTAAAAATATTTAAAAATCCAGACAAACTAGATGTCCAGGAAGGCTCCTTTCCAGGAAGTGTGAGATTGTGCTAGATGATGTGCAGTGCTGGGCTACATCATTTCTGCCTTTCCATCTCTTATATATGTGATTCTTTGGGAACCAAAAATGAATGAGGAAAACAACTCTTTTAACAATATTCAATAGGACTGGTATCTATAGGAAGAGTGCAGGTTTCTTATAAAATTGGTTCTGATGAATCATCACACACTAACTTCCTGTGGGTTCAGCTATAAACATTAACAGTAAACCTGCTTTTTTTGAGAAACAAAGGAAGGTAATTCAAAGGGAAACAGGGACCTGGGGCAGGGGGCAGCAAAGGAAGGTGAAAGCTAGGGAAAGTTCAAACAAAGTGATGAAGTGGACTTCACTACAACATAATCTCAATGGTTACATTTTCTGTTTTCATTTTTTTACTGAACTTTTCTCATTTCTACATGTCTCTTACTATTTCTAGTTACTATTTCTTTCTCCTTAGCACCTCGTTCCTTTTTGACCTCTCTGTCTATGTCATCAGAAGCAAAAGATGGAAGGTGATGGAGCTGTTTGGAATTAGTTTATTTAAGCTCTGGAAATCTGGGTCTAAAATTTTCCCTGGTGTTGTTCCACCAAGGTTAGTAGTATTCCATTCTACAGGGTGCTCCTCTGCTCTAATATTGGACACTGAAGAAAAAAATACCTCTGGATGGTTTCCTGTTAATATACATGTCCATATATCCCCAGATGGCAGCCACCACACATGGCTGCTGGGACCCACCTGTGTCCTGGCACCAGGAGGGACACTACTGGAATTAGTATCCACAGCTGCTGGACCTGGGTCCCTGGACTAGGGGTGCCACCAGAACCCAGAGTCAGCAGCTGCTGGGGCTGAGAGTTCCCTTAGTTGTATGACTCCCAGACCCAGGGCTTCCAGCCACAGGGAAGACCCTGCTACACAGGCAAATTAAAGCTTGAAAACAACCAGCTAAAAAGTTAGTACATATTTTCCAGGTCTAACTTTAGAACTGGTTGAAGCTTTTATGGTGTGGTAAGTACTTTGCATCTGTAGCTGGTCTAAAGGTAACTGCTCAACTAACAAGTTAATTATTATAGCTTTATTGTAGCTGTAATAATAGCTATCCTTATCACTTACAAGAATATTGTGTGGCAATGAGTTCCACAGCTTAATAAAATGTAAAAAGTACCTCATAAAGAATGTACTTACTTTTAGGTTAGTCCAGAGGCGACACGTAGGGGGTGCATGTGGGTGCATGTGCACCCCTTGAGCGTGGCGGTGCACCCCCTGCAAAAAGGCACCACCAACACTGTCAGTGGTGCCTGTGGGCGGTTGCTGCTCACCACTCAGCCACCAACACTGCCAGCAGTGTCTGTGAGTGGTCTCCAATCGCCGCCGGCCACTGCCAATGTTGCTGGTGGTACCTGCGGGTGGTCTCTGACTCCTGGTTGGCGCTTGCCACCCCTCACCTCTCCCTGCCGCTGACACTGCCTGTGGCATTTGCAGGAGTTCTGTGCTTACTGCTGCTGGGCTCCTGCCACCGGTCTCCTGCTGCCACCAGTGCAGCTGTGCCTCCCCAGCTGCTGGGGGTACGCACCATTCATGGATTAGTCCTTCACCTGTTTGTGCGGACATTGAAAATAAATGCGTGTAAAGGATGGATAGGTAAAGAATTTGAAAATGAGAGAGAGAGAGAATCTGCCTTCAGTTACAACTACTTTACTTGATGGAACAGCCAGGTGTACAGATCCACCTTGATGACATTTCCTGGGAGCCTCTTGCTACTCTTAGTCAGAGATCATGATGGTAATGGTGAAGATGGACAAGTTGGTCTCTCTGATATGCCCTCCTCTTAATCATGCTTCTGTCACTCTGGCTGAAAACTAGTTTTATGTCTTCAGCTGGTTTCAAGTCTCAAGAAGAAGCAAATAACTAAGTATTGAGGCAGCCAATTAGAATCCGAGTAACCAAGATTTTCAAAGGTGACTAGTGAAATGCAGTGCCTCATGTCTGACTCATTTCTGTGACACTTTACAAGGGCATGCATTTCAGGAAAATGCTGATACCAAAACCGCTGAAAATCAGGACGGATTAATGTGTCCCAGACTGAGCATCCAAAAATCAAAGCATCCAACATTACTAGACACTATTGAAAACATTGGCCAGACTATTTTATAGAAGCAGAATAGGAAAAATAGAGAGGAGGGGGCTGTCTTTGAGCAGGCGATGTGAACATAAGCCAGAAAGATTTTTCTGTTTTCAGGCCTAGTAATAATGGAAGATAGCCCAGAAAACCTGTGGTCTCTTGGTTGTCTTTAAACTCCTTTGGCTCTTTTTCTGATGCTGCAGTGGTTAGACTGGTCCAACATATATGAAGTTCAAGCATGAAAAACAATCTTCTTTTTAAAATTTTTTCTTCAGGGATGAAGGGAGGAGTGTGCATTTCTTACAGTGACCTCACCTAATACCATATTCTTACACACAGATTTTTCTCCCCTGTGTTCTAAGCCAAAATTATGCCTGATAAAATTTTTTTTGTCTTCATTTCCCCCTTGTTTTTCTTCAATGTTTTATATAACAATGAAAAATATGTTCCAGTTGAAGTGATGCAGAAAAAGACATTTGCTCAACTTTACCGCATAGTTTCCACTGCCTTTTGTTAAACTAGGGTTTTTATCACCACAGGAGGCAAGTTAGCAGGCCAGGAGTTTCTGCCATTAGAGGAGAGTAGGGGAGGGTCAGGACTAGGACAGTAGTGGAGATATGGGAAGAGTGGATTTGGAGGTGAGGCTTGTTATATCACTGTAGGGTTTGAATTTGGGTAGAACCAAAGTAGCAGGGGAGTGGGCATTGAAAGTCATGGTAGCAGGATTGACTCTGGTACTTGTGGACGTTTGCATAACTGTTGCTTTATACATACCTAGGTTTAGTTCATTGTTTTTGAATACCAGCAGTCTCACTAAGAAATGTTTACTTCAGAAGAAAACAGAGGTGGAGGAAACAAAAATGGTCAGAAACTTAGCAGCCTCTTGTTCCAGATAAATAAAGTGCAGCAATTATATGAGTGGATCATAGCAGATGCTGTCAGTTTTGCCCAGACTTAATACAAGTACAGCTGGAAGGACACTCCTATTAAAAAAAACCCCAAAACATTGTGTTCTTCTCCACTGTGATGTACTGATCCTGTTGCTAATAAAAGGCAATATTTTACACAGAAGTATGCTGCCTACATTTTAACAAGGGGCTTTTAGAATTATTCATCTCAATGCATGATTCATGTGTCCTTCTCTGGGCAAATTTCTTTTGGGCATCCTGCTGAAAAAAATATTGTTTCTTCTCCACCTCCCCTCCTACCACCATGGGGAAATCAATTAAACTTTTCCCATCACAAAAAATCTCTAAGTCCTTCCTTGCCCCCACTGCCTTTCACCCCACAGTGATTCCGTCTCTATAACACATCTAGGAGGCTCCCTGTGTTCCTGGCTGGTCCTCACAGTAGCAGCAGCAGTAGCAGCATTTTCTTGTGTGAATCATTCTGTATCCTCTGACTGGTTGGAGGGGGCTGTGAAGTCAGGTCTAGGTCATATTCTGACTGGTCACAATCTCCCCTAACTGGGAAAAGGGCTAAATGGGAGCCTGCTATCTTTTGAAGAAAAGGATTGTGAGGTTAAGTTAGAGCTCAAGACTCCCTCCAAGTCCTATCTCCTCAAACTCTGGATGGTTCAGACAAATTGGACATGCACTAACTAGACAAGAAGCAGCTGCAAGATTCTCACTCAGTGCCTGCACAGTTTCCTCATGCCCTTCTTCTGATGAACAACTGGAAAATGAATGTGTCCACATGGGTACCAGACCAGTAACTTCCTTCATTCACACTACCCTAGAAGCGTTGCTGAAGATAGAAAAGGAAGTGTACAGGAACTGCTATAGAAATGACAGCCACACTTGCAGTCCAACAACTGCTCTCATAACCAATACCTGATGTGTTCCCAGATTAGGAGAGGGTTGAATATGTTAACGTGTCTTTCGTGGTATTCTTTTACTCATCTGACAGGCCTTCATTTGCTCTCCAGAGTTATCAGTTCTGCTCCATTGTGATCACAACAATTTATGCAGAGCTGGCCTCAGGATTCTGCAGAAGGTTAGTGAGATGGTTCTCAGGGATACCCCTCAAACCCGACTAACTCATTTAATATGAAAGGTGGGCATACTTGTGAGGGTCTGACATTCTCTCCAACGTCTTGCTGAAGAAGTGGAGCTCAACTTTTTGTTTCTTTAAATTCCAACAAATCAGTTTACATCTGGTTGTGATTTCAAATCTGTGATCTGCAGGGGGAAGACATAGAAACTTAATTCTTCCTTCAAAGAAAAGAAGAATTTCTCCCCTCTTGGATCCAGAGTTTAACAAGGGCCCTTGCATAAAGCCCCACAGGAGTCATGTGTTTTATTAGCTAGTTGGAAGAAAGAAAACATATCTGTTGTGCTTTATCTCTTCATTGCTTGCACATGATAGCAGGATTTATGGTTATTGTAGGCAGACTGCTGTGTGTTAAATTGATACTCTATAGAAGTTCACTGCATAGGTTGTCATATGATCCAGTCTCTATTTCTTCTCCTCCCTAAGATGAAAGGTAGTAGAATGAGAAGTTATTGTCCTGTGTCATTGTAGAACATGATCTAATTTGGTATTTTATCACTTGTGAAAAAAGAAATACTCTTGTAAACCAGGGATTGGATAATCCTGTCACATCTGAATGACCTCTTTCTCTCTATCATGTATTCATCACTTGAACATTTCCTATCATATGAACGACTGCATTTCTGCCACAAGTTGATCTCTCATTAACAGTGAGGCAAATTCATACTTTCATAGTTAGTAGGGTCAGAAGGGACCTGAGCAGATCATCGAGTCCAACCCCCTGCTGTGGCAGGAAAGATTACTGGGGTCAAACGACCTCAGCAAGGTGTTCATCCAGCCTCCTTTTAAAGACCCCCAAAGTAGGAGACAGCACCACTTCTCTTGGAAGTTGGTTCCAGATCCTAGCCGCCCTGATGGTGAAGTAGCACCTCCTGATATCTAGCTTAAATCTACCCTCTGCCAGCTTGTGACTGTTATTCCTAGTCACTCCTGGTAGTGCTTGGGGGAACAGGGACTCCCCCAATGCCTGCTGGTCCCCTCTGACTAGTTTGTAACAGGCCACTAGATCCCCCCTCAGCCTTCTCTTGTGGAGGATGAACAGGTT
>NW_017729025.1:48365371-48365773 GCF_001723915.1 Gavialis gangeticus | reverse complement strand
TCCCCCCTCAGCCTTCTCTTGTGGAGGATGAACAGGTTCAGGTCCCGTAGTCTCTCCTCGTAGGGCCTGCCCTGCTGCTCCTGATCATGCGAGTGGCCCTCCTCTGGACCCTCTCCATGTTGTCCACATCCCTCCTGAAGTGCAGAGCCCAGAACTGAATGCGGTACTCCAACTGCAGCCCAACCAGTGCTGCATAGAGGGGCAGTATCACCTCCTTAGACCTGCTTGAGATGCATCTGTAGATGCAAGACAAGGTGCGGTTGGCCTTCCTGATCACATCCCCACACTGCCGGCTCATGTTCATCTTGGCATCAGTAGTAATTCCAAGATCCTTTTCTGCCTCTGCGCTGACAAGAAGGGAGTTCCCCAGCCTGTAGGTATGCTGCTGGTTCTTCCACCCCA
>NW_017729025.1:48343459-48363209 GCF_001723915.1 Gavialis gangeticus | reverse complement strand
AGTCCAAGGCTTCCTCCGCCCTCATCTTCTCCTTCCCCCAACGAGCCTAGTTTAAATTCTTCCCTTACTGGCCTTCATTCCATTATTTATACTGAATACTCAGTACCATTCCCATCACCCTAAACAATTCAGAAATGCCAATGCTCTTAAGTAGCCTGAAGGGAATGAGAGCATCCCCACAGAGACGAATGCATTTCAGTAAGGGTGGGGATAGATCAGCTGACATAATAGCTATCTTCCATTTATAATAGCTGCGGTTCTATAATCCCCTTTGGAGATGTTTAGCAAGGCATTTGATCTGCTCTCCTACAACATTCTTGCAAACAAGCTAAGGAAGTACAGGTTGGATGAATGGACTATAAGGTGGATAAAAAATAGCTAGATCATCAGACTCAAAGGGTAGAAATCAATGGCTCAATGTCTAGTTGGCAGCCAGTATCAAGTGGAATGTCCCAGGAGTCAGTTCTGGGGCCAGCTTTGTTCAATTACTCAGTCACCAACCTAGAAGATGGGATGGATTGCACCCTCAGCAAGTTTTCAGATTACCCCATGCTGGGGGGAGCAGTAGATAGACTTGAGGGTAGTATGCAGAGAGACTTTGACAGTTTGGAGGATTGGGCCAAATCTCCTGAGGTTCACATGACTGGAGCACTGTCATGGATGGGTACAAACTGTTCAGGAAGGACAGGCAGGAAAGAAGAGAGGGAGGACTTGCACTTTATGTAATAGAGCCATATGATTGTTCAGAGCTCTATTATGGAACAAGAGATAGGCCTGTTGAAAGTCTCTGGGTTAAGGTTAGAGGGGAGTTCAGCAAGGGTGATTTAGTGAGTGTCTACTATAAACCACCAAGCCAGGAGGAAGCTTGGTGGATGAGGAAGCTTGGTGGATGAGGCTGTCTTCAAACAGCCGGCGGAAATTTTCCAATCACAGGCACTGATTCCCATGGGAGACTTCAGTCACCCTGACATCTCCTGGGAGGGCAATACAGCAGTGCACTGGCAATCCAGGAACATTTTGGAGAACGTTGGGGACAACTTCCTGGTGCAAGTGCTAGAGTGGCCAACTAGGGGTCATACTCTTCTTGACCTGTTGCTCACAAAAAGATCAAGTGGTGATTATCTAGCCTCCTTTTGAAGACTCCCGGAGTAGAGGTGAGCACCACTTCCCTTGGTAGCTGGTTCCAGAACCTAGCTGCTCTGACTGTGAAGCAGCGCCTCCTGATGTCTAGCCTGAATCTACTCTCAGTCAACTTATGGCCGTTATTCCTTGTTACTCCTGGTAGTGCTCAGGGGAACACGGACTCTCCCATTGCCTGCTGGTCTCCCTTTGCCAGTTTATAGACAGCTACCAGATCCCTTCTCAGCCTTCTCTTGTGGAGGCTGAATAGGTTCAGGTCCCGTAGCCTCTTCTTGTAGGGCCTGCCCTGCTGCTCCCTGATCATGCGAATGGCCCTCTTCTGGACCCTCTCCATGTTGTCCACATCCCTCTTGAAGTGTGGCGCCCAGAACTGGACACAGTACTCCACCTGTGGCCTGACCAATGTCGCATAGAGGGGGAGTATCACCTCCTTGGCCCTGCTCGTGATGCATTTGTGGATGCACGACAAGGTGCGGTTAGCTTTCCTGACTGCGTCATCACATTGGCGGCCCATGTTCATTTTGGAATCGATAATGACTCCAAGATCTCTTTCTGCCACTGTGCTGATGAGAAGGGAGTTCCCCAGCTTGTAGGTGTGCTGCTGGTTCTTCCTCCATAGGTACAGTACCTTGCACTTGTCAGTGTTGAAACCCATTCCTGGTCTCATCCGCCCACCCCTGTGACTTGTGCAGGTCCAGTTGTAGCCTGTCCCTCTCCTCTAGTGTGCCCACTTCCCCCCATATCTTAGTGTCATCTGCAAATTTGAACAAAGTCCACCGCAACACCTATGTCCAAGGATTTTGTGACCTGGTCATAGAAGGCCACCAGGTTGGTCTGACAGGACCTGCCTCTAATGAAACCATGTTGGTTACCCCTAAGCATAATCTCCCTTGCTGGTCCCTTGCAGATGTGCTCCTGGATAATTCTCTGTCCATGCTAAATAACACGACCTGGCTCAGATATATCCTCTTAATCTGTGTGTGTATGTGCATACATGTGTTTGATTGATTCAGTGTTTGGAGGAACCCAGCCCCATTGAAACTGCATCCTGCAAGATAGCTCCATTGGGGGTGAGGACTTGCAGAAGGGAGAGACACAGCTCCATATAGAAACACAAGTAACACAACCAGCACATTAATAGAATTACAGAGACCCCAGGAATGTACCCCTAATAAATTAGCACACCCCAAAGTGATGGGAAGATCTGTCAACAGTGGACAAATTGGAGAGATTCCAGCAGTGGGCAGGGGAAGTGCTAAATGATGGCACAGAACAGCCATTACTGCGCGGTGGCGCATGGTTATTTTTAACCACTGCATTGCCGTAGCGGTGCACTATCACAAGGGAGCATATCATTACATCAATGTAGTTGTGGCATCACGGTTTGTGATTTGTGCCACCGACGCTTTGTCACTGTAGCACATTGCTACAACGATGTAGAATCTTATGTAGACAAGACCACTGATGACTTTTTTTCTAATACACAGGAAGCCTCTCTATGAATTATCCTGCTCTTTCAGTTGGTGCCATTCCCCATCATTCTTCTCTTATTGCTCCGTCTTAGCAGCTTCCTTCCCCCTTGAAAAGATCCACCCATGACCCTTCCCAGCTACTTACTGAATATAAATAGGTGCAACTCCATTGATTGTACAAGTTTGAACCACCTTTATTGTATATACACAAATCATGTTAGCTTTTCATCACACTGCATTCTACATAAATTGCACGCTTTCCAAATGTACTGTGGGAAGGGGGGATGCCATGAAAGCTGATGTATGGTTCTGGCTAGAATAAATTTCCTGGTGATAATTTAATCTTGTTACTGAATTTCATTTACTACTTTTTCTCCCCTTCTCACATAGGCTGCTGCACCAGTCATGCTTATTAAAATGTGAAGTGACAGAACTCAGCTGCAAGAAGAGAACTTTGGTGGAAGAGAAGTGATGACCTTTGCTTTCTTCCCCTTTAAAAAAAATCTCTTAGAGACTTTTTTCCCCCAAGTAAAGGGGGAGAGAAAAAAAAAAAAACCAAACAGAAAGAAAAGGAAGCAGATCTTCTTGGGGAGTGATTAACAAGAATATGCAAACCCACCAAGAAAAAAAAAAAACCCTCACCAAGACAGCTTTATGAGAATATAAATCCAGCTTCCTGCTAGTAAATTATCCTATCAAGCTCTAATTGTTCTCCAGTGTCTCTCTCCTCCCCGCCTCTTGCATGTTGAATGAGAAGGCTGCCTCTTCTTGTTTTATGCACAGCTGGGGTTTGGGAACAGGCAAGGTCAGGACCGCTGCATCTGATGAATTGGCCTCACTAACTGATCTCTTATCCTCTGTAACTGGACTACCTGCTCTGGCAGGTCAGTTTGGAGACCCCTTCTATCCCCACAACTCTGTATGTGGAGATCATCCATGATTCACAGTACTCCCTGCTGCTCCTTTTTTGGGCTGCATACATATTTGTGCCTGTGGAGCTCAGCATTGACCTCCAGCGCATACTAGTACATGCTAGTCTAGGTTGGGGGAAGTCCCATGGCCTTGACCTATAAAAAGGTAAAAGTTAAAAACAAGCTCTGCCCTGGCTTCTTTATGCTGCTTCTATCACTATGCTGTCAGAAAGCTTTCTTAATTGGCTAATTCTCTTCACATGGGAAATCCACAGGTGACATACGGTCATTATAATGATTCATGCACCACCCTCTGTCCAGCCTCCGCTGGAGAAAAAGAGGACTGTCTAGGGAATGGCTAACTGCATATCATATTTGCCTTCTGGGACCTAGGTTAGAACTTGTCTACCATTGGTCTAAGGCTAGAAAGGCACAAAATGGCAAAGAATTGGGTTTCTGCCCTTTTTCTAGTTGTCTATATAGCATGGCTCTTCTGGACCTTCCCTAATGTAACAGATCTTCAGGCAGAGACTGACATAGCACTTTTGACATCAACATGGCACCACTGATTCATGTCAGCGGAGGATCTAGCCCACTATGTTTAACTCAAAATTATCAAAACATCCCATTTCCAAAAATCAAATGACCTAATTAATAGCTTTCCTAAAGTTCACTTTTCTTCTGGAATGAATTACCCGGCATCTGGCTTCTAGCAGAAATGTATTTACCCTCCCTTTTTTCACCCTTTGACATGAACCTACCATCAATAAACAACCTCCTTTCTTCATCTGTCCGAGGTGCTGCCATGGTCTGGCTGCAATATGTTGATGATGGCCGGCTGTCCAGTTCTGGCTGGGATACTGGGCTTTCAGCCAAATTTTAGCTGAGAAACAGAATTCTTCTCAATAGTCTCACAACCAAGGAGATGTCTTTAGGAAGAACAACAAAAACCCCATAAAATTTTATGCAGAGTCCATTTATTTATTTGCCTGAAGATTTAGTGCTGAGTAGGAATGCAACTCTGAGTTCCTGTGATCCCAAATGTTTGAGAAGAGGCCTCATGTAACTACGGGGTGGGGAGAGCAGTTAATAAACTGGCTAATGGGTATGGCTGTTCCTGGCTTTGCAGACTTAGAACTGTTCAACACTATGGCCCAGGCCTACAGCCTTTGATTTATGGAACATATTCATTGCTTGATGAAGTCCATCTGATTGCATGTCCACTGAGGCATTAATAATGAAGGACCAGTTGAACACATGGCTCAGTGGAGGCATGAATGTCCAAGTAGCAACTATATGATTGATTTAACAAAGAAGTGTGGTTGTCCACAAAAGTGCTTCAAGGACACCTTGAAGATGCACTTCACTGAGTACAACAACCTACTGGATAACTCTTTTCAACTTCTAGTCATAAGCAGGTGGTGATGGAGCTCGAATTTATGGAAAAGTTTTAACCCTTTTGAACAGTAATAACATGTCTGCTGGCATAAGAAGAGGCATCTGCAGCAGCAACAAGAGGAGCAGACTGCTTTACAAGTCAAGTGCTGCTGTAAAGTATGTGACAAAAGGTATTTACTATGCATACCAAGAACCCTTACTAAAGCATTGCCACCTCAATGATGAGGCTGTTGCTTGATGAGAGCACTTTATTTAAAAAACAAAACAAAAACCAAAACAGCTGATGGACTGAATATAAACTATTGACTTTGACTTGTCATTATTTGTGATTGGTCAGGAACTGGAAATTACCTGTGCCCTCCTTTTCAAAGATGCCACACACCTCTGACTTGCAGGGATGAGTGTGGGACCTGTGGTAGCTCACCAGCTCTGAAATTGAGACCAATGGTATTTTTATTCTCTCGGACTGGGTAACTGAAACTTTTTAAAACAGAAGGCTAAAACTAGCAAATGCTAAATTATTAGCAGTACAGTGGTGGCACTGCAGGGCATCAGTCAGGAACCAAGACACTATTGTGTGGTAGACTGTGAAAACATAAAACAGAGAGCCCCTGTCCCAGAGAGCAAGTTTAAGCATATGTTGACAAGTCTAATAAATTGAGAACAAAGAATACTCTTATTGGTACATGAACACTTTGTTAAATTGGCGTGCACTTTTACAAAGAAGAAACATTTTCCAAACATACAGACTCTCCAAATTCCACCTGCTCAAAAGTTCATAAAGAGTAAATATTAAGGGTTATATACATGGTAGTGTAACATAATAATTTGGAAATCAAATTAATTTGGGCACACTAATTCTTCAGGATGAAGTCAACTCCAATGATAGACTGCAGAGGAAAGTAAAAGGCTGAACTTATACCAGTGCAGTTCAAATAAAGTTAAAATAAAATCAGCAGAAGGAAAAACTCTATATTGCCTTTGAGATCTGCCTTAGGACCCTTCTGTGCTTAGAATGGATGTTCCTAGAGCCAAGACTTTTGAGTAGTGGAGGAAGGAGTGTATGTAGTTAGAGGCGATTGTAAAAGCTCTAAAAAATTAAAATCAAGGGGAAAAAAACCCTGGCAGGAAAATTCTCACATTCCAGTAACCTCAAAGTTTAACCAAGCTTGCAAAATAAAGTTTTCCTGCCTTTAGCAAATATAGGGCTTCTTGGTATTTGAGGATCTGATGGGATCATTAGTGGAAGAATAGTCTTGTGGTTGTGGTTGTACATGCACTACATTTGTTATGTTTTCACCTAGTGCCGAAAGCCGGATGGCTCCAGAGCTAAAAGGATGTCCAGCCTCCCAAGAAATAGAAAACTGAGTACATCAACAATATTTCATTGGTTGCATGTAACCAGCCCCAGCAGATTTCCAAGGCACATTAATAATCAGAAAACTGCTGAGCCTCTCGTTATGTTGACAGAGATGCAATTTGTTCCAGCCAAACTCCAGTCTGTACAAGATTTCCAGTGAGCAGTGCTTGGCTCTAATTATAGATAAAAAGCAGCTCTTCTTCAGCTCTAATGCCAGAAGAGAAATTATGTTTTGGAGTTCTTGCTAACCTATATTTCAAAAATACAAAATGAGATAGAGAGCAGACCCACCGTAGTCCCTGTCATGTGACTTTGAGGGATATATACACTGCCCCTGGTTATTGAGCTACACATGAACATACAGACCGGGAATAGAACTAATCTCAACTTTCAACTCCTGATCTCAAGTATCTTCTTGATAAGCAGCACAACTAAAACGAAACAAAGAATTGGAGTGACTTATAGCTATTCTCTTTCTGATAGTGCCTAACGATAAATGGATAAATTCCAGGATAAATTGCAGGCAAACTTCAGCAACTAAACAATGCATGTTTATTATATGGGAAAATTTAAGTCAACTCAGGATACATGCAGAAGTTCTCTGCACCTGATCTATGATTGCATAGCTTACTTTAAGCCACATGATCATAGACTACAAGCAGCATATGCAGATGTTTTCTGGTACCATGAACTGTTGGGAACAGAATAAAATAAAAGGACAGGCAGCAGTTTTGGATTCTCCATCTGGGACATTGAAATCATTTGAAAAGGTTAGGGAAGCTTTCTGGAACACACAAGAGGCCCAATCCTGAGCTCTCCCAAGTGTGCTCAACTTCCCTGACTTCATGAGCCTGCAGCTGATCAGTTCTTCTCAAGCCTCAAGTAAGAATAAAGATAGGCTTGTCACATTACTGTGGGAAGAAAGGAGATGAGAGAAGTTTATGGGGGGGGTATTGTTTAGAAAGTATTAACAGGAGAAGACTACAACATTGAAAAGGGCGTTCAGAGCTCCCAGTGAGTCAGAAGTAGCAGAGGCTGGCTGGAACAGAGACCCCTGATCAATCTCTTGGAGAATTTCTCTGATAATAAAAAAGCCTATTTATGATCTAATATTTCTGATACATTTCAGAATAAGATTCTATTTTTGTATGACTTATAGCATAGCATTTGCATAAATTAAGCACTTTAGCAAAAACCAGTTGTACCCTTAGGTCTGCTTGATTTATTCAAGTGTGCAACTATTTTTATTTTTAAAAAATGCAAATTTAATTCAATATATTGATTCAGTGTAGACACAGCCCTTAAACTTGGGCTAGATGTCAATATACCCTTGGTGTCACAGATTTGGACATGCCTCCATAAATAGTACAAGAATTTTTGCTAGATTCTCCCCAGTAGATAGCAGGGTCGGGGACCTGCTCCCTAAAGAAGCCTAAGTAATCCTCTTACTTGTTCCTTCCAGCTTTATTTTTTGAATGGTGTGTGATTAGATTTTCCTTTTGTACTAGGAAATTGGAATGAATTTCATGGGTCCAGCCTGGTTGCCTGCTGGCCAATAAATCAGATTTATGCCATGAACAAGAATAGTTTTTGTTACAGGGAAGGTCATTGTCTACAATTTATTTTTAGAATTCCTTGTGCATTCATGGTGCTATATTAATAACAGTTAATCTGTGTAACCTTTCCCATTTGGCTGAGACAAGGGGCAACAACCTACAGCCCAAAGGCTAGATCTAGCCCGTAGAGCTATTGGACCTGACCTGCAGAGCTGGGGATTTGGTGGTGTTTGGAAGTGGGAGGCTTTGCCTGTGTACAACCATAGCTGGGCAAGGGGGGAGAAGTGGACAATTTCAGCTAGTTCCTAGCACTGGTCAGCCTCAGACATGAGCTGGGCCACTCCATCCTCCTTCTTGGAAAGATTGCTGCCTGCCACATTGAGACATATCAAGGCCTGTGATTACAATAAACTGCATGGCAATAAACTGTGACCTTATAAGCAACAGTTGGGTGGTTGGGTCATCCATGAAGGGACTAATTACGGACACACAAATCCCTCAGGAATGGCAGAAGCAAAATGTAGAAAAATTGCAGGTTACCTTAAGAAAAAACTAGTGGCTCATGAATTCTTCAAAAAAATCTTTTTCATTCTTGTAGTCTCCTCGTGCCAATTTCCTGTTATATCACATCCTATCCTCACCCTTTGTTTCTCACTGTAACTGCACTGCCCCATCTGAATCCCATTTTGGGGCTTGAGATGTGCTGATCATCTGCAAACTTCTCTGAAGTCACTGGGAGCTGGAGATGCTCAGGAGATGTCTGCATCAGGCTCTTTGTTTTTTTTTGACCTTTTCAAATGATGTTTATCATCTCAGTTGGGGCCTTCCAAAGTGCTCTGTGCATTCTCCATAGCTGCCACTTTTTTTACTATTGTCTTAGTGTTTTTCAAGGGAACAGGTTTCATTCCTGCCCAAAGCTTAGATTTGAAGCTTTAAATCTTGGCTGTGACCAGAAAAGACATTTGCTTTTAAAATCACATTCCTGAAATGGCTAGGTTTAAACACAAAGCCGTCAGAGCTCTCTTGTCAGCTCTGGGTTCCTGAAGTCAACAAATGGAGAAAACATAAGATGATATGCTAGCAGGGAAACCCTGGTGGGCCAAACACTCCAGTTTTATTTACTCAGCTTGTGGTTACACAAATCTCCATCGACTTCAGGCAGAGTTTTGCCAGAATAAGAACTAACTAAAAAGGGAAAAGCTGTTACTGCCTCCTCGTAAGGTTGTTGTTTAAGGGTGTTTAAGTCCAGATAGGTGGACAGGTGTATGATTTACAGGCACAAATACTCAATCTGCATATGCTAATCATGTGAAAATGAACAAGCTAGGTGTCTAATTTTGGAAACTGGATGCTTAATCTGTGGTGCTACCTGTATGGAAAAGTTATTCTTTTGTCCTTTTGGGATTGTTTGTACCATTCTTTAAGGTGAATCTCTCATATTGTCTGGTGCTAGCCATTGTTAAAAATTATATGGTGTAGCCTAGCTTGGCAATATCCATGTCCCAGGACCAACTTCTGCAAGCACAAAAGTTCTTCTAATGTAAACTTCTCTGCAGTTGCATATGTGACTCCACTGTCACTAGAGGCATAAATAATAACAGAGCAAAATTAGGTAAAGATTGACAGATACCTCTTTTGATACAGTGGATAACTAATTTGCTACCACAAATATGGTGGGAGCCACTACAAAAGCAAATAGAACATCTGAGCTGGGTGCAGCAGGAGCAGAAAGTAGGATTTTCTTTTGCAAAGATTCTGTACAGCGAACTAGGGGCAAAGACAGAAGTTATATTTCTTGCATGATCGGCCTCTTGAAAACACTGTACAGCTATGCCCTAACACATGTGCAAAGCTGCATGGTACTTTAAAAGTCCCTGAGAGTGCAACACATTAACTCTCATTATACGAGGGTTCAGATGAAAGCACTCCAAAGCAGACTGCCTTCATTAGCTTGTGTCTGATTGGGTGGTTGGGTTGATGAAACCCAGCCCTGCCTCAGTGCATGATGGGAGGGGTGAGAAGGGAAGGGAGGGAGCTCAGTCTGGGCTTTGCATGGTCTGTGCTAGAGGGGGGGTTGGGTGGATCGGAGCCCCAACTTCAGGGTAGCTCCAATCCACCTGCCTCCACTCCAGCACAGGCCCAGCAAAGCCCACCCTGAGCTCCTTCTCCTGCCTTCTCCCCCTTTCCCATTGTGCAGACAGCACCAGAGCTAGGAGGGAGAGAGTGTGGGTAGGGGAGGGAAGCTGCATGTCTTGCATTCAAGTAAATATGGTAGTGCTCATTAAGTGCCTTCTGCACTTCATCCAATTTGAAGAAGTAAGCACTAGTCAGTTTTTATAGTTTCTAGTGAGTTTCCAGTTCTCAGGCAATAATCTTAAACTGCAGTGTTCATAGGTTGCAAATACATCAGGGTTTTCTTCTATCTACTGGAATCTAAATTATTTTTTTTTTCACAAACTACAAGTGTACCAATAATTGACTTGAGTATTTTTCATGACTAAACATTTTAAAGGAAAATAAGTTGTGTCAGCAACATAGAAAAGTGTCACAATAAGGAAAGATAAACACATCTTAAGGACATTACTTATTGTGGGAGTCACTTCTTACCCCTAACACACAAACATGTGTGCATGCGTGTGCACACACACACACCCTGCCCCTTATCTACACTTCTGAGGTCCCTTGCTCATCCCCAGCCTGGTGACACCTGCAATAAAGCCTTATCTAGTTTTAGCTAGGTGCAGAATGCTTTAGAAATCAGATCCATTTTTCCTCTTCTATAATCCAAAGCCTAAAATAGCACTTCACCTAAGGCAGCATTCACAAAGAGGATGATGGCATTTCCTGGCTTTAGAAAGAGTTTTTTAGAATTTCCAGTGCTGCATTTCTTCTGACCCCACTGCTAAGCAATCACAGAGCTTCAAAAAGAGATTTTTGCTTCAATACAATACCAAGATTTACTTCACTGCCCTCTCTGTAAAGGCTTTAGGTGCTCATTTCACAGCAGCTGACAAGGATCAAGCAGAGAACAGCTGATTCCCCTCTGTTTCCTTGTGATGCTTGTCTGTTTATGCTTGCAGCCCCTGCCCTTATTTCACTGGAAAGTGACAGAAAACCTTGCAGATCATCCTAAACTATCAAAACAACCATTCCCATATTATTATTTTCCATGCACCTAAAAGTGTGCTAGGCAGTCTAAAATGAGTTACCTAAGCAAAATTACAGCCCCTGCCCTTTAGAACTTATAGTATCAATTCAACACTAGGCAATAAGTAATAGTGAAAAAAACCCAACAAAGAACCAAGGGACAGTTAAGGATAACCATAAATAAGATCATATGGTCTTTTAATAGAATATGCTCATATCTTAATAGTTATAGAAAGATGTTTGGACTTAATTATTTGTCCACCCCTTCAGTTTATCAAGAAAAATTGGATCCAAGCGAGGAAGGGCAGGGAAGAGGTTTGGGGAGGATATTTTGTGTGTAAGGGCACTATGAAATTAGAGGATGAGCACCATGGAAAAAAAATCAAGAGAAGGATTTGAAATGGTGTGCAGTAAATAAGGCAAGTGACTGCATGTAGAACAAGAAGCAAGATATTGAATAGCTGCTCGTTAACTGCCCACTGTCCATCCTGTGCACAAATGAGGCAAAGGTTTGTGTTATGGATTGTGAACATGTCATTAAAATCTGTACCAGAATGCATATACACAAGCAGTGGGGTGGGGAGAAGTGGTAATTAAAGATGCACCAACAATTTTAAATCTGGCATTTCCTAACTTTTGAAAGCTTCACTTATGCTTCTTTACCTCTGACAGTGCATGTGAGTATTTATTGTAAGGTGTGAACATTCATAGTTCATTTATTGGAATACGATGCTGCTACACTTAGATGATTGTTGCATGATTCTCTGAGCAGCTCGGTAGGAGTGCTATAGATATGCAAGCTTTAGAAATGATCATCAATATTAATATTAAAACAAACTGATCTGTGCTATGTCCAGAGGTGCCTTGGGCATCACTCATAGCAGCATGGGCCAACAGTGCAGCTGCTTCTTTTTTTGTAGTCCCCCCATTCCAAAAGTCAGCACCTGGTGCCTGGTCATCCCCACTTTGTTAAATTACCTGGCTGTATCTTTTTTGTGGATAGAAACATTTATTTACTAGTATTCTTAATCCAGAATCTTTTCTGTCTCTAAATGGCCTGGCTTGTTATCAGTGTAGGTGAGCTACCATAAACCTTCATGTTTTCTGTCACAGCTTACTTGAGAGTGAAAGCAGAGATAATGGAAATGATTTCAGAAGAACCCTGGCTCTGAAGGCCTAGTACTATATTCATTGAGGTCAGTAGGAATCTTGCCACTGACTTCATTTGAGTGTTTTGCCCATACGTGTATGCAATATTAATAATACACAAGTAATAGTATGTCAAGAGATTGCTCATCTTACCTGGAAAACATCCAGCCTTTTCCAAGTTGGTTGGTTGGTTGCAAAAGCAGATTTAGTTACATTTCAAGACAGAATTAAAGATAGGCAACCAGCAAGAAAGTATCAGGGATCTTTCTCCTCTCTCACCAATTCAGAATGAGAAGGTTTCAGGAATGCCAAAGATTTTCCAGCAAAAGGAATGAACTCTGGACTCCAACTGCAACACTTTGCTGTCTTTGCCAACTATTTAAGTGAGGAAGTGTATGGTGTTGACAATCACACATTATCTCCTTCCTTTTCTCTGGAGGAGCCAGATATGACAGAGCCGTTTTGGAAAGATAACCACAAACTATGGATCGATTAGTAATTGCAGTTTCTATTGGCAACACCAAAAGATACCTTCTTATTAACCAACAGCAGTATCATTAAGACAGTGCAGAACAAACGCTATCAGGCTATCTAAATACACTTTGGAGCAAATAAACATACAGTTGGCATTTCTAGACACAGAGCTACTGCTAGATACCAGTGAAGAGCAATTGACCTGCGATTACATACCCTCTTGTGGGCTATGAAACAGACATAGTTAATTCCCGTATTGACTATGGGAAGAAATCAGTAAAGAATGATGTACCGTGAATAAGTATGAGGAATAAGCAGGAGGAACTTGCCCTCTGGATAGCTAGTACAAACCTAGATATTGTAGGGCTCACTGAAACCTGGTGGGATTCAACCTATAATTGGACGGTAAACATTAGAGGCTACGGACTACATAGGCGGGACAGAACGGGGAGGAAAAGCAGGGGTGTGGCACTCTACACAAAGAGCAATATATGTCCTCAAATAACAGGATGGGGTCAGAGGAGGGGCAGGCTGAAGTGCTTTGGGTCAGAATACCAGGCGATCAGGGGTAAAGGGACATAATGGTGGGGGTCTACTACAGACCACCCAACCAGGGGGAAGAGCTGGAATGGGAATGCTTGGGTCAGCTCATGGAGGCAGTTAAGTCAAGGGATGTGGTAGTCATGGGTGATCTAACTTACCTGGACATTTGCTGGGAGGAGCAGTCAGCAAGGTCTGACCGCTCACATAGGTTCCTTGCTGGGATACAAGACCTCCACCTAACCCAGGAGGTGCACAGTCCCACCAGGGGGAATCCTCTGCTGGACCTGGTCCTTGTCATAGGTGATGACCTGGTGAGGGGACTCCAGGTCCTTGACCACCTGGGTGATAGCAATCATCAGGAGGGCCAACTTCAACAAGTTGAGGAGATTGATAGGAGAGACATTGCAATTCTGGAGAGTAGGGGAACTAGGTGTCCAAGATGAGTGGTCATTCCTTAAGGAGACGATCCTCTAAGCCCAAGGGGTGACAATCCCAACACAAGTCAAAGGGGGCAAGAGTGCTCAAAATCCCCCTTGGCTTAAAGGCATTCAGGAATGTCTGAAAGTCAAAAAGGAAGCGTACATCCAGTGGAAGGGGGAGGGGGGGCTATCATCAAAGAAGATTATACCTCCATCGCTTGAGTCTTTAGGGAGGTTGTTAGGAAGGCTAAGGCAGAGATGGAAGTAGGGCTAGCAACAATGATCAAGGACAACAAAAAGTCCTTTTTTAAATACATAGGGAGTAAAAAGAAGGCACAAGGCAATGTGAGGCCCCTGCAGGATACGCTTGGCAATCTGGTGGTTGCACCAGATGAAAAAGCAGACCCTTTTAACAAATTCTTTGCCTCATTAAAAAGCTAGGTGACTGTGTGGCATTGATGCCTACACAGTCAGATGGATTGCAAATCGGCTAAGGGACCGCACCCAGAGAGTGGTGGTGGATGTGTCATATATGACTTGGAGGGAGGTGTGCAGGGGAGTCCCCCAGGGCTTGGTCCTCAGGTCCGTACTGTTCAATTTATTTATTAGTGACTTGGACGAGGGAGTGAAAAGCACTCTGGTCAAATTTGTTGATGACACCAAGATTTGGGGCGAGTTGGGCATACTAGAAGGGAGAGACAGGATACAACTGGACCTGGACATGTTACAGGGGTGGGCAAATGTGAATAGGATGGGATTCAATATTGACAGGTGCAGTGTACTGCACTTGGGCAGGAAGAACCAGCATCATACCTATAGGCTGGGGAACTCTCTTCTTGAAAGCACAGTGGCAGAAACAGATCTTGAAGTCATTATTGATTCCAAAATGAACATGGGCCGCAAATGTGAGGATGTGGTCAGCAAGACCAACCGCATCTTGTCATGTATCCACAGATGCATCATGAGCAGGTCCAAGGAGGTGACCTTCCCCATCTGTGTGACACTGGTCAGGCCACAGTTGGAGTACTGCATCCAGTTCTGGGCACCACACTTTAGGAGGGATGAGGCCAGCATCGAGAGGGTCCAGAGGAGGGCCACTCGCATGATCAGGGGGCAGCAGGGCAGGCTCTACAAGGAGAGGCTACAGGACCTGGACCTGTTCAGCCTTCACAAGAGAAGGCTGAGAGGAGATCTAGTGGCTATCTATAAACTTACCAAAGGGGAATGGGTGAGACCCTGTTCCCTAGAGCGCCTCCCAGAGTAACAAGGAATAACAGCCACAAGTTGATTGAGAGTAGGTTCAGGCTAGTCATCAGGAGGCACTACTTCACAGTCAGGGTGGCCAGGATCTGGATCCAGCTTCCAAGGGAAGCGGTGCTCGCTCCTACCTTAGGGGTCTTTAAAAGGAGGCTTGATAACTACCTACCTGGGGTCATATGAGCTTAAACTTAGTAGGGGTCAGGCAGGGGGCCCACAACCCCAGGAGGGCTGTGGGGGCTGTGCCAATCGTCCTAGGATTGCGGGCCCCCCAATCTGCCTGCCAGATGAGTGAGGGAAGCCGAGTGCTGCTGCCTGGAACCAGAGAGCTGGGGAAGGGGAACTGAGTCCAATCACTTAGTCCCTCTCCCCAGCACTAGGATTGGGCTGGGAAAAGAAACTCAGTCCAGTTGGGGCTGGGGAAAGTAACTCAGCCCAGCCCAGCCCAATCCTAGCGCTGGGGATGGGAACTCAGCTCCGCTGGGCCCAGTTCCCTTCCCAGCCTGAATTGCAGGGCTGGGGAGGGGAACTGACCCAGGGTTCAGTTCCCTTCCCTTCCTCTGCACTGTGATCAGCTTCATGTAGCCCAGCCACAGGAGGCGGGGAGAGCTAGGGCTGTGCTCCAGGCTGAGCCACATGGAACTGTGGAGCCACTGGGAGCACAGTTCTGCTTCTCCCATGTCTCCCACCACCTGGCTGCTAGCTGCTTTGAAACTTGAAATATTTTGACTAGCCTCATTTTATTTTGAGGCTGTTTCAAAGACCTTTTTTTAAATTTGATTTCACTGTTTCGAGCTCGAAATGATTCCAGAGTCCAGAGGAGAGAGGAGAGCCATGTGCATGATCAGAGGTCAGGAAAACAGACCTTATGATGAGAGGCTGAGAGCCATGGGACTCTTCAGCCTGGAAAAAGCACAGGCTCAGGGGTGATCTGGTGGCCCCCTATAAGTTTATCAGGGGTGCTCATCAGGAGCTGGGGGAACGTCTGTTCACCAGAGTGTCCCAAGGGATGACAAGATCGAATGGTCACAAACTCCCCCGTGACAGTTTCAGGCTGGACATAAGGAAGAACTTTTTTACTGTCCAAGTCCCCAAGGTTTAGAATAGCCTGCTGCTGGAGGTGGTTCAAGCACCTACTTTGAATGACTTCAAGAGACATTTGGATGTCTATGTTGCTGGGATCCTATGACCCCTGCTGACTTCCTGCCCTTTAGGCAGGGGGCTGGACTTGATTATCCTCTGAGGTCCCTTCCAGCCCTAATGTCTATGAATCTATGAATGTATGAGTTGAAACAGTGTCGAATCAAAGCAGCTCGTGAAATTTCACACAGTCCTACTGGTAAGCAATAATGACTTACAAAGTTTTCTGAGCAGTCACTTTTTGATGCTTACTATGATCTAAAGATAGATAGCAGTACTGCACCAGGGACATGAACTGGCTGATCAAGATAACCAGCTGATTTTTGGTCTCATTCCTAGGATTGCACTGGTGCTAGTCCAAGGTTTCCATGAACCTGGCCCTGGCATAGCACAAGAGTCTGGCCCTGGCATAACAAGGAGTAATGGGCACAAGCTGATGGAGAGGAGGTATAGATTGGACATCCGCAAAAACTACTTCACGGTTAGGGCGGCTAGGAGCTGGAACCAACTTCCAAGGGAAGTGGTGCTGGCCCCTACCCTGGGGGTCTTTAAGAAGAGGCTGGATGCCTACCTGGCTGGACTCGTTTGAGTCCCATTTCTCTTTTTGGGGTTTTTTGTTGTTCTCCCGCCCTGGCAGGGGGTCGGGCTAGAAGATCTACTAGGTCCCTTCCGACCCTTAATCTATGAATCTATGAATCTATGAAAGAGCTGGTCCCAGTCCCTGCACTACACTGGAGTCTTGCAGGTTCAAGGCCCTGGTGTGGTAAGGAGGCTGCAAGCCCAACAAACATCTTTGTTGGCCTCCGACACTCCCACTGCGCTGTAATTCCCTGATCTTTCCCAGTTATCTTTCCTGTTTGGTGCAGGGGGCTGGACACAATGATCTTCCAAGTCCCTTCCGGCTTTATAATCTATGAATTATATGACCTTCATGCAGCAGTCCAGTGTTAATTCAACACATATTATGTAATACAATTTGAACATAATCCTCACTTATGTCAGAGCCCTCTTATAGTTCCAGGAGACTGGATCATGATAACAAAATACTTAGTTAAACATATTGATTGACTTTTTTTCTTTATAACTTTGCTTTTCCTTCCCTCAAAGTCCTTTTTCAAGGCCAGACTCTACAATCCTTATATATAATGAGTTTTTCTGTGAAAAGTCCAAAAGACATCAATGCAAGTACTTACGGGGTACATGCTGCTCAGTGTAAATAAGACTATAAGATACTTGCCCTTCATTTCTATTCAGTTCTTATTCAGTCAGCCCTGGCAATGACCTCAGCAGGATCTTTGAGTAATCATTTCATCACTCAACCTAGTGTTACTAAGTGGAATAATTTACTTCAAATATTGTAAATTTTACTAATTGGTCTAAACCATCAATTAGATGGGGGAGGCAGAGAGAGGAGGGGCAACCTGCAGCATGGATGCCACAAGTAGCACAGGCAGCCTCTGTGTGTAGCATATGGTAGATCAGGGAGAGGGCAGGCAGCACAGTGGCAGTTAAGACATGAGGCAAAAAACAGAGCAGCAGATCAGGCAGGGAGCACAGGGAAAAGAGCAAAAAGCAGAACAGTAGATTGGGCAGGGGAAGGGGATTGCACTCAGGAAGGCACAGGGCTTAATTTGTAGCATGCCTGCCAAAATGGCTGGCCCCTACTCAGTTAGAATTTGGCAATGATGGGCCTGAAAAATATATGCTCAGGTATGAAAACCAGCCCCCATACACAAAATTGGGAACTTTACCTATACTGCTCATAACCTAATGGTTAGAGCACTCAACTAAAAAGTAGAGGAACTGAGTTCAAGTCTACTTCAGCCTGAGGGAATTCAAGTTCACATCTCCTGCTTGTCAGGAGAGGGCCCTACTCATCAGTCTATAGACTAGATTAGACTTGAGGTGGAGGGCATGTGCTCATCTCCCTATTGAATCTGGGCCAGTTAAAAACTAACAGTAAAAGAGTCACAGAAGCAGGAAGAAAACAAGCAAGGGGAGCCTGACTCTGTATCTCAGTGATGGGGGAGGTATACATTAGGAAGGGGGAAATGTTTTTGATCCCTTCGCCCAGGCTTATTTCTGTGTGTTATGCAATGACTATCTAATGTAAAATGAATATACTGTCTTAGAAGTGGGATCTGAAACCCAATATATTTCACTCACAGTGAAGTGTCCCCTCCCCGGGCTGTAGCGTCAGGCATCCTCAGACCCTATGAGATGTTCATGCTGAGCTGCATAGGGGTCCAATGGAACTGAACAGGGGGGATGAAAAGTGCTCCTCCAGCTCTTTTACAACCTGGTAGTTAGGCAAATTATTTCATGGGAGATATGGGTTTGAATTATCTCAGGCTGAAGCAGGTGTGGGATTTACTTACTTAATAGGAAAACCTTTTTTTTTTTTTTTTTTAAGTGAGATCCTCACATTGGCACGACTGATATCTGTTCTGGGTGAGGCATGCAAACTGTTTTGTGAACAAATCCTAATTATTGTGAATGTTACTGTTTGTTTGTGAGGATCTGTGTAGTCCAGATGGATCATTATCGGCTACATGTTTCTTTTGAATTATTCAATTTGATTATTCATTATAATTGTAGTGTGGATGGTTATCTAAGGTAAATGGCATTTACTTCTGCCCTCCGAAATGATTCAGCCACTCAACCAAAAAGACTAATGAACAGCAAAAGGCAGGATAGAGATGCATCTGATAGACCAGGCCTGTCCAACATATGGCCCGTGGGCTGCCATGTGGCCCTCCAAGCTGTTTTCTGAGACCCAAGGTGCTGCGATGGGAAACGAAAGTATACACCGTACTTTCTTTTCGGGGGGGGGGGAGGTCATGTGATACCGCTTCCTGTGAGGTCTTTGAATATGGCTTTCCGGCCCCCTGGGTGATAAAAAGTTTATGATCCAGCCCCACATTCAAAAAGTCTGGACACCCCTGTGATAGACTAACTAAATCAGAGATGCATAAGTTTTCATGAGCCCAAGCTCACTTCCATCAGATGATGTGAAAGGACATGCACAGCCTATTGAACAGAGAGTGTGATTTGAATATAAAAGTAATGCGTTTTGAATGATGACCCAAGCTGACAATTTTCAAAATGTTGATTAAAAATAAATCTCTGACTGAATCAAGAACTAATTTGTTGCAATTTTCTTTTTTCCACAGCACAACAGGACTCAAACCTGAGCCCAGCAAGATCAATGGAAATGATCTTGCTAAGATTGGCAATGGCTCCCAGCATGGTATTTTTGATGAATGAAAATTGATGCTGAAATCTGCCAGACTTCAGAGATTCACAAAAGTTTTCACTAACACCCAGATTCTTTCTGAATGTTTACCACTAATATGTGATATGTAATATGTTCTCCAGCAAAACCAACTCCACGTTTCATATTAACTCCTATGGTAATAGCAGAATTCCAACAGAAGTCTATATAAGTTAGGATATGCCCTGACTAAGACCTTGCATGAACTCTTCTGGTTAATCTAGGAAGAATGAATACCACACTGTCCTCAAGGACTCTAAGAGCACCTATACATGTGCATTGAGGCTGCTCCGATGCACTATTACAGTGGGTCAGAAATCAAGTCTTTTGGAGTGTGGTAATGACTGCGTTCCAGCAGGCTACAGCATTATGTGTATCAGTGTCCCTGCACTTAAAAATGGTGGCAGGGGCACCTTAACTAAAGCTTGTTTGATAAGCTTCATTTAAAGTGCCCCTACCACCATTTTTGAGTGTGGGAATGCTGATATACATAATGTCCTGAGCACTTTA
>NW_017729025.1:48337046-48338459 GCF_001723915.1 Gavialis gangeticus | reverse complement strand
CCTTAACTAAAGCTTGTTTGATAAGCTTCATTTAAAGTGCCCCTACCACCATTTTTGAGTGTGGGAATGCTGATATACATAATGTCCTGAGCACTTTAACTAGAGCAGTTCTAGTTAAAGTGTTCTAATTAAAGCAACCCCCCTCCCAGAGCACGTGTATACACCCTCAAAGATGTGCCCATAATTACTTTCTACATGGAAACAGAGACTGAGCAGAATAAGATAACTATCAGGGACCTCATTGTTACTGACATGATAAAATACTGACCTGGGCGCTGCTCAACAGACTGATCTTACATGTGCTAGATGGCAAGCTCTCAGAGTCTCAGTGCAGCTTGAGAGCAAGCAATGCTGGATGTGATTTCTGATGCACAACAGATTCAAGAAAGATGTCACAATCTGTTTGAGTTTCATTGGCATCAAACAGTCTTTGATACATTCAGCTAATTCAGGTCCTGGAGCTCATGAGATGTGCTCAGAAGTCCTGGAGAGTTTCCCACAGATATCTTTTAGTTCCATTAAGGAATGGCAAAATGGCACTGACTTACGTGGAGTGGAATAAGCTTGTGTTTTTAGACCAGTTCTATTGACTCTGTTCTGTGCAGCACTTATGGAGAAGGCAGTTGGCAACCTTCCAGTTGCTGTGATGTTAGATTTTACATCTGTGGGTCTCTGTTCAGTCATGAGAGGTAGTAAGCATGATTCAAAGTCACTTCTCAGCTCCTCCATGAGTTGTTTTTCATGGATGATTGTGCATTAGTGAGACATTCTGAACAGGACTTGCAAGTTTTGGTTATCCATGGCTGCACACAGATTTGGACCACCAAATAGATGAGGTTTTTGTTGTGGGATCAGCTGTGCCAAGGTGCCTTTTGGCACAACTAATCTGATTGACTGGCAGGTATGAATATCACCTAGGGCTGCTGTCATGGAAGATCAAGCCCCCTGCTCCTCCCAGAGCTTCAGAGACCTTATCCATCAGGTGCCTGGCTGCAATTTAGGGAACCCCCATGAGCCTCCCCTGCTCTGCAGCATGAAACATGCACCCCAGAATCACCTGTTTATGGTGGCTACAGAGTGTGGACAGCCCTGGGCTTCAGGGATGGCACCACAGGTGAGCAGATGTCGCTTGCAAGCGATGGTGAACTATTGTCAGGAATCATTACACAAACATTTTTGAGCATTTGGGGCATGAGAAAGCAAAATGCAAAGACATCTCATTTTGTGCCAGCATAATTTTTTTTTCTGGAGCAACAAGAACAACTTCTGTTTGTAGCCCTAGTTAGTGAATGATGAAGGCATGTGCCAGCCCACATTCAACAGGAGCAATGTGCTTCTCATTTTATGCCTCTTCATTAATGATGTGGATATTGTAGTCAGAAGCAGACTGGCCAAGTTCACCGATGACACCAA
>NW_017729025.1:48334880-48336281 GCF_001723915.1 Gavialis gangeticus | reverse complement strand
GCTGGGATCCTATGACCCCTGCTGACTTCCTACCCCTGGAGCAGGGGGCTGCACTTGATGAACTTCTGAGGTCCCTTCCAGCTCTAATGTCTATGAAATCTTGTGACTACTAAAGAAGAGTGGTGACATTGATTGTGATAATTAACAGTACAGAGTCTAATCTGTTGTGAAAGCTTTTTTTTTCCCCCATTCACCCTGTCATTTTTTTACTATTAGGTTCACTTCTAGAACTTAATACATATTACTTAATTGACTAATTCTTATTTGCACTAATGCCATTTTACACTGAGCTTTCAGTGAGCTGTAGTGGAAACTCACTGAGAGTGTGGTTTGATTGTACAGTTAACCTGTGTGCATGGCAATCAGGTCTGACTATCCAGGTTAGATTTAATAGAACGTAAGTGTGTCACATTTATGTTCCCATATCCTCACTGTTTCTACATGTATGTTTGTGTTGCAGAAGGCATATCATATGGATCTTTCTGCTTAAACGTCCTGGGATTCTCTCTGTCTCAGTCAGTTGTTTTAACTGTGGTAGAGCCTGCTTGCAAAAGGTGATTTAAAATGGAGACAACATTGGGCACGTCCAGATGAGCATGGATGTGAGGTATCTGGCACTGTAGACCCATCTGCGGCACCACGTACCACACATGCAGGCATTCCCTGAGCTGCAACTTTCCAAAAAAAGCAGGATGGTGCACATGGTGGCAGTGCATGGCGCTGAAACTGGATCCTAGCCAGCCAGATCAACACTCTGACTGCTAGCTGGGCTTCCTGCCACAGCTCCAGCTCCTGGAGGCCCCTAGGACAGTAGGTAAGGCTGCTGGGAGCAGCAGAGTTGCTAGCCCCAGCCTCCCCTACCCCATCCAAGGTAACTTGCTGCATGCCAGAGTGTGGGTGGCATGGGCATTGCCTGGGGACAAGTAGCAGTGGCACAAGGTGCACCACTGTTACTTGTCCCTGGAGAAGCAAACTTTCCCAGTCATCTGGACATGCCCATAGTCACTTATACCCCTAGCCAGGTAAGCTATCATGTTCATAAAGCACCTCCAAACCCAGACAAAAGATGTTTGGAGAGGCTTGAGCTAAAAGCCGGGGAAGACAGAGTTGATTATACGCTGAAAGCAGGTTTAGAGTGACTTTACACTGGCAGAGCAGTGTAAGTGGCCGAAGCGTAAATGAGAATCCAACCCTTACCATCTCCTTGTTCTGAGTAATTGATCATGTAAATAAATATCTTTGAATCCCTTTTGAAAACCTATTTAAATCATGTCCTGTGAGCAGGATTTGGGGGGTGGGGTGAGGAGGGGAAGGCAACCACTTTAAAAAATGCTCCAGCTGAACCACTTTTATGTAAGAATATTCTATAACACTGTACCCATCTGTTTCTGTTGGACCCCT
>NW_017729025.1:48322492-48329880 GCF_001723915.1 Gavialis gangeticus | reverse complement strand
TGAGTAATTGATCATGTAAATAAATATCTTTGAATCCCTTTTGAAAACCTATTTAAATCATGTCCTGTGAGCAGGATTTGGGGGGTGGGGTGAGGAGGGGAAGGCAACCACTTTAAAAAATGCTCCAGCTGAACCACTTTTATGTAAGAATATTCTATAACACTGTACCCATCTGTTTCTGTTGGACCCCTTGAACCACACTTTCTTTCTTATCACCTATGTTTCTGGAAAAGTAAAAAATGAAGGGATCCCAAATCACAATATCCTTACAGAGAGCAAGATTTTAAATCCTCCTAATGTTTTGAGATTCCTGGCTTGAGGTACCTCTTTTTGGCTTATAATATGAAAGACAACTCCCCACAAAATTCTGATCCAGTTCCAGCACACTCAGGGTTTGTTCTGCAATCATGTCTACTGAAAAGTACCAGACTAGTGTGCATTTTGAGAGAAGCATGGAGTCTCAGAGTAGAATAGCACGTATGTATGAAAAAGCAGTTGTTCATCCTCAGATTACTCTCAGCAATTTTAGCAGCAGCAGGATTCTAATTCAAAGTCAGGGGTCATTTCTCCCAAACTGACTCTCTTAAACTGGGTGGGGGTGGGAGGGTTGGTTTCCATATGTAGCTGCTGACCTCTAAAAAGGAAGCCTAGGGGGAATGAAGAAAGCAAGGATGTGGACTTGCTTGCTTGCTGACTTTATCACTTAGGAATTAGCCAAGGCAAAGCTGCATAGTATCTGATGAATTTTAATACTGTGGGACTCAGGCGAAGGCTGTGCCCAAGTCCCTTGGTCAGTTTCAACATTAACCCTCCATATATAGGATCCTGTATGCCAATGTATCAAGGCTTATTTTTGTTTGCTTGTTTTTTTAAATGGGACAATTAATCATATTATGTGATGTGGGAGAAGAGCAGCAATCAAGAACAATCTTGTAGTTCAAGCAATGGACTGGGAATTAGGATACTTGTGGTTTTGAAAAAAGATTCCTGTGTGACTTTGGGCAAGTCACTTAATCTCTCTAGTCATTATATGTTTGTCTCTAAAATAAGCATAATATGTTCCTTTCCTATTATTTGCCTTGTCTATTTTAGTCATGACACCCAACTCCAAAAGAGAAGACTCTTGCACCATCCCTGAGGAGACCCATTGATTTTAGTGGAACAATTCTCACAGGATCAGGGCCCGAGATAGATTGTCTCTTCAGGAACTTCTCTCTTATGGTTTGTATATAAGATGTGGCGTAAGAGGGTCTCTGATCTTTCTTGGAGCTTCTTGCTGGTGTACTACAACAAATAATAATAGAGACATTTTCACCAAGTTGATTTTGGCTCTTAACCTGACCTGAGTTTGAACCAAGTTCCTCTGAGAAATCAATTCTCCTTTGCGAGTATTCGCCCATGGAAACTAGCATTTTCTCAAACATTCCATGAATTTGATCCAGAGACCTTTCCCCTATGCTCTATTTTTGGCAGTAAATATTGCTTTTTCATTGAAAAGCAGTAAAATCCCACCCAGGCAAAATTGATTTAAATGGAGTGACACCAGCATAAAATTGTAGTAGTGTAGTAGGTGAACCATTATCCATAAATTTGATGGACAAAGGAAACCACATCAACTGAATCATTTAAACTGGACTAGAATGTACACTTGTTAAAGCTCTCAAATTATAGAACATGTATACAAAGAAAAAAAAACACAGGCAACAATTCCAGAATGCAAGCAGGAAAAGGCGGTCTTCATCACTAGTGCTAGCCTTACTGAGCATACTAAAATATACATCAGAATATGATTGTGGTATGCGTGCATGTATTTTTTATTCTTTTTGCCCTTAAAATAAACATGATCTAATGTTCATACAATGGAAAGAGACTAACAATAAGGACATCTGGGTCTTTTTTCCCAGATTTGAGACTCACTTTCTATGTAACTGGGTAAGGTTTATGATCTCTCTGTGCCTCAGTTTATCTACAAAGGGGAATAACAGAATTTAACTGCTTCACAGGGGTGTATGAGGCACGATCATTGTGTGTTTATAAAGTACTTTGAGATTCTCAGATGAAAGGTTCCATAAGTTCAAAGTATTATTACATTAATAAGGTTGAATACATCACAATAGTTTGGAGTTGTAGTTTTGCTTATTTAATAGCACAATGGGGCAGAAAATCACCTTTCAAAAATAAATGGGAGCTCTGTGGGAAAAGTCTAGTTTAATATTTATTCTGTGTTTCCTTCTCTGTAATTTGCTATACTTTGGTTCCAAAGTACTTCTAGTACAATCTGAAATCAAGACTCCATTTGATAACAAGGGACATATCTGTACCACCTTGCTGTCAAGCCTAGGACTATTGCTGAGAATCATAGTTTCATAGTTATAGTTTCATAGTTAGTAGGGTCAGAAGGGACCTGAGCAGATCATCAAGTCTGACCCCCTGCCATGGCAGGAAAGAGTACTGGGGTCAAACGACCCCAGCAAGGTGATCATCAAGCCTTGCCTTAAAGACCCCCAGGGTAGGAGCCAGAACCACTTCGCTTGGAAGTTGGTTCCAGAACCTAGCTGCCCTGACAGTGAAGTAGCGCCTCCTGATGTCTAATCTGAATTTACCCTCTGCAAGGAATCATGCCTGACCACTCACTCCTGTGCTCTACATGCCCAAGCTTGGCAGTTAGGTAAAACAGACAGCTGGGAGGGGCTCTGAGCACAGGACCCAGCATCACTTTCAGGCTTTCTATCCCCTCTAGAGCCCTATGGGGCCAGATAACATTACTATGGACTAGATCCACAGGCTCTATGTCTGACACCCCTATCCTAAAGCCATTTATACTGTCCGGTTTCCATGTTGGGGGCACAGAACCCAAGAGTAATTTGGAGGGTCTAGTTTCTTGGAGGAAGTCCCAGTCTGTAGAGAGGAAGTAAAGACATACCCAAAAGTCTTCTCTCTCTAGACCATAATGAAGGGCTCCGTGTGCTGAAACATAGTACAGTTTATCTATTGAGTACATGGACCCCTGTCCAAAACATGGAAAACTCCAAACCAGAACAAGTAAAAAGCCCTTACAAGGCTTCACTGAAAATATCAAAAAACAGTAATGGAAGAGTGTTGCCAAATGTTTTGCTAATTGGTGGCCAGTTTGACTGCCACAAGAAAAAAAGATAGGGCAAATATGCTGATTTATGAATCTTTCTGAGTCATTTCACTTCACCTAGGGTGGAAGAAATGAGAACAAAGAAGAAGAAAATAAAAGAGGGCTGGGGGAGGGAGAAATGCAATAATCAAAGTTTTACCAGGGAACAGAGGGGACTATAATGATTTCACTTTCACCCTAACACTCAGTCTCACATTTCCATGTGCAATGTCACAGGGGGCTATTTTATGAACTATCATATATAAAGCTGTACTCTGAGTCAACTACCAGTGCTGTGGTTTGCAAGGAATGCACAAAAAATGAACTGAAATATAACACCTCTTCTTATTACTAATATAAGGAGCTGAGTTCCGGGGGAATGGGAGTACTTACAGTTAAGTTGGGAACAGCTGACTCTTTTGCTCTGGGGTGTGATAACAGGCTACAAAAGCCAAAATCCAGAGTTGGTATGTAAGCCAAGTTACACAATGGTAGGCAGAGCATGAGCTTAAATGAGTTAGGCAGAATCTAAAGGTTTGTAACTCATAGGAGGATGCGAGAAACTATGAAGGTATAGATTAAAGAAGGCCTCTGTATTAACATACACTCTTGCCAAATAAAGTGAGCCAACTAAACCCCTTCACACTCACACAAACTCAATCACACCCACTTACCACTGTGTAATTTAATATGGGATACACTGTGTAAAGAGTGGATGCACCTTGTGGTGGGACAGTAGGGGGTGGTTCTGTGCTAAGCCCCACAACTCACTGTGCCCAATCACCTTCCTGGCTGACCCCTTTCCTGGAGAACACCCACTAGCCTGGGGATAGTGATGCCACCACCCAAGGTCTGGCCTGATCCTGGCACTGTGTCTGCTGGGAAACACAAGCCTAGTAGCCCTCAAGGGTACTTGATCTACTTCAAGAACTTGGGGGCTTCCTTCAGACTGAAGCACAAATAGTGGTCTCCCTTAGTCAGCCAAACCAAGGGTATCTCAAGGCATAATCTAGACCCACTCCCAATAAGTCTCCCATGCTAGGTACAAAGGAGAACTTTATTGGTTACAAGGAATAGGTTTAGAATAGGGTACAGATTACAGCAATATCAGAGAAATCCCAAAGAGGAAACTGGCATAGCTGGGTAGCCTTTGATCACACATCTGAGTTACTGCTAGCTATATATCTAGTTAGGTCTCGGGTAGCTTACTTACAAGTATCATCCAGAGGCAGGTGGAGATTCCCTCTGGGTGCAGGCAGTTCACTGATCATGAGTTTCAAGAGAGAGAGCAAGTTTCAGATGGTCCAGCTTGTCTCTCTCTGAGTTTTTATCATGGCTACTGCCCCTCCTCCTGGGCAGTCCTTAACTTATACAGCCCTTATGACCTCATTTGCCTGGTCCAGTTGAGACCAGCGCCTGTTAGCTGCCAGCCAACCAATTTGAAATGCATCACTGGTTGCCAGGCAGACTGGCAGGGTCTCTAGAACAATAGGGATTCCAAGCCACTCACCCAGGTATGTGATGCCAGTCACAGGCAGAGGGAGCAGGTTTCCTCCCTCCCTCAGGAATGTATCCAACTCAGGGTACCGAAAGAGATAGGATGTCTGCAGGGCCTATGTCACCTAAATTGTCACAGAGCAGAGTTTTTGGAGAGAGATAGAGGTGGCATTCTGTCACACACCTATCACAGCCAGCATCCACCAATTCCGGAAGTTAAAGTTAGCCACATGATATATCACCTATGAATAATTTTATCTCAACTCAGGTAAGATATGTTTTGCTAGATAGTGTTAACCAACATGTTCTAAAACTCTAGTAAGACAAGGCACTAGTAGTCTTGAACCAATGTTAGCTGTTTGAAATGAAGCTCAGGTTCCCCTCTAGTTAGGAGTGTAATGATTTTATATTTTGTGGAATTTGAATTCAGATTGGACACAAATCATATTTCATCCTTCCCTTCCTCATTGGAGAAGGCAGTTATATATATATATATACCAACTAAGGTCCCTCATGATTCAATATGTTAACTGAAAATGCACAAACTCCATATAACATTCAAAGGGGGACCCCAGTTCTTAAATGAGAGAAAAGCATGACTAACACATATTAACAGCATTGAATTCAGCTCAAAACGGGTGGTGGTGGTTTCTGTCTTTTGGGTCACAATTTAATGCTTAGAGACTGTTCATTCTGTATATGGGAGACCTAGGGTCTAGGCCTTCCTAACACTAAAGGAATTTGAATCTAGATCTGCTGCTTCTCAGGAGATTACTCTAATCATCATATTCTGAAACAGGGAAGCAGAGGGCATTCTCCAGCGCTTCCACTGAATGTGGGCCATTTGGCAGCCAAAATATGAGTTGTGGTCAGAATGAGAGCAAGTGACAGATCACTGAACCTTAATATTTAACACAGTCCTGGGGGAGTAGTGAATCCTGGGTTCTGGTCCTTTCTCCCACTTGTGTGTATGCATTTTACACTAGACAAGTCACTGAAAAAAAAAAAAGCTGAACTAAGTTTTCAAGCGGATTAGAACCTAGGACTCAATATTTCCAGGGGAAAGCACTAAGCCAGAGTGATGAACTTCTTTTTCCTTTTCTTTTCTCTTGACAAAGGTGAGCTGAGTCCCCTATTCCTGTGCTTTAATATTTCTCATTGGCTCTCATCATCTCTTTTCTTTCTGAATCACCCTTTGAAAGTACATATCACTACCTATTTTCTGTAGAGTAGCTAATGAGCGAAGCTGACTTGTTCTTTTATGTCTCTGAAGTCTCTTTGCTGACTGTAAGGGGTGCTAGAAGTTTAAGTTGTTTTGAACCTCCCTCCTAGGCAGGTGATTAAAAGTTAGGTGGAGCACCTCAACTTAGATACATACTGGGACAACTTGAATCCCTGTTTGCATCTTAAACAGCTATTAGCCTCCCCTTTTCAGATACAACAGAAATGTGGCGTGGCTTTACTGCCAATCCAGATCTCCCAATCCTTCCCTCCTTTCCTAACTGCTTGCTTCTTTCACCTAAGTGAGGCTGAAAGAGACTAGTAGTGTGTAACAACTGTTAAAGAAGCATAAACAGCAGGCTGTCTGTACTATCAAAATTGAGAAATGTAAAAGAAAATGTATAATAAATTATGCATAATCTGGCAGAAAGAGGGAGAAAATAAACAAGCCTGAATAGATGGTCCCAGTGGTATCTATCTACCTACCTACCACCATAATACCTGAATTTTTCGCCCAGGCCCCAGTTACCCCAGGCTTCAGGGGGAAAAAACTTAACACCACCTTCCGTTGTTGTGCTGAGGATGCCAGAGGGAGTGCATGTACCCCTGGTATCCCCCAACCCTTGAGGAGGAGGAGGTGGCGGCGGCAGCAGCAGCAGCAGCAGCACCAACAATCCGCAGCTGAGGGACAGCTGCAGCAATGAGGAGGTAAGCCGGGGAAGGGGAAGGGAGCGAGTGGGGCCAGGTGCGGGCAATCAGGCAGGGGATTCTTTTCCCACCTGACCCCATTTAGCCACACCGGGCGGGAGTCATGTGAACAGGGAGTGCAAACAGGGATGCTCTTTAGGGGTGCGCAGGAGTTTGCCCTGGGGTTTGTGCAGGGAGATGTGCGAGAGGCCGCAGGCAGCGGAAGAGCCAATGGCGGCAGCAGCAGCCGTCTCCAGGTAAGTGAGTGGGGGTGACAGCATGGGAGTTGTCACGCGGAGTGCAGCCAGGGTTCCTGCCCCACAGCTGCCTCCTGGCCCAGGGACCAGTGAGGCTTCCACGCAGGTGGGGCCACCTGCCTGTGGGGGCTGCCTGGCTTGGTCCCTGGGGCTGGGGGTGGGGCATGGGAGTGGAGGCTTCTCTCACCTGTTCCACCTGTGCCAGGATTGCAGCACTGGAGGGGCAGGTGAGAGAGCTCCAGGTGGAGGTGAGCAGGCTGCGGGGGATCAGGGCCATGGAGGACGAGATTGACAGGTACTTTCTCTCTCTGCAGGGCCCATCTCCTCAGGCTGTCACCACCCAGGAGTCTGCAGGAGGCGAATAGAAGATGGTCACCTCCAGGGCCAGGTGGCATCTCAGGCAGCACGCAGCTGCATCAACTGTCACCCCAGTACAACTGGGGAACAGGTATGTGGCCCTGGCAGCACTGGAGGAGACTGGGCACGAGGAAGGGAGGAAGCCACGCTCTCATCCAACAAGCTGGCATCCATACCTCCTGAGCATCATCCAGTGACCCAGAAGAAGAGACAGCGGGTCATCGTCATAGGGGACTCCCTCCTCA
>NW_017729025.1:48311967-48320503 GCF_001723915.1 Gavialis gangeticus | reverse complement strand
CAGCAGGGACTCAGGGAAAGTCTGTTCACCAGGGCCCCCCTTGGAGTCACCAGGAACAATGGCCACAAGCTGAGGGAGGATAGGTTTAGGTTAGATATTAGGAAGAACTACTTCATTGTAAGGGTTGCCAGAGCCTGGAATAGGCTTCCCAGAGAGGTGGTGCTCTCACCATCCTTGGAAATCTTCAAAAGGAGACTGGCTAGGCACCTGGCTGGGGTCTTACGACCCCTGCCACTCCCAGTGCTCCTTCCTGCCCATGGCAGGAGGTCGGACTAGATGATCTGTCTAGGTCCCTTCCGACTCATTGATTCTATGATTCCATAGCTCTCAAACCTACAATTTGTTTTTGCCTGGAGTAAGATAAGAAAATAGATCAGGGTAAAATAATTAAGCTATTCCACAAACTTTGTCCATTGTTTGTTTTTGGCAATGGAGATGTATTTTTAGCAAGACATTATTGTAAATGCCAAGCCTGGGCGCACGAAAGGTGAAGCTGTACAGAAGGTCTTCAACCTCACTGGTGAGCACAGTGAGTCAATAATGATTCATACCAGTGGTAATGAGTTATACCTTCTCTCATCCCTCCAGGTGTTCTTAATGCCATTAAAATGAAAGCAAGGGTATAAAAAGAAGTAGTAGGAAAAAATAGGGGGCACACAATTAAATTAAGAGGAGCTAAGAGACTAAAGTTAAAAGGAAAAGATTGTAGGTGGCAAAGATGTTTGGTTCAATTATTTGCAGACTTCACTGACAAAGTAGCTTAATTTGCAGTAAGCTCTTATTTCCAGAGACCTATTTGGTTACCATCAGCTTGTTTTTATTTAACAAAAGGAATAACTAACATTACCACCAGGTCATGTAATGTACTTCGCTACTTTAGTTTTGTAGCTAACATCCTAATAGGGAGAGTTGTGGCTGAACAGTTGAGAGAGAAAAAACAAACAACAAAACCCCAAACTGGAGCAGCTTTCAAATCAAACCCTAGATCTCAGCACTCCCAGATTTCATGGGGCCCAAAATCTTGACTCAGATTTGGCAGAGCCACCTTCCACTAAGAAAACTACAGGTCAGTCAGTGATTCTGCCATTGGGAAACCTAGGACACTGACAGACATAGAATTATGATACAGTCATAACGAAACAAATGTATCCACACCCACCTCTATGTGCTGCTAAGTGCTGTTCATTTAACTGAAGGTCTCTTCCAGATGAAGTAGCATGCACTCTATGCACCTGCCACTGGAGGAATCAGAAGGAAAAGAAGCAGGACTTAAATGACGCTTCATTTTCCAGTTTCTCAGCCACTGTAAAAAGCTATCAAGCTCTTTAAAAAGTACTCTCCAGGAGCAAATCTAAGGCAGATTTCATTGTCCCATTTCAAATCGAGCTGCACTCAACTTAATATTGCCTCTGCTGTGCAATTTTACCCATTTTGAGACAAAACCTGAGCTTGATTGCACTAAAGCCATTTCAATGTGTTGTTTGAAGATGATCATTGAATTTTTAATTTCTCATTACCTTTTCATTTCTAATCACCTCTCACTTCTGTATTCCACCTAGTGCTGAGGTAGCAAACAACTGTGAGTGTTAGCAAAGAGAAGTTATTAAAAGCAGTTACAGACCAAGGAAAAATCCCCACCACAAAAAACACCCCCCACAACCAGCTAAAATAGATACATCTAATTATGTAAAAGAGGGAGAGAATACAAAAGGAGAAGAATCACCCATTATCACCCATGCAGCATACAGTGGTCAGCAAGGGAGCAAGTAGGTTATAATGAGCCATAAAGCCATTGTCTGTGTTAAGTTAGTGGTTTTTGGTATCCAGTAAAGCTATACATTTTTTGTCTCTACTGCCTGAAGGGATTGTGTAGGTCTTCCTTGAGGGCAGAGACTGGAAGAATGCTTGTTCTGTGATAAGAATTTTTCCAACTGTTTGAGTTGGTCTAATAAGAGATATCAGATTTACCAGAGAACCTTGCCTGTCTATGTCCTTAGACCAACATGGCTACAACCTATACCACTGTTCTGTGACAAGTGTTCTTCCAAATACCATATTATAACTAGCTGATATTCTTTTGCCTGAACATATGTAAACTCGGCCAAATGGAGTTTGCCCTCATTTGAAATCTTAGGGCTGCTACACTGAGGTTGGGGCTTGCTTTCATGAGCTCTTTCAATAGTAGCAAGAGGATTAAAAGAAAGTACTGCTTTCAAACACTGTTGATCTAAATGTGGTTCACTAGGGCATGTGGCCATCTTTTTTGTTTAAATTGAGGAGACGAAGAAATAATAATAATAAAAAAAAAGACTTTCATGCAAATGAAACTATTCATCGGACCTGAAATAAAACTTAATTTTGTTTCTATGTTGTTTTTATGCCTTCATGTGTATGCACACACACACTTTTAAGGTGAAATAATAAAAATATTTTGTAATGAAAACATGCAAATCAAACATTTCAGCTATATAGATATTCCTCACTTTTTGGGTCACAACATTTTGATAAATTAAAGATTATTTCACAAATCCTTTTTGATTAAAAGAAAAAAATCTCTCAGAAGCTTTCATCTTTCATCCACTAGATCACTGCTGCATCATTTCTGAGGATGGGACTCAATTGGGCAATATCCTGAAGGAGTAAAAAAGACTTACTGCTCATTATAACCATTTTGATTCAGATGCAGCCTCCACAGTCCCACTGACCAGCCCTTATCTTCTCTGCATTGGAAGCTACTTGTAGATAGGGTTTTCTGAAGGTAAGATGAACCTAAGAAAATATTGGGGGTGGAGTATCCTTTTAGTTTGTAGAATGTGTGCCTCCATTGGGCTTGTGATACTCCTTAAATACCACTCACTATTCAAAACAGTTCTGGACAGTACGTGCAACCATTAGGATGCTATATTTTTGGAGAAGAAAAGTACTGTAGGTAAGGAATGACTTTCTACATTCTTACTTGTTCCTTTAAAAATGACTTCATCTCTCAATTATGTAATTTATAATTATGCAATTAATTATACAATTAATTTATTGTGAAGCATTTGAGATCTACAAAGAATTCTACTTAAATAAATCCTTTTGTTAATAAAGTTATTTTAAAAGATGTAATTATATATTCCTGTTTCCTAACACTATAATTTCCTCATTCTCAGGAGTCTACAATGAAATAATTGTATGTCACTTGCAGTAGTGACATTTTGCTTCTGCCTTTTTAATTTGGAAGAACAAGTAAAGACTTTGCCACTTGCCTACTAAGAGTAGTACTGAAAACTTTTTGGGCACAGACAGAAGTAACAATTTTCACCCTATCTGGCCATGGAAAGCAGTCTATAGCCATGACCAAACAAAAGAATATGGTTGCAGATGCTTCAAAGTGGCTGATTGGGCAAAAATCTGAACTCTCATTGCATGACGGTTCAGATGAAGATGTTTTAAAACACAACATGTACTGCAATTTGCGTCTGTGCTGACTCCCAGCCTGCTACTGTTTTGAGAATGGGAGGTGGGAAAGGGAGAAAAGAGAGTTTGGTCTGGGACCTTTTCAGCCCCTACTGGAGGGTGGGACAAGTGGTTTGTAACCCTCCCAAAGTTGGGGGAGGGGACTCCAATCCACCCATCCATCCACCTGTGTTGGCTCCTAGAAGGAGCTCCTTCTGCTCCTTTTCCCCCTCTCCCATCCTGAAAATGGGGACCAACTGGGAGAGAGAAACAGCTGTTGCTAGGGAAAACCAGTTGCAGGCTCACAGCCAGCAGCTAGATTCCCCTCCCCTCTTGAACAAACAGTGAACTTCTGTTTGGTCTGGGGGATCATTGTGATTCAGAACACTTCCTGCAAAGTGTTCTGAGTTACAGCAGGGAGCTGCACTTCCCCACAGCCCTGCACAGTAAGACATAACATAAGAAAACATTTGATCTCTCCTACCATATTACATAACCTCAAGGATTTTAAATATTTTAAGAAACAATTGCCAATCTGCAAGATCTCATTCAGAATCAAATGCAAACAGCCAAATCAGTGTGTGAATGACATTTCTGCTTTGGAATCAAAAGCTGTTAAAAAATAGATGTCTCAGTGCTGTGCTGCCAAGATAGCACTTTTTATGAGCTATTGTCAAGTCTGTCAAATGAAAACTAATTAACGTTTAGATAGCAAATACTGCACAAGTTTCTTGGTAACTTATTGCTCCATGTAACCTCAGGCTTCTAGCTGGATTTTGTATTGTGGAAGATGTATTTTAGTAGTTTGATAGAATGAATCTTGCATGTGCTTTGGCTAAAATCAGACTTCTAAGTCCAGAATCCTCACCACCCGTAGCAGGAGATGGTTTCAGCTCATTTCAAAGAGAGCCCCTAATCTGTAATTGTCAGGTATTGATTTTTTTTTTTACATTCAGTTGGGTGGAGTTACGTTACTTTTCTAACAATAGGTATGTTGTTAGTGCCTATGAGTGCGTAATTTTAGTTCTGACTGATCTTTGAATCAAACCCTGCTCTAGACAGCATTTTGAAATGGAACAGAGATGCCAGCTGATATATCTTCTGTTTTGAAAATACTGTTGGATGAGACATGTCTTTGGGCCTCTACTCCACTGTTCTGAAAAATAACAGCATTCACCTTTCTCTAATATATATTGCCTAGGTAGCTAGTTCAGGAATTGCCTTTAGTTTCCTAGAGGTAAAAATATATTCAATGTAGCTATGTTGCATGGAATATAGCTCACATCTGGGCAGTGGGAATTGACAGAATTAATTGTAGGTAGGGTAAGAGATGATCAAGGTTTAGACTATGGATTTTGTGGTAAAGATAAAGGTGAAGGCCAGATTATAGAGCTACTGAAGGACAACAGGTAGACGTGCCAAGAGTTTAGTTATGGGATGCCAGCAGTTTTGAGCTGCTTCGATATTCACAGTACAAAAACTTAACTACCTACTAAGCGAGTGAAGAAGAGTAGTCAAAATGACTCCAGAATGATGAACCTGGGTGACAAGGAGAATACTGGCATTATCAATGTTGATGGAAGAGGAAGGGCAGCAGAATGGAAGAAAGATGAGAAGTAGTTTTGTTATATCTCTAATTAGAAATATTTTAATGGCTTTCTAAATTCAGTATCAGCAAAATCATTTGTGTTTTGTTTATAAGCATTCTTACATAGTATGTGCACCCAACATGAAGCATAATGGTTAATAACAATAATGCAGTTCATTGATGATGATGACAATGACAGTGACAAAAACAACACGGTAATAACAAAGCAACAACAACAATAACATTATCCTGTCCCCTTCAATTATTAGGAAAAAGAATTCTTGCTCTCCAGAAAGAGTACATGATGTGTAGAGTAGTATTTGTGATCCCCAGGTTGAAGGACAGAGTGGAAAGTCTGGTTATCCCATGTTTCTGGGCTTTGTTGGTTGCTAGATGAGGGTCTGGAAAGCATTTTTCAACCTCCTGTTGCTATAGATGTCAGAAGGAGTTTGGCCTTCTTCAGAAATACTGGAGGCCGGCCACAGGGCTGTGGGCTTCTGTTGGGACCTAAAACACAGAGGCTATTTGTAGATGTGCTTACCATTTTCTAAACCCTGTTAACTGATTCACATCACAGTTCAAATGAAATTTCAATTTGAATTAAGTGTTAATTGATGATCAAGGGGGTTTGCCCCCTTCTTCACAAAACAGTAGCCTGTGTGCTATGGTAGGCCAGGGAGTTTAGTCAGGATACTGATACTTAATTAAGGTGAGGTGTTGGCACATTTGACTTTGTAAAGGTGTTACTTTGTACCTGATAGCCTCTGTTGTGTTGCAAAAACCCAGTTGAGTTTCCCTTGTGGGGACTGATGTTTGCAATGCTTATCTGGGTTCCTAATGACTGTGTTGCCTAAAAGCAACAGGGTATATATGTGTTAATTAATACAGTTTAAATTGTATAGTTCTGACTGCCCTAGTTTGCATTAACTGTATTCCTCATTCAATACACATTAGTTAATTTGGACTGGAGCTAATTTTAATTCCAACTACAGACATCCATACGTATATAGTGAAGGTTGTAATCTGGATTAAAGCTAGAAAAATGTAACATCTATAGATGGCCACAGAGGTTCCTAATGAGAGAGTTTTCACCTTTGCTCAAGAACAGATTGACTGCCACATTCAGGATTGAGAAGGAATTTTTCCCCATGGCCAGATTGGTAGGGATGTCATGATTTTTGCCATCCTCTCTATGATCGGTTATGATTCTCTTTGGATCCCTTAAGAGTATAACTACTTCCTGTCCTTTCAATGGCAGGATATTGAAAGTGTCTTTGTCCCCCTGCTTTAACCTGTGGCAAGCTAAAAGATATTTTGGTGGTTTGGCCATTATTCCTAGTAGTTGTGCATGAAGCTTGTTTCCAGATTGTCATGTGTACTACAGATAGGCCACCCCTAGAATAAATGAGGTCCTTTCTAGCCCTACTTTTCTATTATTCTATAATAATAATGTTTAGCTTCTATATAACACCTTTCATCCAAGAAATCAAAGTCCTTCACACATGCTGGGCTAAATTTGTAGTGCGGTGTAAAGTGATATAATTTACACTCCTTATATTAATTCATCTGGTTTACATATTGAAAGAGAGGATGTAAATAAATCTAAGGGAGTCTAACTGAGTGTAAAAAGTTTATCTTAGTTCAATGTCTTATACTGTTGGATCTTCTTTTATGATAATATCAGTATTTATTATATTTACAAATGTCATGAAAATCAGAAGTAAAGCTGAACCAGACACTGAAATAAAATAGACCAAAGAAATGCAAAAAGTAAAGCAGCAACTTTTTTTTAAAGAACCTTTCAACACTTGCAAACAATATTAGTTCCAGATGAAAGGCTGCTGTTTTAATACATAGTTTTTAATTTGACAGTATTCCTTTAATCTCTTCCTTACTTTCAGTGTTGTTGCTCTTCTATTCCATAACCAGCCCCCTAAAGCCATCCTGGGATTAAAAAACAAAGTGTCAGACCAAAGCTGTCATTAAAGCTTTCACTCTTAAAACCAGTGTAACATCAATAAGGTTCCTGTTTACCACCATGATCTCCTGTTGTCGACTGTTTCAAATGCCAGAGCTCTTTTAAATACCACTAACATTGCCAGCTTCTCATTTAAACACATATTAGCAAGGTAATCCTTCAATCATAAACTTGCCACTAAGACATAAAGGGGATGATTGCTGACATTTTGCGCCCTTTTCAAAATTACCCAAGGGAAGGAACATAATGAATATCCCAGTCTCAGAGTGACCCTGGACTCTTGATAAAAAAGCAAAGCAAAAGAAAACAAAAATTATGAGAGCGACTGATTCCACCCCTACCCCCATTTTCCTTTTCAATTGCTTCATATAATTGACAAAATAGGGTTTTTTCCCCTTTTCTCCCAGGAAACATCTTTCTTAAGGGCTTGAAACCATTATTAGATTTATTTTTGGGCATTGGATAAAGGGATGGCAGGAATGAAGTTTGATATCTCATTTAAGCAGTCACTTTATGTGGTATTCTGTGGTCTCCTCCAGTCTCTGTTTCAAAACATATAACTCTGGCTAGGTACAAAAAGCCTGAGGTGGATTCACAATAACTTTGGTGGCTTTTTCTACATGGCTTGGACTTCAAGAAGTAGAAACAGAAAGTAGAAAAAGCCATCAAAGTTAGTGTGAATCCACCTCAGGCTTTTTATACTGAGCCAGAGTTAAATGGGGGGCAAATAGTGCTGGGCTCTATTCCCTCACCCCCTCCCACCCCCAGCAGGGCCATAGTTCAGAGTAGGGCTGTCTGCTATGTCAGGAACTGGGGTGATGGGGCACCCCTGGCTAGACTGGCACCCCTGGCTCTAAGCCAGCAAGCTGGGTGAAGCCCATGTGGCAGGAGACTCTGCTTCCCCCTTCCCTGCCCCTCATTCCCAGAGCCATGGACACTCCCGCTCCAAGCTGCAGCTGCTGCCTGAAGCTGTCAGGGGCATCAGGCAAGGTGTGGGGGTGGGGGAATGGAGCCCTCCCGCTGTGTGAGCCCCACTGCTGTGCTGGCTCAGGGCCCAAACCATGCAGTGGGGGGGCTCCATTTCCCTCTTTGTCTTCCCCTACTCAGCCATGTAGGCAGGAGACAGAGACTTTTCTGGCTCCTGTCTGTGACAGGCCAGGCGTGGGGCTGGCCTGGCGCTCCCGCAGAATAGACTAGCACCAGCCAAGACTAGCACGCCACCCTCCAGGTATTACCTGGGATGCTGGAGGACAGCGAGCTAAGGTGATTCACTAAGGCATCTGGGACAGAATTTCGGTATACTGCTCTAACCCGAACTGATTAAGTTTAATACTACATTCATCCAGGTCTACCTTAGAGAGGGTTCCACCTTTTTTAAACCCATCTGTGTGTGCTGAATTTCTGTTCTGTTACAGGTTTAGACTGGTTTCTGATCGCTTATGCTGGTTTATGTGCAATGTCTGTATTTATCCTCTGTGTACATGCAAACACACACACACACACACACACACACACACACACACACACACACA
>NW_017729025.1:48298308-48311783 GCF_001723915.1 Gavialis gangeticus | reverse complement strand
ACACACACACACACACACACACACACACACACACACACACACAGAGGAAATGTGCACGGCTCATTGACAATTCTAAGCCAAATTTACTACTGCACTCCTGCAGGCTCTACGGGTCTTGCTGAGATGCTAAGATATAACAATTGCTCCAGTGCCAAATTCAATATAATATAAAATAAAAATCAATAAAAGGCATCCCTTATCTCATAAATGTAGCTGAATTCATCCCGCAAATCAGCTGAACATATACATCCAGTAGATAAGTTCATTTGTAACAATGCTATAATTAATTATACTGATGCATAAGAATCTCTTTCTCTCTCTGGGCCAGCCTTGGCCTGATAGTATATAGTAACAATGCATGTTTTGATTAGAAAGGTCAGTTTTTGAAACAAAATGGCCATTTAAAAATAACATGCGGCTGAAGCATTGTTCCTAGTATTGGAAGAACTTCAAAAACATGTACTAGTCTCACAACAACCTGAGAAGACATTATTTATTAATACAGATGGGTAAACTGAACAACAGGAAGTATATCAACTTGTCAAAAGTCACACTGTGGACATGTGTAACATGCGATTAATGCACAGCAAAAAACTCTGGCACATACTGTACTGGAGTTTATAGCTCCCTGGCACCGAGTTTGAACGTGCGTCCAGGACCACAGCACATTGAGCCGGATCAGAACAGCTCCAGCTGCCAGGGGACTCTGACTTGCCTCAGTGTGCTGTGAAGCAGCTGGCTGGGGCACAAGGGTGGTTCAGTACAGGGCTAGCTGATAGGCAGCCCCGACACTGATGCACCCTTGTGTCCTAGTGGGTCAGGTCAATGAATACATGTGTGGTGCTGCAGAGTAAAACATTTGGCAGTAGGATAGTACTTGTATTTGCAAGTACTATCCTATTGTGGAGCTAATTAGTTTACTGTCTTAATAGCATTGCACTGCACTTAAAAATGCTGAGACATTTACTGAAGAGATAATTAGGCAACTGTGCAGTACATGTCTCATGTGTAGACATGCCCTGTCTGTCACAGGTAGAACTGGGAATAGAGTCAAGAGGACTTTACTTGTGTGGGCCGCATTGCCCAGAAGATCTAAATATTTAAAGAAGAGCCTGATTATGTGGACAGATATGATTGCAGATACTGGGGATCATATAATTACTGTTTAAAACTGGAATAAGCCCCATTTTGTGAGAAAACAATATGCATGAAGTTAACACATTTTACTATGTATTGTACCTTGAATACTGGAACACAAAAATATACCCTCCCTTCTTGTTCTGCATTTTTTCTTTTCTTAGTGTACGTTGTTTTGTACAGGGATCTGCTAATTTATGGTTTTATTTCACCTTCACTGAAACCACTAGGGTCCTTTAAGTTATATTTGGAAACGATTTGGCCCAATAATTAATAGAAAGTTGTAACTGTCTTTACTTTCCTAAGTGAGGAAAATGCTGTCAAGCAAGTAGCCCTGATCTGTTAATATTGGCCGAATATTGTAAGTTCTCCTGGTTTGTTTGTTTGCTTGTTTTGCCTTGAGTCGTTTGCACCTGTTGCTGCATAACAGCTCTCTTAAAAAAAATCTCTTCAAGTCTTTTAGAATCCGATTCTAACCTCAGTTACATTAATATAAATCTAGAACCAATAATAAACCCAAACTGAAGACAAGGGTTTGACTGAATTTTTACCTGTGTAAAAGAACAGTGATAATAGTTTTTCATAACTTCACCTGCTTCATTTAGCTCCTTTGTGGTTCACTTAGTTCCTTGGATTTGTGGTCATGAATGCATCTAATCTCATGGTCTCTTAGGGAGCATCCACACATGCAGGAATGTGCGCTTGCAGTAGCTCAGATGGAAGAGGCTCATATTTGTGCTAGGGATTTTTGCCTCAGTGCACATGTCTGGACATGCAATTTGGTTTGGGGCAAGTTGTGACACTTAGGGAAAAATGACCCTGTCCAGCAGTATAAAAACTTGCCCTTAGCTGGCCCCAGCAGGATAAAAAGCTGCCCTGGCAAGTAGCTTAGGGCTGCTTGCTTTCAGGAGGTTCTGGGGGCCCTGTACTTGACCAGGAAAGAGGCTCTGGCTGGGAAGGTGCCTGGACACTGTGGGTCCTCTTTCCTCTCACTTGTCCATGCACGTTTCCAGGCAGAGCACCAGTGGGCAGTGTCCGCTAGCTCCTTGGATGCCTTTGAGGACCAGTGGGTGTGACCCGGGGGGCTCTGCTTGATGTCCCCCTCAGGTGCAATCATTTTCATGTTTTGACCATTTGACCCTCTTGTCACTCCTGTCCTGTTTTTTGTCTTTGTTGTCCCAAGTATTTTGTTGTAGCATTCACCCATTAGCCCAAATACAATAGGGGATACTAGTTAGTTGGGTGGGCCTTAGGGCCCACGGTATTTGAAGTTACAAATAGACAGGGGGTTCTGGGGCCCAGCCAATCTTGTATCTGGGGACACTAGACCCTTGTGCCAGCCCTAACCTAGAATTCCCTGAAACCTCTATCCATTCCAGCAGTCTGGTAGTGGGGGCTGTTGCTGCTGCCACCTGTGACAGCATGTGGCCCCAAAGCTGCCAGACCTGGATGGGGACTGCATGGCCACAACAGAGGCATCTGCACCTCTGGGCCAGCTGCTGGTGGGCTGTGGCTGCACAGATGGCCTTTGTGCGGTACTGTTGCCATGTTTGCCCCCAGTCTGCCATCTGGGCAGCTATCACCTGGAAGATGTTCTCAGCATGGTGGCCTGCTTTGAACTGTCAAAGCATGTCCTCCTGGCCTCAAATGGCCAGGAGGTCAAACACCTCATTTGCCCTGCAGCTGGGCCCTGGGTGCCAGCCCTGAGCGGGCGCCTCTGCCTGGGTCCTGCTAGTTGCTTCACAAGCAGGAATCTTGGTGTTCCCTATTTAAAACCTTCAAATTCTCTTATAAAAAAATCCCAAATTCATTCTTTAAAACGCAATACCACTATATATAAAAGAGAGAGACAGGAGGTCAGTTGAGCAATGTTTTATTGATATATTTACAATTTTAACTCAATTTGGAAGCCTACCAGTGTCTCTATCATCATAATAAAATATATTTAAAATATCTATATGCTTTGATGTTTGCTTTTGGCTTTCTTATCATAGAAAAATTAGAGCTCCCCTGACACCTTCACTAACCAGGATGTAGGGACAGCTGCTTCTGCAGCCTCAGCTCCTGCCAGCAGGTCTCATCTTGTCTGGCAGCTGGATATGTTAGGTGTGTGATGGGGGGATGTGAGACTTGCAGGAGGGGGTGGGAAGAGGTGTGGGATGTGTGGCTGGGTATGGGGGTAGTGTTGGGGGTGTGTGGGTGGGTGTGGGGACATGTGGGATTTGCAGGAGGAGGGTAAGAGATGTGGGAGTGGTGTGGGGGGATGTGGGGTTTGTGGGGAGCCGCCACTTGCCCCTCCCACCTGTGGCACTAGCCATGCTGTGCCTGCAATGGCACTGCCAGACTTGCAGTTTGTGAGGAGAGAACAGGCCCAGCGGCACCCAACCTGACCTGGCATGACCCGCTAGCATGCCTTTGGAGAGGACCAGAAGGCACAGCTCTGGGATGCACAGCTCCTGTCCAAAGGCACAGGCTAGCTGGGTGGCCTGGGCCGAGTTGCATTGAGCCAGGCCTGTTCTTCATGAGGGTAAAGAGGTGATGCGTCTTGGCCCATTGTATTGACAGCCATGTAGCTGTGCATCACTGCCTGACCCTCATGGAGAACTGGCCTGGTGTGACCTGGCCTGGCCCACCCAGTTAGCGTGTGCCTTTGGATAGGAGCTGCAAGCTCTGGAATTGCACCTCCTGGTCCTGTCCAAAGGTGTGCTAGTGGGCCTTGCCAGGCTGGGTCAGGTCAGGTCCCTCCAAGCTCATTCTCCCCACACAAACCGCTGGTCCTGCAGTGCTGCCGCGGGCATGGCCCTGCTGGCACTGTAGGGGGTTGGGGGATGGGTGTGTGGTATTCCCCCCACAAATCCCACACCCCCTGCCACTCCCAACATGCCCACCCATGCACCCCAAACCTACAAACTCCCAAGAAACCATACAACCTCCCCACCCCTGTCCCTGCTCACCTGGGACAGTGCCCGGGGCCGGGTTCCACCACAGCCTTAACCCCACTTCTGTTTGTCCCACATGCAAAGAGTAGAGATATTCTGGCCAAATACCAGAGCATCTCTGGAGGACCCACCATCTGTTTGCCTTGTTCGGGTCAGGTACCCCACTTTTTCTCCACCTTTTTATTTTTTATTTTTTGGATACCTGGATTTCTAGGTATGAAGTTTAGACTCAGCACTGCAAATATGCAACACAAGGAATGTTTTTTTGTTCCTAACATGCCTCTTGCAGCATCTCAAACTGCTTTGAGATGCTGCAAGAGGCATGTGCAGGCTCATCTGAATGTTCCTTTAGAAGTTAACAGTCATGGGCCTAGCTAATTATCACATACATACATATATTCCCTTCTGGGGATCCTAGTTTCCAGCAGCACATGCTGAAGACTTGTGGTGGAACACAAGGGAAGTCCCAGAATACAAAAGCTGAACAAGTGTCAAGACGTGACTCAGTCATATTGTTACTGCTGAGCTGATACATGGGATTAAAAGGAATCAGAGAGAGTGCTGGAGAGAACTTAAAGAGATCAACCAGCCCAACCCCTGCTCCACCACCCCCAACTAAAGGCAGAATCATCCCAGCCTAAAGCATCCCAGAAAAAAATATGTTTGTCTAACCTGTACTTAAAATGTTTCAGTGACAGAGATTTTACAACCTCTCTGTGTAATTTATTCCAGCACTTAACCGTCTTTCTTCAAGAGGAACATTCTTGAAGTGTGAAGTGGAAACTACTTACTCTGCACATCTTAGGAAGGTATACATGATAAAATAGGGAGTTAAGAAACTAAACTGTGATTATGTTGTGCGACTAGAGATTCAAATATTTGAACCACCAGTAACCATGGATGCAAACATGTCTGTGCTCATGTGTGTTGAAGGAGGCAAATGATGTGCTTGTGATCAATACTTACTACCCTAAGGCAAAAGTAATGGAGCAAGAAGAAAAAGCCTCTGATTTCTTTTAAATCAAATCCATCACATTTTTTTTCAGTGTTGCATCTCCATGGCAACTGAACCTGATGTAATCTATATCACACAGGCCAGATTCTTCCACCCTTTCTCATCTTGGTCAAAACCTTAGACAGTAATGTAATTTTGGCTATTGGCAAAACAAGTACTATTTAGAATAAGTAAAGATGGTGGAACCTGGCTTTTACTTTGTAAGCAGTCCATTTTCAGTCCAGGTTTTGTATAATGCTTGGGTTAAGAGCCAGATGCTTAAAGGAAGGTAGGCTTCTAACACCCACTAAAATTAATGGGACCTCAACACCTAAATTCCTTTAAAAATCCAGCTCAAAATAAAATCCAATCATATATGGGACACGTACCAGCCCCAGCTGTATGGCTTCCAGATTCCTTTTGGGGACAATTCTTGATGGCTTGAGTGTCCTTAAGTACAGTTATTGTCCATCCTACTAAAGGACCTGGTCCCAATCCCAGAGTCTTGGATTTTCAGGCCACTCTTGTGTAATACCAGAGTCAGCTACTGATGAAAGAGGAGCTTTCCAAAGCTCTGAACGCTATTGATTTGGAATGGGATCTGCACTTTGCAGCCTGAGAGCTATCCCTAAAATGCATACAGCTTTTCTCTCTCTTGCTTGCTGCAGAACATGCTCTAGAATTACATCCTTTTGTGTTCTCCCCCTGGCTTATTTCCTGTTTTCTCAATTCTGCAGCAGCTGGAACCACTCCTGGCTGCTGCACCAGACACTTCACACAGCTGCCTACATTGATTTTATTAATATTTTTCAATTCTAATCCTGTTTTCTTGCTGATAACTCTGGCAAGCAGCACACTATTTGAGATACAAATATTTTGAATCCTAAACATCCATTGAAAATAGTTAAGAGATCTTCATATATCAGAGTGCACAAAAATAAAATTAATGCCATTAAGACAGTGCCTACCTGTCTCGAAATAGGTTACAGCTTAAATGACACTAACAGATCTTTTATCCTTACACTATTTTAAAAGTCAGAAAGCTTAAACTAATATTTATAAAAGGCCAAAAAACAACTCCCTGTTCATCAGTACTTTTCTAAAGTAAATGTATTGTAGGGCCTTGGTTTCCCTGAAGGTGTCACTGCTCTCACAAGTCCTGAGCCTCTCTGGATAAAGGGCAACCAATAGAGCCATCAGTAAATCAATACCAGAACTGTGTGTGCAGAATCTAATAGCTGATTTCATTATACCCAAGTGACAAGGCATAAGCCATCTAGTTTGAAGAATGAGATTGATTACACCAAGGGAAGTAAAACCAAATGTAATATTAATCAATAATCTGAAACAAATAACTGTGGACCTATTAGCTCAATTTTTTGATTTTGAGCAACATTCTATCATTGGTTTGAATTCTGGACTGATTTTGTTCTGGTGAGTAATGCACTTTGGGACAACCTACTTTGAGGTTTGCAATTATTTTTGCAAAGGCAAAAGATTGTAAATGAAGGGATTATAGACACAAACAAATCCATTCATTATTATTCTTTCTCTCCTTCAGTGATGCCATAACAATAAGTAATAGAACCCACTTCTTGAGTCCCATTTAGTTAATAGAATCATATTCTTGGTTTATTTTTATAACTTTTTTTTTTCTGCCACCCAAGTTTGTAGCAGAAGCTAGTGTAGCCTTGAGTTTTCAAAGTGCTTTTACTTGAGATGACTAGAAGTAAGCAAACTCCTTGTACTTCGTGATATTTAGATATCCCTGTCTATTATATTTCTAAAGTAGTTCACATGAGGCACCTGGCTTGAATGGTCATTTTGCCTTTCACACAACAGTTTTTAAGCTGTGAGCAGCTGCTGCCTGGAATGCTTTAATTTCTCAAACTATTGCATCCTGCATGTGATGTGCACAAACACTTGGGAAGGCTAAAAACATGTTAGGAAATCCTTCAGAAATTTCAAGGTCCATCAGGACATAGATAGTGGATTATAATGGAGATTTGCAGGATCCTGTGAAAAACCCATTCTTCAGAGAAAAGACTTTGGGGTTTTTTTTGCTGTGTCTCATTTTTAAGAAATTCTTTCTTTTCTAAAGCACATGGAAATCATAAATAAGTTGAGATCAACAGTTTTTGCTGTTATTGATATTATTAATAAATGATAACATTTGCCTTTACTTACAAGATTTGCAGAGAAACCAAATTCCCATTCTGAGGAATTTACAATTTAAGCTGGAAGAATATACAACTGTAAAAGTTAAGTTTAACCACAAGAAGGGATAACATCAGTGGAGAGGCATGCACTAAAAGTATTCTTTTGCTCTTTTCCAACGAGATAATATGTGGCAATCACCTAAGCATAATAAAATTTTAAGTAACTATGTTTATTAAATATACACCAACATGCAAAGCCTAGCTACTTGTAGATCACTGTTTTGGATGATTTTCAAAGCAGAACATGATGCAAGGGCTCCCATGCTATTAAATGGCTACTACCTTCTTGTACATTAGTGAAAGTTGACAAAAATGGATTTAAAGTACACATGAATGAATTATGTAAAAGAAAAGGAAAATATCCATGACATTTGGATATGAACTTAAATATCATTTAAACTTGTGTGGGGAACATTTTGCTACCAATTTCTTAGTTTGCAGGGAAAATTATGTTTGATAACATTGAGTTCAGGTGTTCTGATACTTCTGTGTAAGCCATGAAAATAAATCAAGACAAGACGAGATCCTATTAAAAGAGACCTTCCCTGTAGGAATGTTAAGTTCTAAGACTTTCAGTGATTTTCATAAGTGAAAATGGAACTATTTTTCATGTGAAAGAAATGCTTCATTGAAAATATGCAGAAATTTGACTTGTCTCATGCTTTCAGTGCAAAAACAGCTATTGAAATGAAGTAGGAAGAAATACAAATCCTTCATAAAGGGAAGAATAATTTTTATGCATAATTCTACCAAACAATGGTGTGTATCACACAGCTGTTGTCTGAAAAGGAAAAGCCTGAGAAAATGGATGTGTGGGGGCAGCAATGGTATGAAAGCATATGCAAAATATGAGAGATGAGATAGGATGAATGGAGGGCAGAGAATTGGTTAGGGACACAGACTCAAACAGGGAAATCTTTCCATCTGAAAAATTTACCTTCTGGAACTTTACCTTTCACTTATCTACATGCTAAGTTTATGAAAAGAAGGCAGGATGGAGATGTACCTTATAGACTAACTGAATCAGAGGTATATGTGACTTTTGCTTACAAAATGCATCTTTGATTCAGTTAAGCCAGATACAGACATTATACTTTACCAGTATAGATGATAAGAAACTGGTCTACACCTGTAACAGAGCAGAACTTTGGTACACATAGACTGGTTTAAAAACGGTGGAACACAATCTAGGATTTACCCCCTCCAACACTTTGCCTCATTCCCCAATCAAAAGGTGAATGAGTGCTCTGTTCGCTACTGATCTAAACTATGCTGCTTACAAAAAAAGTGTAACTTAGATTGATTCTGCTTTTTGAATGTCTGTACTTAGCCCTAGTGTATAAGGTGCATCTTAGCCATGCTTTCTGCCTGACTTCAGACCAATGTAGCTAAATATCTATGATTATGCATAAGTAGTAATGAGAGAGAGAGAGAGAGATTTTTGGCCATAACAAGAAAACATTGAAGAGATATAATCCCAGGTTAGCTTGACCCCAATGAATAAGGCCTGTGGAACAATGTAAAGTTTAGTAATTTTTTCTCCCTATCTTAACCCAGCAGGCATACGGCTAGATTTTGGCTTGTTCTGCATGCCCATGAATAGGAATAGGGCATTCTGTTCCTTCCCTGTTCATCTAAGGGTCCAGAGTTGGTTATCTACATGCCGTTTTTGCCACTTACATGATCAGAGGAACCGTATTCCTGAATCTGATAACCCTGCACATGTGGAAGATCACATATGTGCACAGTCTTGATATACACACTGGCAATAAGTTGAGGGAGTCTTCCCATCTTGACTCCTGATAGATTGGGTGACCATATGTCCTGCTCTGGCTGGGGCACTCCTGGATTCCATAGTCTGATCCCAGCCGGTTGGTCAAAAATCCTAGGCTGGAGTCTGGCAGGGAGGCAGAGTGACATGGTGTGCCAGGGCAGGCACCACAGCTCCTGTACAGAAGCAAGAACATACCATGTGCAGGCTCTAGTCCACCCTCTTTGCTCCAGTGCAGAAGTAGTGATGCCTGCCCAGCTGCCTGCCTTGGCATACCATGCCGCTTTGCCTGCCTGCTGGACTCCAGCCTGAGACTTTTAACCAACTAGCCAGGACTGGGCCATGGAGTGTCCCAGCCAAACTGGACATATGGTCACCCTACTAATAAAGTAGCGAGTAGGGCACTGACTTGGGAAGCCAGAGGACCTAGATTTCAAGCTGCCCTTGCTCAGAAACTGTTTAAATCTGGATGTCTTTGGACTTCCCAACAAAGCTCTTCAACAGGCATGCCATGGGTCAAGTATTACTCATGCCACTTTCAAGCTAAGCCACTAAGAGAGAATCATTGGAAAAAAGAGAGGGCAGTGCAGGGGGAAGTTTGTTCCTCACTGGGAGTAAAGGTCTAAACTAAAATCCAGAATGCCCATCCTTCTAAGCCAGCAATTATGTCACTGAGCAACATACCCTCTAGCGTTTGCTTTTTCTCCTGGTCCCACATATCCCTACGTACCTGCCTCTCATGGCTGTTCAAAAGGCTAACTTCAGAAAGAGCCCTGAAGAGAGGTATGGAAAGTAGCTGACCTTTCGAATGTTGAGTAGAGTGCAATTTGGGGCAAATTGGACCTACAACCTAGGTCCTTGGTCTTCCCAGGTGAGGGCTCTAGACCCTCAGTTATTGGCAGGAAAAAATAGGATGGTTCCTTCTTCCTTTGTAAGTAAAGTAGTGATTTTTGTCTCCTCCAAGTGCCAGCAAAGAGGGGATATATGCTGTGTGAGACACAGTACTGGCAAAAGGTACATCCTTTTCCAAAGGAGAGAAAAGAGAAAAAGAATTTGTGGTTTCCTGTGTCACAGTTTGCTTTCTGTTATGCTCCCGTAGCAGAGTTAGGATGTGCTGTCCTATACGTGGTCAGACTACAAATGACAGCCTGGCCCACAGTGAGGTAAAGGTCAAAGCATCCAGCATCTTGTTGAAAAGAGCAGCTCCATGTATTTGGCTGAGGAGAACTGACAGATGTCGGAGTATTTTGCCACAAATCTCAGCAGTAGTTTTCTGCAGGGAAAAAGGAAAGATTTGAAGAAATAAAGTGTTATAGGAGTCACTCTTGTGTGTGTTTACTTTTATTTTATACTCCATTAAAAACAATCTAAGACAATCCCTCCCCCCTCCAAAAAGCCCCAAAACAACCTCCCCATCATCACCAGATCCTTCTCTAAGCGCACATATGTTTAGCAACCTGGTCAAGTTCACCTCGGAAGCTCTGATGCAGCAGGCTGGGTTTTTCACAGGGAGGTTTTTGTCGCTTACAACTTGTTTTGAGGAGATCGAGACATATGAAAGTCAAGTGATTTGCGAGTTTTGTTTTTTTGCCTGGAGCAACAGAACAGCTCTGAGCTGAGCCCTTGTGAGCTCTGAGTGCAGGAAAGATGGAGAAGAGGTCAGTTCTCCCAGGTACTGAGCAGTTCAGTCAGGAACCTATCTGGAGTTTATTGATTTTTTTAACCATTCAGAACATGCATACATTCCTTCTGCTCCACACAGATCCGTTCTTTCTTACAAGCTCAGTTTCCACAGTTTGGCTGTTTTGAAAACTAGCTATTCCTCTTAGTTTAAACAAACAAACAAATAAATGTATTTTTTATATATCTATATCTATATAGATATATAAAATAAAATAAATCTCAAAGCAATTCCATACTCAGAACAGCTACAGGAAAAACCCATGGAGGCTCCACTCCTATACATATCCAACAGTATTCTACTATAATGGCTGAAACATTCCTAAATGTTAGCTGAACTTTGTGGCTTGAACCCAGCTCCCATATATTTAACAAAGCAAATGACTTTGGGGAGGCCAGAAGCTCCTCTCCTTCTTCCCTACAGCTCTTCCTTGTAAAGTGAAGGCATCTTCCTTCTCTATCCTGTCCATAGTGCAGAATTACCCTTTAGGGTAGGCCTCAATGCTACAGAATGCCTTTTAAAGGATCCCTGAGTGAATTGCTTTGCACCAGAAACGGACTTTGTTTAAACTGAAATCAAAATGCCATCACAGAGATTACTGAAGATTTGAGCTCTGAAATAAGATTTCTTAATTGGAAGGGATTAAAGTTATTACATGATAGGGGGTAAAGGAAGGTTAATATTGCCTGACCGGTGGATTGTGGGGATGGTAGGAAGAAGACGGGGCCATTTTAGAATCATGAGGAAAGGGATATTAATTAAACTGATTGTAATCTTTGTACATTATCCTTTAGACTGGTCACAGAAATAAGGATCCACATAGGACAGAGCAAATTTAAAAGGCTTTTTTATTACTATGGGCTGCCTATGGATGTGCTGGTTCCCATTCTAATTAGAATGTGTTGGATTGGATTTGATTAATTGAGTCTGCTCCATATTCTAATTAGAGCGCTCCAGTATTGCCTCACCATCATGTGTTTTAAGCCTCTCCATGTTTTAAAATGGTCACGGGGACACTTTAACTAAAGTTTGTTGAATTAGTTAAAGCATCCACGTTAAAATGTAGGGGGCTTAGACATGTGATGGTGAACCGTTTTAATTAAAGCAGCTGTCAGGAAACTGCTTTGATTAAAAGCACATGTCCCCAAGCACATGTATAGATGCCCATGGTTTCTAAAACACATATACTGTGTTTTAGAGTGAGCAAGCAAGAAGGTAGCGTTCTGGAGTTGTGATGTGGGGGGCTAAAGTGTTGTACATGTGACACCTATCTGGGAATGAACTAAACAAACCATAGAACATTTGGAGTAAGAAAGGCACAATTCTTATTATTATTTGAAATAAATAATGGTTCATTTCCATAATTCAAACAGCTTGAGAAAGCTAATTCTACTCTTTTTACTCCAACTTTCTACAACATCTGTCATTTCTCAAATACACATGGCTGAAGTATTTAGCTCAGTACCTCTGTGGTCTCTTTTGCAGCCTGTTTAGTCTTCTGCCAGCCCCGTGGAGCATTCTTCTTCAGGTGCCTGTACTGATTTATTCAAATGATACCCATCACAAGAGCAGGTCTCACACTGAGTAGACAACACAAATACACTTTACCTCTTGCTTATATTTCTTCTCCAAGTGAAAACAAGAACCATGCAGTTGTTCTAATGACTGAATATCAAATAAAATGCATTTCATCTAATCAATTTTCAATAATTCTTTCCAACAAGCACAGAGTAAGCAGTGAGGAAACATATAACCATCTCTGGAAGGCTGTTAAATGACAAAGGCAGTGTTGAAACAAAATAATCCCTGCAGTTTAATTTTGTAAAAATGCTATATTTGGGGCCATCATTACAGAGGGTGGCTCTATTTTTTAAAATTATGCTTGATGAGTTAAAATAGGTCTTTAACTGATGACAGCATAGGGATTGGCTCACTGCTCAAGAGTAATTACTGATGTATAACTGAACAAATTTATTTGGTGAGTAGGAAGTAGAACTTTGATTTAAGCATGATTATCACATTTTAAACTATTATAAATGAAAAATTGTCAGCAATCCTCCAAACTCAAACTAGCTGAATGGAAGGATTCCAATTTTTTAAGTGTCAGTGTGAATAAAAATAAACACACACAATCATCTGCTCTCCTTAGATATTATGGCAGTTTAATACCTGAATTGTTTATTAGCTCAACCCAGTCCAAACTCTGCAATTATTTGGAAAGTGTAAATACCAAGTAACAAAATGACACCAAGAATTAAGCAACTAGATAATTTAAGGCTATCAGAAAACATTTCTCAGCATTATAATATGATGCAATAAGGTATCTACATTATTTGAGATTAACAACTAGAAAAGGGAAAGTAGCAGAAAATATATTGTGGGAAACAAAACTTCAGTACCCAAGGATTCAGGCAAATTATCTAATTCTTGTAACTGTCCACCTTTAATGTCTATGAATCTTTGATAATACTGGATTGAGCACAGCACCATCTTGGCTTTATTATATGGATTTGATATATAAGGGGATTAACCCTACACAGTTAAAATCTGGATGTCGATGACAAATACTCATAATTTCATCACAGTTCAAATCTGGGGCCCAGTTTTTCAGCCTAGTAGAGCAGTGTTTACCTCAGGATCTCAAGTAGGAATCTAAAGATGGCAAATATGTTTTGTCCTGGATAAGTAATATCATTGCACCTGTTCTAATTTATGACAGCCACCCCCCCCCCCC
>NW_017729025.1:48296882-48298233 GCF_001723915.1 Gavialis gangeticus | reverse complement strand
TTTTTGCCACCCCCCCCCCCCCCCCATTATTCCAGTTTGGGGTGGCAGGAACCCAGAAGCACACATCTATACTCACATCACCTCTCATGTATCCTTTATGCCAGGGGACCTTGAAAGAAGTAGCATGGAGTTGACTATGCTGGTTGTGTGCCACATAACTATTGACAAATGTAGAGATCACTGTAAATCAGAATGCTGTGTCTAGAGCCCAAATCCAAAGGCTACTTTGTGGGCTTTATCTCCATCTGCCTTAAGGCTTATGTTGCTATTTACATCTGAGTGAAAAGATTGTAAATTCTCCTGGTTTAAGAGCAACAAAGTAGGTCAGGTGAGGTATATGCTAGAAATTCATTCTGGGAGATGGGTAGACTCAGGGAATAGAGAACAATTTAGACTCTCGCTTCTAAATCACTCATTAAAAGGTAAGTTCTGGCACATATCAATGCTTAAAAAGAGTTATAATATAATGCTTGATTAAGAGTGCTGAGATTGCCACTTCTTTACAAAAGCAGCTTCAACTTATGGGCGGATCTCTACATCATGAGCAGCATCACCACTGTGGGCATTATTTAGGTACTTGCTGGCAGTCCCGGTACAAAGGCCAACAAGACTGAATGAACCACTGACATCAGATTAACCTCTTCTCACTACATGTTCACTTAAAGACTTCCCAATTTCTTTCTCAAGGCAAAATTCATATTACTTATGTTCCTTTGGGCTAGGGACATAAGTTACACATAAACCGGTTTAAGTGATGAGGATGTGGTTTAAGTGGTTTAAACCTGTAACAGAACATAAGGGGTGCCTGTACATACCACAGAGTTTAATTTTTATTAAATTAAATAGGTTTATAAAATTTAAATGTGTTTATTTCGGAGCATCACCTCAGTGTTTGTGTACACTTGGTGTTTGAACGAATTAAGCCTGGTCCCCGGCTGGCACCACAGGAGAGTGGGATGGTCCAGTGCCGCCTACCCCTGGTCCAGGGCTCCCCACCCCATGCCTTGCCACACAGCTGTTGGAGCACAGAGCTGGCAAATGGCGCAAGAAAAAAAAATTAAAAGTGGAAGCAATTCAAAAGTGGAAGCAATCTGAAGGGGTGAACTACAAAAAAGTTGCAGTGCCATCTGGTAGACAAAGATGCTCATTACACATTTTTGAGTACCTTTGTGTTCACATGCAATGAATCCATGGATGTGATGCTTTAATTGGTGATGAGCTGAACTTAGCTACACCCAAGGAGTTTTACTTTAATGTGCCAAAAAGACTTTTAAAGCGTTTGGAAAACTCGCTTATGCAAACAGCCACTGCAGTGTAAGAAAGGGCAAAAATGTGGCATGTACAAAGGTCC